>NW_020538040.1:36276971-36307979 GCF_003426905.1 Ctenocephalides felis | reverse complement strand
TAAATTGAAATCTAAGAATTATATCACACGTATATAACTTAATAGACTTATTTGTCATAAATGATTAATAATAACTGAGCGAACCATGCAGTTGAATATGAATTTGTACGTAAAATTTACTCCATCATAAAAATCGTGAAAGCATTATCTTTGAAATAGTTACTAATTCCTTGGTACTGTAAAATTCAATCAGCTGCACCTTAATTCTAACATACAGCAATATTTCATTCGGTACTCCTTTTTATGTTTGAAGTTAAATAAATAAAAATTTGTTATGACTTCAAATATTAGTTGAGAATGGAAAAATATTTGCAATATTTTACTGTTTGTTACTTCATTCTACATTTGAAGTTCAGATTTCGGGGTATGAACTTTCAACACCAAGTTTATAGAATTTATTTCTTGCTTTGTATTTAATTTCATACATTAAAACCAAAATTAATGTAATATTACTTTAATTATTACATATATAATAGCATTTTATTATGAAAATGTTTTATGCTTGAAATTGGGCTATTACTTTCTTTGTCGAAAATTAAAACACTCTCTGAGACGAAATAATAATAAAATTGCAAATTTTTTTGATGTTTAACCATTTTAGTAAATTTATTCAATATAATGAAAAGATTTATATTGGTTAAAAATTTTAAAGGCAATTTTTAAATGTAAATACAGTAAAAATTATCACAGCAATTTATTAACAAATTAATATTATTCTAGAAGGCAGAATTATGCTAAAAAAGAATTCAACAAATACCTGGAATAATTATTAACTTCCAAGAAGCTCTCCAACCTAACACTTGTTGCTTGAAATTTTTTCATCGACATCAAGTTGACTAAAACATTACCTGCGTAAACTGAAAAAAATATTCATTGAAGCTATTCTCTGCTTCTAAAGTACCACTCAATCAATAGAAAACTTCTGATAAGTTCTAGTAATCAAATGACACAAATTTGTAACATTTGAACTAGAATAACTCAAGATTTTGAACCATTATTATACGTAGCATATACTGCAAACTACCTACAAATACAAGAAAAGTTATTATTTCTTCAACATTTAAAATTCTCAAAGAATATATCTTTACTGCATGACTGTTGGAGAATTAAAACTATAAAAATTATTTTACAATGGCATCAATTTAAAATCATTACTCATTTTCATATTACTTGGAGATTCATAACATTATGTCCTAGAAATAATGACTGCTTTATGCAAAAAGATAATTCAATAGAATATTTCTATAGATTATAATGAAAATATTTGGTAATATTTATTTATTCATTGAACTTTGCTTTCACTAACTTTTAAAATCATCATAAAAAACTTTTTTTGTAGTAAGTAATAACTAAAAATACTATAAATTCTATTAATACTAAATTTCTTCCAAAAGAAAATACAGCAAATCACAATATTTAAATTAGAAACATTTTTAGATTTTATTTGGTCTCGCAAAAGAAAATTTATGTATCACAAACTTTGAACATAATATGTGAATTAAATGTATGAAATAACTTATTAGTTTCAGTCACAAAAAACACAACACTAGCTAATTTAAAACAAAAATCTAATGTATTTCATATGTTCATTAGAATCTAATATAACAATTGTACTTGTTTAATCAGTTAACTTCTTCAAAATTGTCTGCCAAAGCCTAAACCCATACCTCTCATGGTATGTGTAACCGTTCTTGCCACTTCATACTGTTGCTCCATTGTGGAAAACATTTCTTCCTGCTTCTTAATAACATCTTCTGTAGGAACTACATTTGGTGGTGGGGCCGCTGGAAGTATTTATATGTGTAAGTACATTTATTACATAATGTAAGTTTATGAACATAGCTAGTTACTATAGCTACAAAATACCACATATGTATAATATAAACATAAAAAACTAATGTTTATATATATATATATATATATATATATATCACAAATATCACGTTTATATTCAATTATATATCCACAAGTTGTGCTGTGTCAAGCATTGTAAGAGATAGTTGGTGTACATATACAGTGGAACCTCGATTATCCGGATTTCAGTTATACGACTTCGCGATTTTCCGGACCACCAACAGCGACAGAGTTATATAAATGTACATACCTATAATTCGAATTTTTGCACGATTTATGATTAACTGACATTTAGTGCTCGTTTCCAATTATTAATTATTTACAAGTTATGTGTTGTTAACATGTAGGATGATGTAGAATTGTACATCAAAACATATGGAAAAATGAAAATGTTTTAAAAATCTTTACTGTATTTATTTGTTACTTGATGTTACGCCCTCCAAGAAATTAATGATACAATTCAACATGAAATTTAAACACCTTCAACATATATATTACATATATGAATGAACATTATATATATATATATATATATATATATATATATATATATATAATATATATGCAGTGGTGGCGGAACCGTGTAGGCTTGAGCCCACCCATCAATCTCAAAATATGATATTGTCTAATATGTCTAAAAAAAAAAACGAGCTCACCCATCAAAAATTTGCTACCGACGCCACTGTATATATATATATCTATATAATACAATCTATAAAAATATGATTTGAACTAAAAACTGCATTACTACAGTAATTCATAAGCATATTATTAGCATGCCAAATAGAATGAAATGATTCTTTTCATTTGAACCAAGTAAAAATAATTTGATTAAAAAATGATCTTGTTTAATTCAAATTAAATTCATTTGTGCCAATTGCTTCTTTACCATATTATATGAGATTGCAGGCTCAAATCACATGAGTCATCAGTTTCTGATTTACACTATTTAAATTTGAATAAAGTTTTTATGATTCTTTTGCAATTGTTACCTCAAATTTTAATTTACCTGCATCTTTAATCCCCATCAGTCTCATAAATTTAGATGCCACCTTTCCATCAGCATCTTGAGCAAATCGGGTGTTCGTCCATTTAGCTGGTGCTCCAGCACTTGTTGAAGCGCTGCTACTGTTGCATGCAGGATTTGTCTCGGAACTCCTTGTGCGAAGTTCCTCAGATTTAGTATCATTTGATCCCTTATTACCCCATAAAAGTTTTCTCTTTTGCATTTGCTGGGCATATTTTGCTGGATTCATCACACCTGGATTATAATACTTGGGCAATTCAAGTGAATTGTGTATTGCTGTACCAGTTAAGGTTTCCCCTGATCCAGACGTAGATGTATCCACAGCCTGCAGTTCTATACCCAGTTTTTCCAAAAGTTGTCTTTTCTGGGCTGCTTTATCTGTACGATAAAAGCGATCCCTTGGCCTAGACCTATAAGCAAAATAAGGAATGTAGCTCAATTAATGAAATGAACATAACATTGAAAAAAGATTGTAAAACCCAATTCACTTTCCCATTCTCCTGATTAGTCAAAATATAATTGACAATGCATAAAAAAGCACTTTTTACTTTAGGAGAAAAAGATTTAAAAGAATAATTTTAGATTTCTCAACGTTTGAGGTCATTCTGAATCATTTGCAAAAAAAATATTAAAAACCGTATATATTTGTATGCCTTGATTAGTCTCACATGATGATACAGTCGTTTCCTTGTAATTGACAATTAAAAAAATCTTCAACTTCAAATTATAACAATTACAAATCGTACTTATTAGATTTTATTGAAGATGGTTTCTTAGTAAATAAAAATAAGTTGGTATTTCAACAATTTGAAAAAAATTCTTTGAGTTTTAATTATCATGAACATTCTCTGGTTGTATGTGAAAATAGGCCGGAAAACAAAAAAATATGCACGTTTTCAAAAAAAAAAAAAAATTGTAATATAAAATTTGAAACTTATTCTAAAGCAACCGCTTAAAAATTGTTTGGACAAAGGCTAACTAGGATCTCTTAGTAATATTTGGAATTTTTGTTCATAAGAGCACTTGTGTATATACACACAAAAAATTGGGCTTCTGATACTGCAGTTGGAAGAATCAAAAACTAGCATAATAATCCAAATAATCAGTACATTGAAAAATCTAATAATATCATTGCCTTAGAATGTTCAGAATATGAAATATATCGAATCAACATCATAGTTTTGGTTTTGATAAACTTAAAAAACTATTTAAAAAAAAAAAAAAAAACTTATTGCAACATGACTGTACATATGTAAACAGTAATAATCAAAACACAGTAATTTTAAAAACATTAATTTATACATGAAACTTAAAATCAATTTGTAATATGCTGAAATGTGTTTAAGCACGATTTTATCATGTAAGTATTCAAACTGTAAAAATTGAAATATGTTATTTTGACCTGCGATTTATATATATTAATCCATTAAATTATAATTTTATGCAAATGTGATAACACCAAATATAAATTTACAACACTTACATTTACAAAATTAATATTCATATATATATATATATATATATATATATATATATATGTTTAATTTGAGTTTAATATTCGGGCGTAACATCAATAAAAATAGTATGAGTTTTTTAAAAAAATTTATTTATTTAAAATCCATACGTTTCGGCTAGCATCTTAGCCATCATTCAGTGGTAATCAAGTTAACTATAAAAATTGAAACAAAATAAATTATATGAAAGGAAATTTCATGGAAAAACAATAATAATAATAATAGTAATAAAACACTTACAATTTTGTATCCTAATATAGCATATGAAACCATTATTAATTCATGGTATGAGTATGTGCACATTGATAAGATATGTATTTTTTAACATAAACATCACAAATGGTAAAACACACTAATAATCATGATAACTTGACAAGTTGTCGAAACTATGTATTTACTCTTCGGAGTTTAGGATCCTAAACCATTGTGATGTTTGTGTTAAAAAATACATATCTTATCAATGTGCACATACTCATACCATGGATTAATAATGGTTTCATATGCTATATTAAATACAAAATTGTAAGTGTTTTTACTGTTATTATTATTATTGTTTTTCCCTGAAATTTCCTTTCATATAATTTATTTGTTTCAATTTTTATAGTTAACTTGATTACCACTGAATGATGGCTAAGATGCTAGCCGAAACGTATGGATTTTAAATAAATAAATTTTTAAAAAAAACTCATACTATTTTTATTGATGTTACGCCCGATATTAAACTCAAATTAAACATATATATCAACATCAAATTCAAGACTATTCAAAAAAAAAAAAAAATATATATATATATATATATATTAGGGTGGTCCTTAAAATGGTCATTTTCGAATTTCCTTGCTCCCAGGGGTGAAATGGTTTCAAATTGATAAAAAACAATTCTCTGAAAGTTTTAGCTCTTAATATTAACGTTTAGATAGAGCGCAATTCAATCAAAGTTTTGTATGGAAATAGCATGGAAAATTTTTCAAAAATTGTAAAAATGTTTTTTAGATGTAATTTAGCGAACAAATGAATGAATAAAGCTCATTCATTTGTCGCTAAGTTATACCTAACACATTTTTTTTAAATTTTCAAAAATTTTTCCATGCTCTTTCCATACAAACTTTGATTGAATTGCACTCTATCTAAACGTTAATATTAAGAGCTAAAACTTTCAGAGAATTGTTTTTTATCAATTTGGAACCATTTGAGCCCCTGGGAGCAAGGAAAATCGACAATGACCATTTTAAGGACCACCCTAATATATATATATATATATATATATATATATATATATATATATATATTAAATGTTAAATATGAACAATACAACCATCAGATTTTTAACACACACTTTATTTAACCATGGTATAAACACCATGGTATGCCTCACCTCCAGTGTAATTTCAAAAACAGTTACTTATATACTACCAGCTATTCCTTGCAATGCTTGACACAGTACTAAAAAACATGTGACACTTACAGAAATATTCTAAACATTCTTAACATGTTTTTTAGTACTGAGTCAAGCACTGCAAAGAATAGTTGGTGTTTTTTGTATATCAAAAATTAAATGTAATTTAAATAAAATATTAAAGAATGTGTAAAATATAAGTAACTGTTTTTGAAATTACACTGAAGATGAGGCATACCATGGTCCCGAAACGTCTGTAATTATTAAATAAAGTGTGTGTTAAAAATCAGCGTTATATTGTTCATATTCAACATTTAATATTCATTCCACTCATATGAAAAAATTCTATATATATATATATATATATATATATATATATATATATATATGGGTCATTCTTTTACAAATCGGGCGGATTTTGGTAAAAAAAATATGTGACATTTTAGAATTGGCTGAAATTTTTTTTATAGATATTATAGATAAAATCATTTGACACGTATTTCAGGATTTTGCCGGCAAAAAAATTTTTTCGTTGATATTTACGATTGAAATATTGCCGATTTTCTCAATTTTTATGATCTTTCTTTGCATTATGTTAATTATCTTCAGTTGTGTTGATCAGATCAGTATTGTTTTTTGTTATTATATTCATTATGAACTCAACTTTGAAGTAATTTAAAAAAAATAATGTTTTTGCAATTATTTTAACAATAATAACAATTGATTGTTAACATTGGTTTTACACACGGGCGCCCCAACTTAAATCGATTGCGTAAAAAAACATATTGTTTCTTTTTTTATCTACTTAAAAATTATTTTTACAATTCGATGGGATGGCTGTTACATCGGAAGATATTAAATGTTTTCGAGGGAAAGTCGCGCCGCGCGTCCGTTTGAAAGGCGCATAGCGCGTATTAAATGAGTACAAGTACTATTTTTAACTAAAATATTTTACAATTTCGTTACTGAGGAAAAATAAAATATTATCTAAAATATGTAGTAGCAAACATTTTATACAAAATGCTCATATTTTTGAAACTGGTAAACTAATACGTGTCAAATGATTTTATATATAATATCTATAAAAAAAATTTCAGCCAATTCTAAAATGTCGAGGTATGGTTGGTGCCCGGTTTGTAAAAGAATGACCCATATATATGTGTGTGTGATGCTTTATAAAAGAATATACATACCCAGACCTAGATCTGGATCGAGAACGAGATCTGCGCCTAGACCTGTCATGGTGACGATAGGAATCTCTATCTCTGTACGTCTTACTTCTATCATCATCTCTATATCGTCTTCTATCTCTGTCACCCCTTAAATAAATGGATTTTTACATACCTTACCACTTAAAATAAAAAAATAAAATAGATTTTTGTAGAAAGAAATAATAATTTTTAGAAGAAAACAATAATTCATATTTAAAAAAATAAGAAATAAAAAATTAAGAAAACTGAAAAAAAAAACAGTAGATGCATACAAAGTAAAACAACTCATGGCTTTAAGTCTCTTTTAGTTATTATATTAAATATAACTTATTATAATTGAATGAAAATTATTTATGAGAATATAGAAAGAGAAACAAACATATTAGCAATGTAATTGGTTTTTTCTATTTGAATGGGTTAAAAGTATTCTTAAGTAATAATTTCAATACAGGTTATGTTCTATGAATAAATATTAGGTAATTAAAAAAAAAAAAAAAAATCGAATAAATACATATGTTGAAATAAAAATATTTTCATAAAACCACATGTAATTATTACATAACTAGTAATTACTTAACTTTTTACATTTTTGTCAAATAAAATTATCATTATTCTTTTTACATTTCATATTAGAAAAGGATAAGAATTCATTGTGTTGACAAGTTAGTTGTATAAATGTTAGTGCTAATTTTTGTGCTGTGTACATATCTTTAGATGTATGTTACCAAAGTTAATATCCATTGATGATGACAAATTGAATGTCGAAACGTTTGGAATTAAAGATTAATTTATACATACATACATATATATATATATATATATATATATATATATATTATTAGTCAACTTAATCCTGAGTAATTACTAGTAAAAGCTATATAAAAAAGTACCTTCTTTGCATCTACTATATACTCTTGTATTCATATAATTTTTGTACATCATATGGCATACAAATATGATTCAATCTTTAATTAAGAGAAATCTCATCAAAATTATAAATAACAGTAATAATCTTACCTCCTGCTGGAATCATAGTCTCGATCATATTTATCTTTGTATTTATTTCTATCCCTATTATCCACATGTCTTGATCTATCGCGATCTCGGTCTCTGTAGTTTTTGTCACGTGATGTATGATCTCCATCTCTGTGTTTACTATAATCATCAGTGTGAATTAGTTTATCCTCATTACCATTCCTTTCTCGCTGAGGTGAAGTCTTATGATTACTTCGCCTCTGATCTCTATTTTGGAATTCTCTCTAAAAAAGTAAATTTGAATGATATTTTATGTTTGTTGTAATTTTTGAAAACAAATTATTTGTATAGACAAAACCTATGTAGATAAATTAGATAAATGTTTACAAATGTGAAAAAAATTATTTTATAGAAAATGCTTTATTCAATTAAATTCGATTCATGATGCCAAAAAATAATCATTTTTTGTATAATAATACAATAATACAACCAAAAAAAAAATCATAATTATTGAATACTTCTATTCTTACATCAGAATTATTCGACCATTGTTGATTATTATAGCTTTTTGAATCATCAGAATAATTTTTATTCCTACTTGCATGCGGGTGTAACTCTGATGTGCTGCTTTGATTTGAATCCTATAAACAAAAAAAAAAGATAAAATTAAAAAACATATTAGGTAAAGTGTTTCAGACCTGAACCATTGGGAAGTCATAATTTAATTCCTTCAATTTTACTCAGCCAATATGTAATTAAACACACTGGTATATATAATAATTTTCTCAGATGGTGATAAAAATATGTTGATTGAACAAAATACTTCTTTAAGAGGTATCCATCCAAACAATGAAAATAGAAAAGATAAACTAAAATTTAGTTACTTGAAATAATTTTAATACATCCATATGTTTTGAGTCCTAACTTGTCTCTTCCTCAGTGAACAAAATTATTTATTATATAACAAAATTAAATGATATATATTAAATGATATACTAACATGGTGTTGTAAAATAATATTTTCATTTATTAGGTTTTTAATTGCGTTTGTATCTTAATAATTTGTGTTGTGTCCACTGAGAAAGAGTCAAATTCGAACTCGAAACATACGGATCTATTAAAATTATTTAACTCATATTACTTTTCTTTCCATTTTTATTATTAGGATGGATGCCCATAAAGTATTATGTTTAGTCAGCATTATATATATATATATATATATATATATATATATATATATATAATATTCACATTTGTTCATTACAATAAAGCTTTTTTTCTCATGGCAAGTCGATTCACTTGAACACTTTTCCAGTTTGATGTTAATGTTGACAAAGTTTGTACTTAAATGTTTCTCAACTTTATTAATGTTTTATTTGTATACATTTAATGTTTTATTTGTTAGTTTGTTTTTAGTATAAAACAGTTTATATAGGCACTAATTTGACATGCAAATGGTCAGCTGCACTCTTCACAATACATGCACATATGTATATAAATATATATATATATATATATATATATATATATATATATTATAAAGTAACCAATAACATTGGTTGCCAAGAAGGACAATATATGATCAATAAACATATGAAGAGTATAACAAATGACGAAAATGAATTCTAATAAATTACAAGTATGTGTAACCGTTTGAAAAACCTTTAGCATAATACAAAGCATGAATCACCATACCATTCTTTAACAATAATGTTTCCCGAAATAAACTATTACTAAACAACATTCCTTATGATAGTAGTACAAGCTAAAATCAGGTACACCGAAACTCATTAGATTAAAGAAATAAATAAACATATGTATACATGAGATTTACAAACCATAGTCAAAGTTACTATCGACATTTGTATAAATAGAAAGAATATTTAAATGTATATTTAATAACTTTATTTCTCACAAACGCGCTATCGTTGCACGAGTAACATTATAAGGTTAAACAATGAATATCATTGCATAAGAACAGTGTCATAAGCTTTGAAAAAAGCATAAAAGATGTAACAAATTCTGTGAGTTGCAAACACAAATATATGTCACTTGTTGTAATAACTCAAGAATTAATTTAATGGTAATCATAGCAAGTAAATTTATATTTTAGATTTATTTTGCATATGGTGAATGCTTTTAAATTAAGCATCATTAAGATATTTCTCAAAAAGATTTTTGAATAGACATACTTTTCATAACACAAAGTTTTGATAGAACTTTCCATAATCATTGAATGTTTTATTTTGGGCGCTTCTTCAAATAACACAACGTATATCAGATAGAAATAGATGAACATTTTAGCACATAAAATTATTTTTTAATCTTATTGATGTGCAGCAATTTTATTTTCTTATTACTATATATATATATATCTTGTTAATCTTTTTTCAGATGTATTTTTTAGATGATTTCTTTCCACTACTTTAGCAGATGCGCAAAATATATAACTAATTCTTTTTTCTTCTATATACATATTATTTTATACATACACTTACACACACACTTTAAAACATGCAGTTTTATCTGAATATCTACTGTGCAAAAACAGAATTGGACATATTTCTGAATAGAACAATAAAAGTTATAATAAAATTAATCAAATAAGTACAAATTGATTTAGATTAATGTATTAAATTTTACATAATAAAAATCAACTAAAAACGCCTTTTGAATCAAAAGTAGTCAATAAGACTTAGCTTTCACATATGCATATCCAATATTTGATTCAAAACCTGATTTAATTATACATATATAACAAATAAAAAAATTGATAAAAATTAATAATATTCCTAGCTTATTAGATTTAGATCGGATCACAATGTACATTTCAACCAATAAGTTGCGAATATTGCCACAACCACAATAACTTAAATAGAAGTCCTATAATTCAAAACAAAAAGTCATGAAGAGATTAGCATATTTATTTAAAATCATACATTTTTGTTTATAATTAAAAGCAAAAATTACTCACCCAAATGAAAAAATCCTTTTATGTACATATCAAATTACTGAGTTGGGACTGAGCTGCATTTTACATCTGATTTCAACAATTATTGTGATAATTATTTTGACATTATCACATGTTGGGCAATCGGTTGAAGTAATAGTATATAATGCACAATATAATGTTAATAAATTGATCCAAGGCATTTTGAAATTACAGTAGAAACTCGATTAACCGGATTAATTTCTGTCGATAGGGTTTAGGATAATCGAAAATCCGGACAATCGAATGTATGAAGAACTATGTAACTACAACTTCTATGTTATCTGTTTATTAAAAACAACAAATACATATATATCAACAAAAATCAATGTTTATTAAGAAATTAACACTCACTTATGTATGTACAATGTACATACATATTATCTTAGATTACATCACGTACATAATACTAAATAGGAGCATTAATAATGGAATGAAATATTTAGGTAGTTATGTACAAATAATTTGTTTACAATATGCATTTGGTAATCATGAAATGTGTAGGTAATAATTTCAATTTGGTTTAAAATATTTGATAATTGTCATTCAACGTAAGCACCTTTTCTTCTTCATTGCTGCTAAATAACAAATTGGCCATATAAAATGGTCACAGTTGGTAGTCCGGGTAATCGCAAATCCGTATAACTAAGATCCGGATAAACGAGTTTCTACTGCATATATGAACTTATGATCACTAAAGAAACAGGGAATGAACAATACCTCGCTTAGGTCCATTCTGATGTTCTCACAGTTCGAATCCCATCTTCGATGAAATAATCTGCTGCTCTTTGTGGGCTGTTTTGTATCATGAAGCTTGTCAGACGAATTACCAGCAGTCTGTTAATGATGACAACTATTAAAGAATCCAAACGGCAAATGCGTTAATAATTTTTCTAAACTCAATAAGTATGTAATAGAATGAAAACTGCTAAAAGAATGCAAGTTCATGAACTACATTCTGTCCCCGGTCAAGTTATACAGAATCTACATTAAAATAGTAACTACAACTTCTATGACTCAGAAGTAAGTGTAGTATCAGCTTCATAACACTGCCAAACTTAATTGGACTTATATTCTTTTTCAACTAATAGGTATATACTATATTTATTTAACCTATTTTTCCTTAATTACCATATGTTCTCCTATTGTACTGTAATTTTCAGAATCATCACTTTCATAATTTACTAGCGACTCCATTTTGAGAATGTCAAGTTTTGTTTTTGCTAAACGATTGGTAATATGCTCATCTAGAGTCTAGAGCCGAAACAGCATTAGCAAAAAAACTAAGCGTACAACCATAGATGAAAGAAGAGTACACGAGTACACCTAGCGCCAAGAACTATTTCGTTTAACTTCACGTTGAACTCATGATTTAGAATTCATTAGTTAAAATTACATAATGCACGAATCATAAATAATCATAAATAATAATTAATTGCTAAATATCTATCAATTTTACCGCATTATCATTTGTTTGTGTAAACAGAAAAAATAATAAGCTTTTATTCCAAGAGCTGTGTGATGCCATCTAGAGAGATTGTGTGTTTTTCAATTTCAATATGCTTTCACGCTGAGCACTGAGCATTATGGGGAGTTATCTCCGCACAAATGCGCTTTAATATTGAACCCTGATTTGCGATTAAACCCTGCTTTGATACTGAGTATTGTGAAACTTTGATTATAGATGGCTCAAATGTCGTTCGTTAGGTGTGGCGCACCTTTATGTATGTTTACGTTTCCAAACCTTCTGAACATTTTGGATGTTGAAATCATAGATAAGTTGAAATCATAAATAAGCATAAGGTTGAAATAATAGATGTTGACGTGGATGTGGTGTTTACGCAACTACTTAATATTAACGAGTGTGTTATTAGCATTAATTACCGATACCGTATGAAACACCTAATATTCGAACAAATATTTAGAGTAAAATCATTATTTTAAAAAAAAAAATTAAATAAAAAAAATAATTTAAGATCTATGTTCAGTGAATTAATTCTTTATGGTGATAATACCACAAATTGCCAAAATGAAGTAAACACCAAATGAAGTTATAGTAACTAGATTTTGCTTTGTAAATATCGATCTGATTTTACGAGCGCATTCTGTAGTTCACCGGATTCGTCACTTCTGATTCTTGAATCATGGCATTTGAACATTTATGGTTATAAATTATTTAATATAATTTTTTTGTGAGAAGTGTTCACCAAAGTTATTCGTGTCTTGCTAATTTATATTTTTTTCCATTAGTACAAAATTATCACGTAAACGGTGATGCAGTGTGAAAATTTGAAGTTAGCAATTACAAGTGATACATGATGGTGTTCACCATAGATAAGTAAACATGAAATAACTGTTCCATTGAAAGTTGATAATGTGAAGTTTGTTCAAATGTCAACCGATTTGATGAACAAACAGATTTAAATGTGAATTGATTTTTTATCGTGAAAGTAAAGCTACAAATACACTAAAACATCGAATTTACATCTTATTAAAATAACAATCTGATGGAAAATGAAAAAATAGTTTTCAGGTTAGGTTTAAAAAAAAATTTCAAGACAGTGAAAATGTCATGATGAAAATATATAGAGGAATACCCCGTTTAACGCGGGAGATACGTTGCATCAAATTGATCCATTATTTCAGTTATGGTAAACCAACTCCTTTTTACAAACACCATCGAAATTTTTTTTGCTCTTCCGCTGAATCTCTGCTGTCAACATTTTTGTTTTATTCTTGTGTAGTACATACCTTAAGCTCCATTCTTGAGATTGCGCATGTTGCATTAGCACTATGTTGGATTTGCTCACACAGCTCAACAATTCTATGCCATAAGTCCATATTGGTAGTAATAAAACCAATATGAAAATATTAACCATTAAAAACTAGTAGGTATCTATTTATGTTAGTTAAGTTGTCAACTAACAAGAATATTTAATACTATTCAGGTAACCCCCGTACAACACGGTAATTACGTTCCAGAAAAGTAGAGTGTTATGCGAATCCGTGTTATATGGGACAAAGAACTAGTACAAAAAGAGATGCTATGTTCCAAGAATTCAAAAATAACATTCAACATATCATGATTTTATAATAAATATTGTTAGATTTATTAATTTTTTTAAGAAGTAATATATATTACATCAATTATATGGTAAGTGCTATCCAACGTTATCCTTTTTTTGCAAGATATCCTCATTCTGTGAGCAGCTTTCTGTACTACCTTCAGATTCGTGCATTATTTTTTTCAAAAACAATTATATTTGCAATTGCTTGCTTTTAGCGAAAATATATTTATATATTTAGCACATGCAAAGTTACCTTTATTAAATAAAATTTTTGTGCTCATATTATTCAAAGAATCCTTGTTTAAGACTAATTGACTAATTGTTCAGATAAGTCTAGAATTTTTTTCTAGAGAACGTACGCGCTCAAATAATAAGTATCAAATCTTTTTTAAAACAAATTTTAGGTTAAATGATGTTTGATTTTTATAGATTTTACTATGTTTTTCATTTTATTAGGGTTTTGCTTAATTCTCAAACCATGTTAGAGTAAACCCATGCTTTAAAAGTACTATGTTATACACGGGATGGTATCAAATCTTGAACCCCGTTAGAGTGAATCTGTATTATAGATGTACCGTGTTATGCGTGGGCTACCTGTACATCACATTTTGTAAAACCTGTACGTTAAAATTAAAAGTTAATTTAAATGACTGTTTTAGTGAAATCTTGCAAATTAAACAAATTATTTTCATATATATATCTAATCAGTATTAAATTATAACTAATAGTTTTTCAATTTATAAAGTATAAACATTATGTAAACATTTCAAATATATGCTACATTAGATAATAAATACAAAGTTAACTGATAAAAATGCTTATGGTTTTGATTGACATTAAAAAATGATACTTTTGTGCTTTTTAGCCTCGATATTCTTCCATTTAATATGACGCCTGTCTTAGAAAACATTTGTTCACATGGAGCAAAGGTGGCCACAATATTGCAAATCTTTTAAATACTTTTGCCAAATTTGGATACATGTGTTGATGCTCGTTCCACCATTTCATTGGGCAATTGAATGTGCCACTTGCTGGTCTGATTGGCAATACATCATCAGCAAGATACATATCTATTCCTTTGATGGCTGCACATAAAGGAGTCGATTGATGTGATGATGTTCCTATTAAACTGTATAATATATTCCATAGAAGGATAGATGACATTAATGAGTATTAGTCTTCTATATTAAAAAATCCTTGTATCTTAAATTCTTTGTCCACTGATGTACATATTCCAAATGTCTCACTCCCCTCTCGACATTTGTGAATCTGTCGTGAATGCTTGATTTAAATATTCCTGTATTTCTTCTAATAATTGTCAACAAATCATTTTGAAGTAATATTTTTAGCAAGACTCATTTTAGCACATTATTAGTACATTACATACAGCACATTATTGAATTTGTTATGTTTTCAAAGGGTTTTAAAATTAAACATATTTGATTTACCATTTTCCATGTTTCTGGTGTTATTGGTGTGAAATTTGTATCAAGGATACTCATAGTTATCCTTATTGCCTTTTCTACTTCCACAAAATTTTGAACCATATAAAAAGTGGAATTCTATCTTGTATCAATGTCCTGAGTTAATTTTTTGTTTGCCCATATATTTGTGTTTCGTTCTTCTGAATTTTTTTGTAAGTAGTAACATTCCTAAAGTTTATTGTATGAGGATAACATTCATAATGCCTTATTTGCAAAATGGTTTTAATGGCCTTTTTCATATTGCTTGCATTATCGCTTATGGAAAAATTAAATTTTTGTTGTAATTACCATTCAGTGAGCAGTCTTTGTATTTCTGCTGCAATATTCAAACGTATGAATCTCTTCAAATTAGCAACATCCGAGAAGAATATTTTTCCGTTTATAGTGTTTTGTTAACAGCAACATATGACTGTACCCCGGATGTCCAAACATCCAAAGTTATGCATAGAGTTTCCACTTCTAGAACTTGCTCTCATGCACTTCCTAGTACCTTATTATATTGTTCCTCCAGCAAACATTCTGATACTGTTTTCCTAAATGGAAGAATATATCCTGATTTCCAGCGCATTAATTTTTTAAACATTTTTGCCTCAACTAATGAAAACTGTCAGTGAAAAGATCCATTAAATTATTGTCAATCATCCTTTTCTGCTCATTGCTGATCTTTTTAGTCATGAAAGACTTCAAAACTGGCACGCATTTGTATCTTGTTATAGTAGTGCACAACTGAAACTCGGTGCAGCCTCTATGGCATTTCTCATATAGGGTGAAGGGCGAGTCTGCTGAGATGTTCCTACATCAGTTTCTTCCAATAAAGCATATGTAGAAATGTGTTTTTTTTAAATGGCTTTTTAAATTGCCCATTGTTGAATTATAGTTCAAGATCTACTTTGCACTTTGCTTTTGTACATATCAATTTTTTCAAAATGAAGCCACAAAACACTGGTGTGTCGATGAAATGCAATTCTTTTAAAAAGAAAAAAAAAACGGAATTAAGTACTTATTTAAAATTGTCACTGACTTGCCATACGAATCTCCCAACTTATACTGACCAGCAACAACAATCAAGAGGCGGATCATATACAAGCACAAGGCCAAAACAGCCGACTTTTCTTAATAGAATCAATCCATTCTGACTAAACCTAGGTTTTTTCAAGGTACCGTACGCTCGTACATCTGCAATATTATAACCATAGTGTTTTTGAAAAACCTCTATGCAGAATAAACTTAATATCTCAAAACAAATTTATATTTATATAAGTACCCCGAATATATTATAACAATAAGCGATTATAAATGATGATTCTTTCTGTCTCCAATAATAAAATCATCTTCTTAAAATTAATAAACAAAAAATTAATTAAATGACTATAAATAATATGATAAATGAAAAAAAGTGGCTTTGATCAATCTTTATAACGATATTACTAACTGATATTTGTAACAATTGTTTAATTAATATATATTTATATCAATATTTGAATTTAATAAATATGTCTTGGACTTTCTAGAAAGACTAAAACACATTATTCTCTAAAAGTTGATTGTGAACAAATATTTTTTTGACTAATTTTATGAGTTAATTTGACAGATTTTTATGTTTTGGACACGCGATATAATGATCATTTAAATTTCTGATCAATTAAATTATTTCAAATATGCAATAAGTATAATTATTAACTTTCCATAGGGAAAGTTGTAGTAATCGCAAAAAAATCTAAAGGTTTTGAAGGTTTCTGAACATTTTGGCATACCATAGAAAAAATGGATGCATGTGTGTGCGTGTGCGGATACAAATTTTCGTCGACTCGGGAACACGAATCAACCGATTAGAATAATCAAAAAAACATTCGATTCGTATTGATGAAGAGACGTGCTGATTAGTTGTTGGCAAAAGCAGGCCCAGCAGCTTCGAATATACGAGGCAAAATTTGCCAAAAATGATAATTCAGCTTTCGAGAGAACGGAATGCTCGATTTGAATGATTAAAAGAAATCGTATTTGTATTGACAAAACAAAAAACTGACTTTTGAACGAAACAAAGAACTGAAAGACGAAATTTTTGGGAAGGCAGGTTCAGGGATTTCGGAGATCCAAAAAAATGTAAAGAAAATGCCATCTGGCGGTCAAAAATGATCATTAGACATATGCAAATCAAATTATCGAATATTTTATAGATTTCAATAATAAGTACAAAGTTTGCTTACATTTACTATTAGATCCGTATCAAAATGTTTATCCGTTGGGCTACAACGCAGCGTTTACACGCTTCGATATTTCTTCTCTAAGAGAATTGCACAGCACGATTGCTTTGAAAAAAGTTCAAAATTCTCAAAAAAATTCAAAATATTTTTTTTCCCAAATTTTAAAATTCTCAAAAATCTAATTTAATTTGAAAGTTTTCAAAAAATTGTATAGCATTTTTCAAAAAAAAAAATTTTTGGTGCGGAAAGTTTCAGCAATATGCCACAAGGCACAATGCCATGCATCACTAGTTATTGTTGATTGATTTATTTGTACAACATTTTGTTAGGAATTTCGATGTTCCAGCAACTTGCTTTGAACCTTGGTGCAAATATTAGATGGTGGTTTGTATCAGTCGATTGCTGTAGGTGTCACAATGTCATTCGAATGGGAAAATTTTCATCACTTGATGAACTAGTTGTACATGACTATATATGGCATTGTGTCTTCACACAAAGTGTTTACCGTTCAATAAATAAAATTATGAGAAGAATACAAATTAGAAATGTTTTATTTCATTTGAACATTTTGAATACATAGTCGAAAATATTATTTTTAAAATTTTGAAACTATTTTAATTTCTAATTAATTATAAAATATTTAAAGTAATTTTTGTTTGTTATTTTCAAAGCTGTTACTGATGTTCTCTGATTATTTATATCTATTATTTCCCCTTAATATCTGAGATATCAAGGACAACCCCACGATCTCTTTTGCAATTGGAATATTGCAGCCTCACTGGTCATTTTTGCTTGAAAAATATTGTTATCTATATTTTCAAGTGAAAGCCGAACTCATAACTGCTTGGCATTAGGTTGTCCGAGGCGGGTAAGGAACTTCCGATTGAAATTCCATAGCTCTAACCATAAATCCACGGCGGTGCTCATTTAAAATATGCAAGTAATTTTTTGAAAATTTACAAAAAATGTATGAAATTCAGATTTATGTAAAAATAATAAACAATATATTATACAAATATTTAATCCGTTGGATATAATTTTTTTAGCACGTTCATTCATGACCGTAGGTTAGGTAAATGACTACTGAAAACATATTAAAAAATGAAAATTTTACTGGTGAAATCAACATCGCTTCAATAATGATATCTAAACCAAAAACTTAGTAAAAGCATTCATGCATATTGTTAAATTTTTATATAGAAATATCATATAATTTAATATAAGAACTGTCCATACTCATTTTCGTCAACCTAATGACCACATTTTACATCTGGAACGGCTGGACTACACCTTTCCCAAAATTTTGTCATTTTGACAAAATGAATAGGGTATGCTTAAAGGTCCAGCACTTATATCTGAAAAACGAGTAAAGTTAGGAATTTTTGAACAACAATATTTGAAAGTAGAAGGAAAACGATACATAACCAGCTACCAACTTGAATCTTAGGACGTCGATATCAGGAGATAAACGGCAAAACTTTCGTTGTTAGTTTTTTTTTGGTTGTGAGCACTGTGGTTTAGTTTAGGACACCTTAATATAATTTTCAAATATACTTTAATTGTTTTGCAAGATGCATTGTTATTTTTAACTTACAATTAGGTTCAATGTTTTTTTTGGTATGTAACCCAATTGAACCTTTACCCTGACAAAGGTGCAAATAATAAACAATGGTAAATAAAAAAGTAAATTAAGTTAAAAGAAGCAATTTACCAAGAGATAAATTAAATAAGCAGTTATTCCAACTCTGCTGATTAATATTTCTGACGAAATACCAGATTAAGATTATGTACAGCGTTATCTTTGCCAAAAATGTTCCCATTAAATTTATATTTTGCATTGGTTGAGTATTGTAGCTATTATTTCGTAAAAATTTGATATTAAAAATAAGCTATTGGATCTGTTCTCTCCCTGGCTGTCTCGTTTTACACCGCCTATGGGGTAAAAAGAACCAGGTGACAAATTTTTGAAAAACAGCAAATAAAATGCATTTCTAAAATGATTATTTAGCTAGGAGTTTTACTTAAGTCAGATAATTGTTTGTTTGATATGTGCGTTTTGTTGTGATATAATTGGTTTGGTTTTCACAAATTCAAAATTTTATAAAATGCATTATACATTATAATTTTAGGTTACAGAACTGTATTAGTTTATACTATCCTTTGGAGTAAGTTTAATTTCGTTGGCCTGTCCATATGTTTAATTTTGGTCCACACAACAATATTTGATTACACTATAATTATATCAATTTCACGTTCATACGGGCTGGCCGATTCAAATTAAAATCGTGCGCTGAATTTGCAACCCACGTCGAGGTGGCCCTTGATCAGATGTTTTAATAAAATTATATATGATAAAGCACATATAAACGTCACTATAAATACTATATTATTATACAAAATGAAAATATAAATATTGCTGCAAATATGGAATCATAACAAGAGTTATATCGGTCATTGCAAACTAAAACATATTAAATATCATTTTTGTTTTGCACTGAAATAAATAATAATACGTAAAGTTAAAAATTTGTTAATAACAATATTTGAAAGTAGGAGGAAAAATATCTGAAACCAGCAATCACCTTGATTCTTACGACGTCATTATCAGGAGATAATAAATTCCATAACAAAAGTATGTTCTTTCGTTGTTGTTTTTTTTTTGATTGTGAAAACTATTGTTTACGAGACGTTAATTTAATTTTTAAGTATACGTTATTTAATTGTTTTATAAGATGTATTATTATTTTTAAGTTATATTCAACAGTTATTTTAGATAACCTCTATATAAAAACTTGTGGGTGGGGTAAAAAAAAGAACTAAACCTTTACCCTGGCAAGGTATAAGCAATTAAAACAACAGTAAACTAGTTGGTATTGATATTTTGCCTTGAGGCAAGCTACATGAACTTTCCGATATGTGTAAATAATCGACCTAATCAATAGAAAATAAATTAATTTATGAGTGAAAATAATTCCGAGTGGATTTATTACACATATTTGAAAACAAACGAACACGTCAACTCTGAGTGTTTTCTAAAAGCAAATTTTCAAAAATCAATAATTCTTATAATTGAACCAGTTTCCGTAGGACTTCAATGATTTAGTATATTGATTAAGACCAAGTACTCTATCGTTATACCAAGTAAATCGTCCAATTTTAATTTTAACAAACGCCAAAAAACTACTCATTTTCTCAAACTTTCATGAATATTTAAAATTGAACTACTTGTCGTAAGGCCGTAATATTTCAGTAAGTTCTGTAAGACCATGAAATATATCGCCAAAAAAAGTTCCATAAAAATTGGCTTAATTTTTTTTCAACAGTTAATTACAAGAAAACGCCAAAAAACGATACTAATTTTTACATACTTTCACGATTTTTTAAAATTAAACGACTTCCGTAGGGCCGTAATATTTTAGTATGATCTATAAGACTATGGTATCTATACCGCCAAAAAAAAATCATAAAAATCGTCGAAATTTTTTTTAACTCTTTATTACAAGAAAACGACCCGGCCGATCTTTACCAAAAACTAATCAGGTCGATTCCCAACCAATATCTTTCGAACAGTGTTTGAATTTTCAGAATCCATTCAGAATTGCGGGCTAAAACGTAGACGAAAATTATTTCACTTTTCTGCTATGTACAAAGAAACGGCTTGGCAAAATTGATAAACGCTAGTCCTCATCGAGATACATCGAAATAATCGCTTTTAAAATTTTGAAATCTATCCAGCTGTTATTGAGAAAACGTCGATTTACGGCAAAACTGTTCACACACACACACATACTTTTTCCAAATTTGGTCTTATTCGATTCAGAATGGCTTGAAACGTCGAGAAAACATACAATTAGCGAATCGGCTTTTTTTGATGAAAACATAAACTTCTCCTTCGAGAAGTTAATAAAAAGTGAATTAAGTTAAAATAAGCCAATTTATAGAAGATAAATTAAATAAATATAGTTATTCTAACTCTCCTGATGAATATTTCTGATAAAACATCAGATCAAGGTTATGTACAGTATTATCATTGTTAAAAATGTAAACATAAAATTCACATTTTGCACTGGTTGAATAATGTAGCTATTATTTTGTAAAATCTCTTAAAAATAAAAAATAAGACATTAGATCTGTTGCCCCCAGGCCGTCTCATTTTATTCCGCACATCGGATAAAAAATGATGGATAACAAATTTTAGAAAAATAGTAAAAAAACACATATTTATAATTAGAATTTAACTGGAAATTTCACTGAACATAGTTGGATAGTTGTTTGTTTGATACGTGCTATGTGTTGTGATGTAGTTCATTTGGTATAGGCAGTAAAAGTACTTGAATTCAAATTGAACCTTTCTTCCCTGCCCTAATATACGTAGAAATGTAACATATAACAATCGAGTACTTTGGCTTTTTGGTAAAGCCGAGACTTTAGATTGTACATACAATTATCACCGACGGTAAGTGCAAGCTATATAATAGCTTGTTTATCCGTTCGTATTCGATTTATGCAAAAACGTTATTTAAATGTATATCGTTGCATCTGTGGATAACAGGTCTCGTAGCCTCGTGTCTCGTTTCACAGAGCTCAATCCGAGGAATGACACAAGAACTTAAAGCTCTCCCGCTGCCGAGAATCGATATCGAAAAAGCACGACATCAAAGGTTGCGATCTTCGCTTTACGCCTGATTGCCGCGAGGTTCAAAAAGCTCCTCGTTTGAGAGGGGTGTGTCTGTGTCGTCGGCTTTCCATTCAAGTGCAATGGGCTATATTTGCGAAATCGATAATGCGATGAATCATTATATGGGGTGACAAAACAGTAAATAATTTATTCAATAAAATTTCAAAATTGAAAAAAATATATACGAAGTTACCCAACCTTCGTTCGTTATATCCGAGAATATAACTCCTTCCTCGTAGTGAATCCAAGCAGGAGATTTGTCTTATCCGACTTCTTTAAATTGGTACTAAATCTGTTAACACGTATATCCATTTGATTGAGATTTTTTACTAATACAAAAATTTGCGTCGAAAGAAACGATCGCTTTCTCGTTTCACAGCCTATTTTATGACTATCTAGCTATAAAATGACCCAATATAACATCATTTTGTATTTTCTATAAAATAACTGCAAGAATACAAAACAATGAAATTGTGTTCAAGTGTGAATAGCTCAAATGCATAATTCATTGAATACCAATGGAACATATTTCATCTTCTCTTTCAAAAATACTTATGAAATTGATTTTGATTCTCAAGTTTGCCGTTTTTTACTTTTATTTGGTCAACACTGCATGAGACATTGATTCGATCACTTGGTCGACCAAAATTCGATATTTATTGGTAATTTTGTTAAAATCATCATTTCATTCACATTTATATCAAAAACTCTTTATATCAAAATAATTACTGATATTTAATTTTCCGTAGGGTAAGATATTATAATCGTCAAAAAATCGAAATTGAAAATTTTTGCATTTCTTCACGTTTTAAAGGTTTCTGAACATTTTGACATACCTTAGAAAAATGGATGTGTATGTGTGTGTATTATGTATGTATGGATACAATTTTTCGTCCACGTTTTTAGGCGCACGAATCAACCGATTTGAATGGTTCAAAAAACATTCGATTCCTATTTATAAGGAGATGTGCTAATCAGTTTTTGGCAGAGGCAGGTCCAGCTGTTTTGGAGATTAAATTTTGTTTATTTACTTTTCTTTAAAGATATATAAGTTATAGTATTTATAATAATCTATTTGAAAATATTTAATATTCCTCGAATATTTCATCACTGTACGGTAAGTTCCAGCAATTTGCCTTAAGGCAAATCTAGCAAATCTAGCTAGTTCAATATTTTTATTGTCTCAATTTTGGAATATAATTTGAAATTTGTATGCATACTGAAATGCATAAATGGAAATTTCTTATAATAAAATGAAAAAAAAATGTTTGAACAGTTTGTAAACGATTTTCAAATACTTAATAAATCCTTAGATAAATGAATAACACACTATAGAACACAAAATTAAAATGTCAATTCTATCCTTTGCACTCTTATTTATATAAATTTATGTTATTATTTATCAATATTGCTAACAGTTATTGAAATTAAAAAAAAAAAACTATAGAACACAAGTGTGTCGAGTATTAGAATTTGAAGTGGTCGGAGTCGTCGGAGTTGTTAAGCGGATATAACTCCTCTCTGAAACGGAGTCAAATTTTAACCGATCCGCCTTCGGAATGATAAGCCCAACTCTAATACATACAGTGGTACCCCGACATACGAGCTTAATTCGTTCCGTAACTGCGCTAGTATGTCGAAACATTTTTTCTCATATAAATACATTGAAAAACCATTAATTTATTTCAGCACTGCGGCTTTTGTTTTAAGTTTTTGAATATCAAAATTACTTTACCATTTTTTAGAGTTTGATTATTATTTCTAGTAAAAATAATAAATAAACTAAGAAATGGCAAAGTTATTTTAATATTCAAAAACCATAAAATGAAAACCACAGTGCTGGAACGAATGAATGAATGAATGGATATGTAGAAATTTTCTACATATCCATTCATGAATATGGAAATGACTTAGACCTGTTTCTTTGTACAACTCCCATGCTCGAACTGTTGCAACTTTTTGGAGGCGATTTTTATATACAAACTTCTAGAGCTTAGATAGCTGTTTATAAATTATTGTAAGGCCCTTAGCTCAAGTTATACCATTTTGTCCATGTTGCACATATCACCATGTGTTACGCTCGTGCATCCTCGGCTTCCTCATTTTTTTAAAAATAATTTCACGATTTAATCCAAGAAACATAGTCCTTTAAAAGGACAATGTTTCTTGAATTAAATCGTGAAATTATTAAAAAAAATTGAGGATGGCGAAGGTCCTCCTTTTCTGTAGACTTATGGCTGTAAAAGTACCTTCATAATATTTTGTGATTGTACAAAAAGCAAAAAATGCGATCTCAACATATGTAACTACTAACTACATATTAAAATACTTGTATAAAAAAAATGTTTTAAAATATGATGTCAGTAAAGCAGAGTATTATATCATTTTTTTTTCATTTATGCAATTGCTTTATAGGTCGCGCACCCTCTAAGATAACCCTTATAAAGTGACCCTGCAGCCATTTCTTCGATTCCCAGAATACTTTCCTGCATGCACCACTAAATCAGCCCACCATGTGTAAAGGCGTTTGTCATAAAATTTGTCGTGGTACATTTTTTAGCGAATTTTACGATCGTCAATGAGAGCAGTTGACATCGGTCGCAGTGGGATGCGAAATAGAACACTCCTCGTTCGCTTCAAAAGTGCTCGCGGGCTCGAGTGTCTCATATACTTGTCTAGTTTTAATTAAAAATGTCAACTGCACCATATAATGGTGCTTGATGCATCAGTCCACGCATAACAGACGATATCGACTTACTTGACTATCTTTAGCTCATCCTTTTCTACTATAATTAATCACCAAACCATGTAATATATTGTATTGTTTCTAAATAATGTTATAACACAAATGATGAATAATTTATGAAAAATTAAATTTTTTTAGTTTACTTTATTGTCTAAGAATTGATTTTTTCACTTAAGTGAGCCATACATGATAAAGAGCCTAAATTCTCGTGTTTGCCTTGATAATGATGGGTGGGTCTAAAGCAGTGATACCCAAACTTATTTCACCTACCGCCCCCTTTCCAGTAAAAATATTACTCAGCGCCCCCCTATTTTTTTTTTCATTTCAATAGTAATTAATATGGTATATAAAAATTATTGTATCTGTACAAGATAAATTGACGATTTAGAAACCAATTTTGATAGAGCAATTTTGTAGTAAAATGCAATTACAATTGGTACATCATTCCTGACGGAAAGGTTTTGCAAAAACTTTTACTCTTTCAAAAGAACGTTGTAAAATAACATCAAAGTTTGAAATTATTAAACTATATTCAAAATAAAGATTCAATCATTATAATTTTAATGTGACGTATGAATCTGGTGTGCTGCTACCAATTTAGCAATATTTGGTCCTATCTTCCTGAGAAGTAATATTAAATCACCATGATCGACTATTTGTAATCGGTTTCTTTTATTTGTTAATAAATTAGTTGAATTCACGTTCCACTAAGTATGATGATGAAAATGCAATGAGAAATTTTTCAATGACAGACCAAATTTGTGGGTATGCGTATTACTGCACTTATGGCCGGTATTATAAATTCTTCGCCAATAGTATGGAGTTTTCCCGACTTGGCAATCATTAATGAAATATTATACTAGGCAAGAAAGCCGTTTTGAGAGATGTGGTTGAAAAGAGTTTTGCCACTGTCGGTTGTTGTCTAAATTTTTTTTTTAGAGTACGAAAATAACTTAAATTTTTATCTATTTTATCACCATGAATTTTAGTCAAATGTTCTTGTAGTCTAGAAGGTTTCATAGCTTCATTTGAAAAAGTTTTCTGACAAATCAGACATATGTAATATTCACAGGCGATTCAATAAAGCCATATTTCAAATAATCGATATTATTTTGTCTACATTTTTTTGATTCAGCCATTATTATCTGTAGAGGAAATACTTTTTACAGAGGTATTGAATGAAATATAATATATATGATGTCATTAATTGTCAAGCATATGTAATTACAACAGCAATTACCACTTACCAATTATAGTGACACTATTTATTACTGAACAAAAAACTGCTTTTGATATAAAATTATATTATCCAATAATAATACACAACGCCGGCTTAATCTGCAAATATCACAGTTGATTCATTTGCAAATTCACAGTTCATTTGTTTTCACTATACTACTTAGTCAAGATTTGACCAGAGCTTTTTATATTCAACCCCAGACTCTTTGGGGTGTGTAGGGGGTATAAAAGTACGAATATAAATATCTGTAGCTTATGATTACTGAGAGACTAACAAAAGTAACGAGAGAAAATCCTTATTGCCCCGATCCAATAATGCTAACAATGCAAACCCGCCAATAATAGCGATACATCTAATGCGGTAAATTTATTTTCGAATTGGAATATGCATATATGTTTAAATAATTTGAACTAAAATATCATCTTGGTATAATTCGGTGTTAATGTTAATCATTTATTTATATATAATATTAATATTATAATATTTTTTTACTTGTGTGCTCTAAACGCCCCCTACAACTGATCATCGCCCCCTAAATGCACCAAAGCCCTTCACCGCCCCCCTGGATTTCCGCAGCGCCCCCAAGGGGACGCTGGCGCCCACTTTGGGAATCACTGGTCTAAAGAACACATAGGGCAGAGCGGAGCTTAGAGGTCCGCGGGTAAAAAGATCCACCGCCATTATCTCGAAAAATAAAGTATAAAATTTTTCATCGATACTATTTTAAAGTAGAAGGCAAAAGATGTGTAATAAGCCATCATATCAAGAGATAAACGGCCATGTGTCAATGTTCACAAAAGAAGTTTTTTTCTTTAGTATTTTTTTTGGTATTGAGCTTTTTTATTTAGTTTATAATTTAGATATAATTTTTAAGTACACGTTATCTAATTGTTTTGTAAGTTGTATTGTTATTTTCAAGTTAGATCTAGAACAATTTTTTATATAACCTCTATAAAAGCTGATATATGGTTGGGGATGAAAAAATCCAACCAAACCTTTACGGAGGTATGAATAATAAAAAAAATAACAAATAAAAAAGTAGCATGAAGAAAGCAAGGGAAAAAGAGTTACTTGGGCAACCAGTCCAGAACGTTATAGTTATTAGAAACCACTAGGATTAGACTTTTCTGTTTATTTTTATTTTTTGTATATAAAGTAGATTTAAGGTATTATTGGTATAATGATGTATTTCTAGGCCATTAGGCTGAAATAAAATAAATATATACAAATAAAAAAGTAAGCAAAACTAAAAATAGCTATTTTACGAGATAAATTACATTAATAGTTATTCCTTTCCTGCTGAATATAACCTTGCATAACCTTGATCTGGTATTCTTGACCAAATACCAGATCAAGGTTATACAGTGTTATCTTTGTAAAAAATGTGCTCATAAAATTTTTACTTCACATTGGTTAAATAATTTAACTATTCCCTATGTTTTAATTTTCCCTAATATTTAAATTAAGACATTGTTTCTGTTTGTCCGGCAGCTGTCCCTTTTTACACAGTTTAGAGGTAAAATGGGACAGTTTGTAAATATTAGGAAATTAGTTAAAACATAACTAACTTTTGTAATCAAGTATTAATTGAGAATTTTACTGAACTTGGTTTAATAGCTGTACCTTTTTACCCAGCCTATGTGATGAAATGGGACAGATGGCAAATATTTGAAATAATCTAAAAAACATATTTTTGTAATCAAGTGTTGATTGAGAATGTTACTGAACTTAGTATGCTAATTGTTTGTTTGAAGCATGTTATTATTTGTGATGTAGTTCATTTAGTTTTCGACAGTTTGATTATTGATGGATAAGTTGGATTTTTGTGTCCAGCCTTACCGAAATATTTAGAAAAATTAGTCATTTCAAAACGATGAATAATTTTTTGGCTGATCACATATTTAGAAGCCTGATAAAAACATAAAAAATTTCAAAATAATTGAAAACTTTATAAATAAAATAATCATCTTATTATAAATTAATATAACTAAAATGCAATTTTATAATTTCACTGAACTTGGTTCTAAAGATGTTTGTTTGACCTATATTATTTGTGATGTAGTTCATTTACTTTAGACAGTAATTACTGAAAGATAAATTGGACCTTTGTGTTCAGCCCTAACGAAACACTTAAAAAAATTTATTTCAAAGAATGAATAATTTACTGGCTAATGACATATTTAGAAGTCTGATAAAAATATGGAAAAAATTTAAAACTAATTAAAAACTTTCTAAATAAAATATTCATCTATTATAAATTAATCTGTAACTATTATTCAGTAGTATTGAGAAATTACTATTAGTTTTTATTATTGTCGGAGTATATTTTGAAACCTGAACAATTTTTTTCAAAATAATTGAAAATTTTGTAAGTGCTTCAAATTATTTATCGATTTTGTTTTCTTAAAAAAAGCTTTCTTAAAAATGGTTTCAAAAATTATTTTAACATATATTTTTAAACAATAATCTGTTTATTAATTAAATACATTTTAGATTCATTTGCAGAAAGAAAGAAAGAAGTAATTTGCTTAAGCAATTTACCATATATCCCTTAGTTGTATTTATGATCCAATTAATCAACACATGGTATAAAAATTCGTAACTGCTAAACAATTACTCTAAGCATGACAAAAAATAAATATTATTCGACAACAAAATGTTTAATATAATATTATTATATGACCTAATATTGATGGAACATTTCACCTATAAATCCTCGAGTTGCTGAAAAGTTGCTACGTCCTGGTACTTTTATTCTAAAATTTATTACATTGCTTCGTAGGCTAAGTAGAAAAAAATAGTAAAATAATCGATAACTGGAGTGTCTTCTCGATGGGAGGAAGCGCCGTTTACGTTATTTACGGTTGGCTGTGATCTTTGTCACATAAATAACCAGCCAGACTTCACATGCAAGACTGAAGTAGAGTAGTCGCGATTTAAGAGCAATATGATATACATTCCATATCAGGAGTTGAGCAGGGCAATGGTGATTTGAAATAATTTGAACTTCTGGCGATTTTATGGAAACCTTTTTATAGCAATTTTATTAGAAATAAAATAAGTAAAACTTCTTTAGGCGCGTCTAGGGTGTAAATCCGTATAAATGCAACGGAAGTCCGTTACGCCCCGAACTGTTCGTCATTCGTTCTCGATGAGATCATTTCTATACGGGCCGATTGTGATTAGTCGTCGTGTATGTGAATAGAGATCTGTCGTTGTATGCATCGACGTTCCTTGAAAATAATAAAATAAATTAAATTTTTGTGCCGTGTACTAAACGTAAGTTTATTGCATTTATAGAAATTATTTCTAAATTATTCGTAGTTTCTATAAATCTTTGAAGTTATTAAAATAGAAAATATTTTTAGACAGGACAGATATTACAGCTGTTTAAAGAATGAGATTATATCGCTAGCGAAAAAGTAAAATAAAATACAAGTAGTCAATGAATGTATGTTAATTTTAATTACATGAAGTTCTTCAAACACAATTACATGATGAGTGAAGTTGCAAAAACAATGGCTGCTCATGTAACACACGAGAACAGATATATGATACATATGCAAAAAAATACGTACTAAGCAATGTTACAATAACTGAGCGATTGTGCGAATATATTTTTTTATTTTTTTTTTATTTTTATTCTGCAATCTATAAAATCAATTACATTAGCAGAGAATGCTGACAAGTTGTTTATAATTAATTGTCTACAAATTAGTAGATACCCTCAGTGGCGAATCTACTAGAGCTGATATTAAAAAAAACTAAAGACAAATGGATTTCCTTTTGAGTCTGGTCAGCTGGTCTTCCTGGTATAAATGACTTGCTAGTTGATTAGGATGGACGTCAATAAATATAAATGGATGGATGTAAATAATTTCAACTTGCACTTTATTAACTTCTCATAAGCAAGTTATAGTAATCGCAAAAAAGTCGAAAATGAAATTTTTTGCATATCTTTCCGTTTCAAGACCTTCTGAACATTTTGGCATACATAAAAAAGATGTATGTGTATGTGTTATAAATTTAATTATTGGGAAGACAGGTCCAACGGTTTCGGAGATCCTTAAAAAAATTAAAAATGCCATTTGGCGGTCAAAAATGATCATGCACATCAAAATATCGAATTTTAACATTTCAATAATTTCTGTAGCAAGATTTATACGGCGCTCACGCGTTTCGATGTTTTGCCTCTAAAACCGCGAAGCAGCATGATCACTTTGGAAAAAAATCAAAATTTACCAAATAATTCAAAATTTTTATAGTTTTCAAGAATGTTTAAAATAATCAAAATTTTCCAAAAAAATCAAAATTCTCATTTTTTTTCAAATTTTTTTCAAAGGTATGGGAGTTACAGCATTTGCCTTAAGACACGATGCCGTGCAAAATTTATAAATTCTTCACTAGTAGGAATTTTTCTAAGATTACTTTTACTTACATATTGTATTTTGTGAATATGAAAAACGTTTTCACATTAAGAAGTGTTATAAAAATGCATCAAGTTTTCTAAATTTAATGTAAAAATACTTTTTATAGGCATTCCGCTATGCTGTGCTCTACTATTCTATTACATATTAAATTATTGCATACGGTCTCATTACATATAGTTTGGCCTCGTGACA
>NW_020538040.1:36244362-36275971 GCF_003426905.1 Ctenocephalides felis | reverse complement strand
AGGCAGTAATATTACTTGAATTCAAATTGAACCTTCCTTCCCCGCCCTTATCTACGTAGAAATGTAACATTTACCAATCGAGTACTTCGGCTTTTTGGTAAAGCCGTGACTATAGATTGTGTTTATATATCATACAATTATCAACGATGGTAAGTACAAGCTATATAATAGCTTGTTTACCCGTTCGTATTCGATTTATGCACAAACGTTATTTAAATGTATATCGTTGCATCTGTGGATAACAGGTCTCGTAGCCTCGTGTCTCGTTTCACAGAGCTCAATCCGAGGAATGACACAAGAACTTAAAGCTCTCCCGCTGTCGAGAATCGATATCGAAAAAGCACGACATCAAAGGTTGCGATCTTCGCTTTACGCCTGATTGCCGCGAGGTTCAAAAAGCTCCTCGTTTGAGAGGGGTGTGTCTGTGTCGTCGGCTTTCCATTCAAGTGCAATGGGCTATATTTGCGAAATCGATAATGCGATGAATCATTATATAGGGTGACAAAAACAGTAAATAAATAATTCATTCAATAAAATTACAAAATTTTATTGAATGGAAGGTTGGTTAACTCCGGAGTGAGTTGTATCCGCGAATATAGCTCCTCCCTCGGAGTGAATCCAAGCATAGTTGTATCGGAGATTTTATCATATCCGACTTCTCTAAACTGGTACTAAATCTCTTAACACGTATGAACATTTGACTAAATTTTTTTACTAATACAAAAATTTGCGTCAGAAACGATCGTTTACTCTTTTCACAGCCAATTTTATAACTATCTAGGTATAAAATGACCCAAAATAATATAATTTTCTATTTTCCATAGAATAACTGCAAAAATACAGAACAATGAAATTGTGTTCAAGTGTGAATAGCTCAAATGCACAATTCATTGAATACCAATGGAACATATTTTATCTATGTTTTCTCTTCAAAAATACTTATAAAATTGATTTTGAGTTTTCCGTTTTTACTTTGGTCAACACTGCATGAGACATTGATTCGATCGCTTGGTCGACCAAAATTCAACATTTATTAGTAATTTTTTTCAAATCATCATTTCATTGACATTTCGTATCAAAATCTCTTCATATCAAAATAATTACTGATATTTAACTTACCGTAGGGTTTCTGAACATTTTGACATACCTCAGAAAAAATGGGTGTGTATGTGTGTATGTATGTATGAATACAATTTTTCGTCCACGTTTTCAGGCACACGGATCAACTGATTTGAATGGTTTAACAGATTCCTATGGATAGAGAGATGTGCTGATTAGTTTTTGGCAAGATTTGAATGATCCAAAAAATATAAGTGGAGAGAAGTGGTGACTAGTTTTTGGCAAAGGTTGGTCCAGCCGTTTCGGAGATACGGAGCTAAATGTGCAAAAAATGACAGTTTTTGAGAGAACTAAGCATCCGATTGCTTATGTTGACGAAAAGATTGCTTTTGGATTTTTTTTTTAATTTCTAAATTTTTTTTTATTATTGAAAATAATTCGAATTCTGATTTTAATTTTAGCTAAAGTTCTGAAGCTCACTTATTTACTTCAAATAATGAATTTTAACTTTGCAACTTTTTCAGTTTATATAATTCTTATAAATATTAGACAATATCCTTAATGTTAAAATTGATTGATTAAATTTTGTTCATTTACTTTTCTGTAAAGATATATAAGTTATAGTATTTATAATAATCTATTTAAAAACATTTAATATTCCTCGAATATTTCATCACTGTACGGAAAGTTCCAGCAATTTGACTTAAGGGACGATGCCATACACCACTAGTTCAAAATTTTTATTGTCTCAATTTCGGCATATAGTTTGAAATTTGTATGCATATTGAAATGCGTCAAATGGAAATTTCTTATGAAATGAAAAAAAAAATGTTTGAACAGTTTGTTAACGATTTTCAAATACTTGAAAAATCTTTAGATAAATGAATATATGAACACACTATAGAACACAAAATTAAAATGCCAATTCTATCCTTTGCACTCTTATTTATTTAAATTTATGTTATTATTTATCAATATTGCTAGATGTTAATTATTTAATAGTTGTATTAAATATTGAAATTAAAAAAAAACATAGAACGAGTATTAGAATTTGAAGTGGTCGGAGTCGTCGGAGTTGTTAAGCGGATATAACTCTATTTTGAAACGGAGCCAAATTTTAACCGATCCGGCTTCGGACATGATAAGCCAACTCTAATACATACAGTGGGGTACCCCGACATACGAGCTTAATTCGTTTCGAAACTGCGCTAGTATGTAGAATCGCTCGTATCTCAAAGCATTTTATTTCGATATAAATATATTGAAATGCTATTAGTTCGTTTCAGAACTGTAGAGTTTTTGTTTTAAGTTTTTTGAATATCAAAATAACTTTACCATTTCTTAGTTTGATTATTATTTCTAGTTAAAATAATAAATAAACTAAGAAATGGTAAAGTTATTTTAATTTTCAAAAACCTTAAAATAAAAACCACAGTACTGGAACGAATGAATGAATGAATGGATATGTAGAAATTTTCTACATATCCATTCATGAATATGGAAATGACTTAGACCTGTTTCTTTGTACAACTCCCATGCTCGAACTGTTGCAACTTTCTGGAGGCGATTTTTATATACAAACTTCTAGAGCTCAGAAAGCTGTTTATAAATTATTGTAAGGCCCTTAGCTCAAGTTATACCATTTTGTCCATGTTGCACATATCACCATGTGTTACACTCGTGCATCCTCGGCTTCCTATTTTTTTTAAAAATAATTTCACGATTTAATTCAAGAAACATGGTCCTTTAAAAGAACAATGTTTCTTGGATTAAATCGTGAAATTATTAAAAAAAATTGAGGATGGCGAAGGTTCTCCTTTTCTGTAAACTTATGGCTGCAAAAGTACCTACATAATATTTTGTGAATGTTCAAAAAGCAAAAAATGCGATCTCAACATATGTAACTACTAACTACATATTAAAATACTTGATTAAACAAATGTTTCAAAGTATAAGGTAGGTAACATAAAGTATTATTACCATTTTCTGTTCATCTATGCAATTACTCTCTAGGTCGCGCACCCTCTAAGATAACCCTTATAAAGTGACCCCGCAGCTATTTCTTCGATTCCCAGAATACTTTCCTGCATGCACCACTAAATCAGCCCACCATGTGTAAAGGCGTTTGTCATAAAATTTGTCGTGGTACATTTTTTAGCGAATTTTACGATCGTCAATGAGAGCAGTTGACATCGGTCGCAGTGGGATGCGAAATAGAACACTCCTCGTTCGCTTCAAAAGTGCTCGCGGGCTCGAGTGTCTCATATACTTGTCTAGTTTTAATTAAAAATGTCAACTGCACCATATAATGGTGCTTGATGCATCAGTCCACGCATAACAGACGATGTCGACTTACTTCACTATCTTTAGCTCATCCTTTCCAACAATAATTAATCACCAAACCATGTAATATATTGTATGTTTCTAAATAATGTTGTAACACACATAATGATTAATTTATGAAAAATTAATTTTTTTTAGTTTACTTTATTGTCTAAGAATTGATTTTTTCACTTAAGTGAGCCATACATGATAATGAGCCTAAATTCTCGTGTTTGCCTTGATAATGATGGGTGGGTCTAAAGAATACATAGGGCAGAGCGGAGCTTAGAGGTCCGCGGGTAAAAAGATCCACCGCCATTATCTCGAAAAATAAAGTATAAAATTTTTCATCGATACTATTTTAAAGTAGAAGGCAAAAGATGTGTAATAAGCCATCATATCAAGAGATAAACGGCCATGTATCAATATTCACAAAAGAAGTTTTTTTCTTTAGTATTTTTTCTTGGTATTGAGCTTTTTTATTTAGTTTATAATTTAGATATAATTTTTAGGTACACGTTATCTAATTGTTTTGTAAGTTGTATTGTTATTTTCAAGTTAGATCTAGAACAATTTTTTATATAACCTCTATAAAAGCTGATATATGGTTGGGGTGAAAAGGTCCAACCAAACCTTTACGGAGGTATGAATAATAAAAAAATAACAAATAAAAAAGTAAGCAAAACTAAAAATAGCTATTTTACGAGATAAATTACATTAATAGTTATTCCTTTTCTGCTGAATATAACCTTGTATAACCTTGATCTGGTATTCTTGACCAAATACCAGATCAAGGTTATACAGTGTTATCTTTGTAAAAACTGTGCTCATAAAATTTTTACTTCACATTGGTTAAATAATTGAACTATTCCTTATATTTTACTTTTCCCTAATATTTAAATTAAGACATTGTTTCTGTTTGTCCGGTAGCTGTCTCTTTTTACATAGCTTATTGGGTAAAATGGGACAGTTGGTAAATATTAGAAAATTAGCAAAAAAAAAAACAATTTTTGTAATCGAGTATTGATTGAGAATTTTACTGAACTTGGTTCAATAGCTGTACCTTTTTACCTAGCCTACGGAGTGATATGGGACAGGTGGCAAATTTTAAGAAAATAGCTAAAAAACATATTTTTGTAATCAAGTGTTGATTGAGAATGTTACTGAACTAAGTATGCTAGATGTTTGTTTGAAGCATGTTATTATTTGTGATGTAGTTCATTTAGTTTTCGACAGTTTGATTATTGATGGATAAGTTGGATTTTTGTGTCCAGCCTTACCGAAATATTTAGAAAAATTAGTCATTTCAAACGATGAATAATTTTTTGGCTGATCACATATTTAGAAGCCTGATAAAAACATAAAAAATTTCAAAATAATTGAAAACTTTATAAATAAAATAATCATCTTATTATAAATTAATATTAACTATAATGCAATTTTATAATTTCACTGAGCTTGGTTCTAAAGATGTTTGTTTGACCCATATTATTTGTGATGTAGTTAATTTACTTTAGACAGTAATTACTGAAAGATAAATTGGACCTTTGTGTTCAGCCCTAACGAAATACATATTTGAAAAAAATAGTTATTTCAAAGGATGAATAATTTACTGGCTGATCACATATTTAGAAGTTTGATAAAAACATGGAAAAATTTTCAAACTAATCAAAAACTTTCTAAATAAAATATTCATCTTATTATAACTTAATATGATATCTATATTCAGTAGTATTAAAAAATACTATTAGCTTTTATTATTGCTGGAGTATATTTTGAAACCTGAACAATTTTTTTCAAAATTACTGAAAATTTTGTAGGTGCTTCAAATTATTTATCGATTTTATTTTCTTAAAAAAAGCTTTCTTAAAAATTGTTTCAAAAATTATTTTGAAATATATCGCCGTTTTTCAACAATAACCTGTTTATTAATTAAATACATTTTATATTCATTTGCAGAAAGAAAGAAGCAAATTGCTTAATCAATTTACCATATTTCCTGTAGCTGTATTTCTGATCCAATTGTTAAATTACTCGTTCGTAATAATCGTAATAAAGTTCGTAATTTTTAACAATTTACTATAAGGATGATAAAAAATAAATTATATTTGACAACAAAATGTTTAATATAATATTATTATATGACCTAATATTGATGGAACATTGCACCTATAAATCCTCGAGTTGCTGAAAATTTGCTACGTCCTGGTACTTTTATTCTAAAATTTATTACATTGCTTCGTAGGCTAAGTAGAAAAAAATAGTAAAATAATCGATAACTGGAGTGTCTTCTCGATGGGAGGAAGCGCCGTTTACGTTATTTACGGTTGGCTGTGATCTTTGTCACATAAATAACCAGCCAGACTTCACATGCAAGACTGAAGTAGAGTAGTCGCGATTTAAGAGCAATATGATATACATTCCATATCAGGAGTTGAGCAGGGCAATGGTGAATTAAAACAATTTGAACTTCTAGTGATTTTATAGAAACTTATTTATAGCAATTTTATTAGAAATAAAATATGTAAAACTTCTTTAGGCGCGACTAGGGTGTAAATCCGTATAAATGGAAGTCCGTTACGCCCGAACTGTTCGTCATTCGTTCTCGATGAGATCATTAGTCGTCGTGCAAGTGAATAAAGATCTGTTGTTGTATGCGTACCAGCATCAACGTTGATGCGTACTGATATCAACAAGGAAATCAGCGTAAATAAATAAACATTTTAAAGTTATATCGTAGTACAAATCTTGATTTAATGAAAAAAGCCTAAATCAGAAGATAAATTAGAAATTATTTCTATATTATTCGTAGTTTCAATAAGTTTTTGAAGTTATTAAAATGAAAAATATTTTTTAGGCGAGACAGATATTACACCTGATCGATCAAAGAATGAGATTATATCGCCAGCGAAAAAGTAAAAAAAAATACATGCAATCAATGAATGTATATTAATTTTAATTACATAAAGTTTTTCTAACACAATTATTATATGATGAGTGAAGTTGCAAAAACAATATTTGTTTAGGCATTGTTTAACATAATCTACTGTGTGAACAAATATTGAAGAATTTATTAATCAGCATTTACTTCATTTCTCTAATGAAGGTTCATTTCTAAATGCTAATTACAATGACAAACCGATCATATTATATTTGAAGTATGACTTTATTTACATTATTGTTTTTAAATTTTATACATATTATTAATGCTATTATAAATATATAATTTATAATTTATCATTATATAAATGTGTATAATGGTTGACACTAATAAATGTGTGCATTACGAGTGTCACCATATTACTAATAAACATTACTCAAAATTGTTATATGATGTATTTATTTTTATTTAAATGCCATCTTGTAAAGTAGCAAATACGTTTTACTTCAATCGCGTATGAACCTTACGCGCACTCTTTTTTTAATGAATAGCAGTTCTGATATGATGTTGATGTCTACTAATCTGTCTGCCAAGGTTTTCACTTGAGCTAATAAATATTTGAAATTATCAGTCCCATGAACGATAAATAAGAGAGTTTAATAGCAGATTTAAAATAATTTGTTTGTGCCCACAGTTAATATTGATTCTTTCATAGTTTCCGTACCAAGAGTTATTTCGATATTTTGCTTCTAAAACAGCTAAGCAGCAGGATCATTTTGAAAAAAAAATCAAAATTTACAAAACAATTCAAAATTTTCAAAGTTTTCAAAAATGTTCAGAATAATAAAAATTTACCAAAAAAAAAACAAGATTCTAAAGAATTGATTTTCTCAAAATTTCCAAAACTTTTTAAAATTAAGGTATTAGGAAGTTACAGCAATTTGCCTTAAGGCCGTGCAAAATGTATAAATCTTTCACTAGATTTTCACTAGTTTTTTTTTTTAGATTACTTTTACTTACATATTGTATTTTGCGAATATAAAAAACGTTTTCACATTAAAAAGTATTATAAAAATGCATCAAGTTTTCTAAATTTAATGTAAAAATACTTTTTATAGGCCATTCCGCTATGCTGTGCTCTACTATTCTATTACATATTAAATTATTGCATACGGTTTTCATTACATATAGTTTGGCCTCGTGACACAACTAGTATTAAAATAATATTAGTGTAGAAAAGAAAACATATTTTTAATACAAACGATATGCTACTTTCAACATAATGACCAAGTTAGACACGAACTTCTAATATTATTACTCATGATATATTGTAATTCATAAAATTTGTATATTTCATTTAATAAATGTCATATTGCATGCAATGAAACAAAATAACGTGAGTGCAGGACAAAAGTTGTTCAAATATTTGTTTGCAAGCGTTGCTATTTCAGGCATACACAAGAGGCAATTAATTGACTCTGCTGATCATTTGGCTAATAATAATATTTTATGTACGTAGTATGCGTAATCTAATAAGCAATGATATGCAAGATAAAACATTAATTAATATATTTATTCTTTACAATGTTAACATCAATTTCTATAAAACTAAACTTAGCACAGCAATGGTGGAAATTGGCAATATTAATATGACCTAATTTTTCAACCATTGCTATCGATTAGTGTAGTCAAAAACATTTTTGCTCTCGACATAAATTAGGGGTCAAATTTGGGGCTTTGCGTGAATGGAGCAAAATTTCTTTCTACTATATTTAAAGTAGATTTCTCTTTACTACCGTTATCAATGATTTTTTGACTGGGGTAGTTATTTTTCAGAAAAGTTTTATCGATCATAGATTTTCACGCATCGGAAGATTTCTAAATTTGAAAAAACTGTCAATTTTGAAATATTTTAATTTCTTTGCGCGCTCATATAATTATACATATAACAAAAATCTTTTTTTTCAAAAACTTGCTCTTTTTAACCCTTACCAGAGATAGTGCCATTTTTTTTATGTCTATAGGTTAGTAAAAGCTTAAAAGTTGTTTTGAAATCTGTGATTATTTTGCTCTACGATATACAAAAGACGGTCTACAGATCATTTTGACGTAGGGCGCCGACTGAAAGCAATAAAGGGAACTTGTTCAAACAAACATATTACATTTTTCTCCTTTTGAACCATATATCAAAATCAGTATAGTTTCTGTTATAACAACTGTCACTACCGTACCCAGACTTCCCTATAGTATATTTTTGTTTTGCTTGACATAAGTGAATTGATATTTATTGAAGTAAAACTTCATAATCATGGTGCGAATAGGGAGTAAATCTGTGAAAATGCAACGGAAGTTGCGTTACGCCCGAACTGTTTGTCATTCGCTCTCGATGAAATCATTACTATACGGGTCGATTGTGATTAGTCGAGTAAAAAGAGATCTTTCGTTTTATGCGTACCGGCGCAAATTAACGAGGAATTCGGAATGTCATTAGATTTTAAGGTTATATCGTAGTACAAATCTTGATTTCATAAAAAATGCCTGAATCAAAAGAATATTTTACCCTGTTCTCCGTAAATAATTATAATGGAAATAATAAAATAAACGAAACATTTGTGCCGTATAAGAAATGTAAATTTATTAAAATAATTTCTATAATATTCGTAGTTTCTATAAATCTTTGAAATTATTAAAATGGAATATATTTTTATAAGCAAGGCAGATATTACAGCTGCTCAAAGACTGAGATTGTATCGACAGAAAAAAGTGAAAAAATACAAGCAGTTAATGAATGTACGTTAATTTTAATTACATGAAGTTCTTCGAACACAATTACACGATGAGTAAAATAGTGAAAACAATATTTCTTTAGACAATGCTTACCATAATCTATTGTGTGAACAAATATTATAGAATTTATAAATCAGCAATTACTTCATTTCTCTAATAATGGTTCAAGTCCTAAATGCTAATACAATGACAAACCGGTCATGCCATATTTGAAGTATGACCCTAATTACATTATTGTTTTCAAATATAATAAATATTTTTAATGCTATTAAAAATATATAAAATATATAAGTTATAATTTATTATTATATAAATATGTATAATGGTTGACAATAAAAAATGTGTGCATTGCGAGTGCTACCATATTACTAATAAACATGATTCAAAATTTTTATATGATGTATTTATTTTTAACCGCAATGCCATCTCGTACAATAGCATAAAAGTTTTACTTCAATCGCGTATGAACCTTACGCGCACTCTTTTTTTCTGCAATATAGATGTAATTGATCTATAAATGGAATTATTGAATTATAGACAAACATGTATACCATTCCACGAACAACTTACTAAGACTACTAAAATACTAAAAGCAAAATTCTCAATAGTGACAACAATAGATAGGAGGGGTGTGCAAGATATGCATTATGTTAAATTCTATCATATTCTTACAAGGGGTACATGATTGCATTTGTTAAGGATGTGTGTTTAATTTGAGCGAGTGTCTGATGTGAGGGTTGCATAGCCACGGAAAAGCACCTGACGCTAGGATTGGATGACCTGATGAGAGTGTTGTGTGATGTGTTTGGGATGAGTATCTAAGGTAGATGACACTTGGATGTGTGTACATAGTAGCTTAGGAGGCTGTTGCTCATGTATGCAGAGTAGTTGGAGGACGATATCACTGCTGTTCAAACACATCTACAGATGGGTGCCAGCAGAAAGAAATTGGTTGAAAATAAACCAAATATCTGCTGAGTGAAGTTACACCTAACTTTTTTTTTATAATTTTATTTGAACAGCGATCAGAACTTATGTGTTCTATGAGCTGTTGTGATTAATATCTTACAAACTACGTTTGTTTTTATTACAGATGGCAACCCAAAGAGTTGTCACATCTCTGTATGATAAATTTTTATTACAATCTCTGTAATAGGGCAAGTATGGTGCAACAATGCCGGATGGGGCTATTTTCACTTGGAAACATATTGCTATCTATATTTCCAAGTAAAAATCGTTGTCACTGTTGCCTGACAACAGGCTGCACGAAGTGGGTATCGAACCCGGGACCTCTGAAACAAGTCCCGTCGCTCTTAACCGCTTACCTACGGGCGAGCCCTACACCTAACTTAGTATCAATTTATTGATTGTTGTGATACTAGATAGAATGAAAAAGATGTATAGAAGTTCGTGATCCATCGAGATGCTGCCGAACTCTAGCAAATTAGTACACTTTATTTTATATTTTCGAAGGACCAGATACAATTAGATAAAAGCTATATCAGGCCGATGATTGATTAGAAAGCTTATAGATAGTTTTAATTATTGTTTATTTAAATAAAGTTAAGTTGTTTTTGATTGTTGAAGTTGAATGTTGATTTTAGACTTGTTTAGTTGAAGTTTGAGACGTTGCTACTATGAATATTGAAATATTACTTATTACAAAGATTTGATAATTTTTTATTATTTTTCTGATTGGTCCATTTTGTGGATTTAAGCGACATCTCATTACAATTTTAGATCGAATCAGTGGCTATTACATTTATCAACTAAACTAAACTGGGTGCAGGTGATCTGTTTCTTAGAAATAGAGATTAATGGTAGGATGATCTATTTAGGACCAGGATGCATGACAATAAGATGAATTATTTTATAATTTGAAATAGTATAATAAAGGATTATGGTTTATTGCTGCTATCCTGTATGAAAGTAATAAAATATATAATTAGACCAGGATTGGGAGTAAGGCGTTAACATTAATAGTTTTTATCAACTTCCCAAAAGAGAAATTATTTTTCTCCAAAATATCTAGTTATATATTTTCTTGACGTTTTAAGTCATTCTGAATAGTTTGATGCCAACATTGGAAGAAATCTGTCTGCGTGTATGTGAGCCAAAACTTGGCTGGTTGTCAATGGTTTCTCAAAAATGGCTGAACCGATTTTATTATTTTTTTTCATTACACTCTTCATCGATATAAATTGATTGAACATAAATTGATGCTAATAGACTTTGAGCTAGTTTTCAGAGATAGTTTCTCCAGTGAGTACCTTCATTGATCACCAGCTCTTATACTTCAAATCAGACCGTTTTATTTCTGATCTCCTAGTCAGCATTTCTTGACTCATATCGTTTATGTAATGATGAGCTGGCGGCATCTCATTATATTTATTGCTTTTTTATTTATGACGTTATAAATTGTTTTTATTTGCAGGTTTCTGTGCAGTGTGTCGTTGGTAACATATAGCAAGGTGCATCCAAAATATTTTGGATTGTGGTTTTTCAAAACTTTAGAATCCATTTTAAATCACAAATTATAATAAATCGTGTTCAACCAATTAAATTAAATTAATACATTTACAGACGTAAGTTCCTATATAATGAAAACTCTATATAAATTTTCCTCTATAAAAGCTATGGATGGGATAAAAAGAACCTTCATCCTGGCAAAGGCGTAAACTATAAAAAATAGTGAATAAAAATGTGAATTCAGTTGAAAAAGCAATTTTATATAAAATTAATTAAATTAATAGCTATTCAAATTCATGGGATCAATATTTCTGATAAAATACTAGATCAAGGTTATCTTTGTAAAAAATGTGCCTATGAAATTTATATTTTGCTTTGTTTGAATATTGTAGTTTTCATTTCGTAAAATCCTAATAAAATTAAGAATAAGACATTGGATCTATTGGTCTCTTGGCTGTCCCTTTTTACCCTGCCGATGGGATAAAAAGGGACAGATGAATAATTTTAGAAAAATAGTAAAAAACACATATCTATAATCATAATTTAACTGGTAATTTTACTGAACATAGTGCAAGAGTTGTTTGCTTGATACATGTTATATGTTATGATGCATTTCATTTGGTTTCTTTAGACAGTATAATTTAAAGTCGAATTGGACCTAAGTGCCCCGCCCAACCCTACACCAAAAATGTGAAGAAACACTAATTTTTAAATTAATCATTACAAATATTTAGATCTATCAGAAGGTTCATGCCCTAAGGCATAATGGCCTTTGCGAATAATTAATTTATATTTATCAAGCATATTATTTTCGAATTATTGTTTAATTTAAGGAATTTTATAATTTTTGCAGTTCGTGCATTTGGACCATGATATATTTTTGATTAATTTTAAAAGATAGCTTTAATGACTTGTTTATTCAAGCAACGAATAATGTGTTTAGTATTCGTGACAAAAACTCATGTCTTCAGAACTTTAGCGATTAGATATTACTAGTATTTGAAACGCGATGGCATGGCGTTATTAAATGCTACGTACGGAAATTTAAATTGTATGAAAGTAGCAATTTTAAATTTAAATAAAAAATACGGTAATATATTTGATAGATTGGAAAATGAGTTACAGTTTAATTAGTAAATCTAGATAGTAAATCAAAATAATTTTATTGCTTTTTATTTTTAATTCCTTCAATATGCACTCCTGATTCTTCAATGATGCAAATAATCTTAATAATCGACCTAGCGTTGAGTCCCAAAATTTTTTATTACTGTTGCTAAGGATTATTATCATAAAATGTTAAAAAATAAAAAAAAATCATATAGCCTTTATTATATTACATTATTAATTACAACAAATCAATAACTCAATTAAAATGAAAAGTGGCGACGGCGAAGTTGTAATCTATACTTATGCAAAAGCAAGTAAATGAAAAAGAAAATACAGTTTCATAATTAATAGAATTCACGCTTGATAGTTAATAGATTTTTTTCCATAAATACCAACTTATTTGTTCTCTGTGAAGACTGGAAAAACGCGAGATAAAAAACTTTATGTGCGGCGTTAAAAATACGAGTTTTCTTATTATGAAAGCATAACATGCTATAAATTATAAAATAAATTAAGCCACATCATAGTTTTTAGATAATAAATATTTTAGTCTTTCTGTCATCCAAAGCTTACTGTAAAAAAATCAGATAATAAAATACTTGCTGAAACTTCCCGTTACGAAATGAAATATTCGAAGAACATTAAATATTTTCAAATATATTATTATAAATACTGTAACTTTCATTATTTCTATTTTATAGACGAAATATAAGAGCTTATAAAGAATACTATGGCGTTTATATAGGTTTGCATGAAAAGTGAATAAAGAAAACTTAATCAAGTGGAGTTAGAATGAAGGACTTTATCTCATATTTCTAAGAATTATAAAAACTGAATTGAAAAGTTAAAATTACTGGTGAGTTTAAGAATTTTAGGAAAAAATAAAATTAAAATTCAAATTATTTTCAATATCCAGATTTGTTTTTGTTTGAAAATTAAAAAAAAATTTTTTTTTGCTTTTCCCTTTTTTGGGACAAAGAGTATTGCATTTCTATTTTTAAAGTACATAGTTTCACGAAATAATAGCTACACTATTTAAGGCGATGCAATGTAATTATAAGTTCAACAATAAAATTAAAAACTATAATTTTTTTATTTCCGTGGATTACAATCTGATAGGGCTTCTGATTGGTAAAGCATTCTACCTAGGTTTGACTACCCAGTGGTAGTCCTTTTAAGTTTGAAAAGTTACTGTAATCGTCCAAAAATTGAAATTGACAAATTTTCACATTTTTTTTCACGTTTTGAAGGTTTCTGAAAATTTTGGCGTACCTTAGAATAAATGGATGTGTGTGTGTATATGTATGTATGGTTACAATATTTTGTCCACGTTTTCGGGCGCATGGATCAACCGATTTTTGGCAATGGCAGGTCCAGCAATTTCGAAGGTACCAAGCTAAATGTAGAAAAAATGGCAGTTTTTTGGCAGAGAAATAAGCATCCGATTTGAATGATTCAAGAAACTTTCTGCTTGTATTGACAAAACAATTACTTTTGGAAAAAAAATATTTCAATTTTTTTTAAGAATTTTTTTTATATCAAAAATAATTCAGATTTTAATTTTAATTCTGGCTATAGTTCTGAAGCTCACTTATATACTTTAAATGAATAATTTTAACTTTGTAATTCAGTTTATATAACTTTTATAAGTATTAGGAAATGTTACAGTATTTATAATAATCTATTTGAAAACATTTAATATTGCTCTATCATTTCGTCAAGGTACGGGAAGTTTCAGCAATTTGCCTTGAGGCCCGATGCCATACACCACTAGCTCGAAAAAAAATTTAGTTAGTACAGAGTTTTTATGATTATTATCCCTTTTGTGAAATAAAAAATTAATGTTAGCTTACTCACATTGAAGGCCCCGAGGCTGTATCATTGATCAGTAGCTACGTCCCTGATTTTACCTATAAGATAACATAATTCATTAATATAATATAATATAATTCATTGCAATAAACTGGTAAAATATGTATTCTACGTACAAAACACATGTGAATGATATTTTATATTTTCTCTTCACTATATATTTTAATAAATGCCACTGTGAAAATAAATTTGTTTATATAAAATTCTCGGTTAATAAATTTCCTACCAGAAAGGATCAAGTCACCAACGTACAGGTGATGATTTCATAACGTACGTAGCTTGTCATAGTTGAATTGATTTATTAACGTTCATATATCAATCGGTTTACATTTTTCCTGATTTTCGCTGAGATTCGCATCAAGTGTCTACTAGAAATTGAAATATTAATACAAACATAAACGATATAATTTTCAAGCTAAAATACTCATAAAAAAATGTGCGTTGCTACTGTACAAGATAGCATTTAAGTAAAAATAAATACATCATATAACAATTTTGAACTAGCTGTAAGTGGAATTCTGTCTTAAGGCAATTAAGGCATCGTGCCTTAAGGCAAATTGCTGGAACTTCCCGTACCAAAATTTTTTTTTTAAAAACGATTAAGATTTTTGAAAAAAATTTACTTTGAAAAAATAAGATTTTTGAGAAACTATATATTGGACAAAAAATTACTTTTTTTTGAAAAAAAAAAAATTTTTTATTTTTTTTTTTAAAAAAAAATGTTTTATTTTATTTTGACATATTTTGGAAGATCTAAACTTTTTTTCAGAGCAATCGTACTGCTTTAACTGCATAAAGACGAAATATCAAAGCCCGTAAGCGCCGCGTCGCCGTCTAACGCGTAAACATTGGTACGGAACCCATAGAAATGTAAAAAAAATTTATACTTATTGTTAAAATCTCTATAAAATATTTGATAATTTGATGTGCATATGTCTAATGATCATTTTTGACCGCCAAATGGCATTTTTTTTTTACTTTTTTCATCAGATCTCCGAAACCGTTAGACCTGCCTTCATGAAAATTTGATCAATTCTTTATCTTGTCAATACAAGTAAAATGTTTTTTGAAATATTCAAATCGGACGCTCCGTTCTCTTAAAAACTGAGTTACCGTTTTCGGCACTTTTTGCCCCGTATCTTTGGAACGGCTAGACCTGCTTTCGCCAAAAACTAATCAGCACGTCTCCTTATTAATACGAATCGAATGTTTTTTGAATTATTCAAATCGGTTGATCCGTGTTCCCGAAATCGTCGACGAAAATTTGTATCCGCACATACATACACACACGCACATACATACATACATACATACATACATACATACATACATACATACACACACACACACACACACACACATACATCCATTTTTTCTAAGGTATGCCAAAATGTTCAGAAACCTCTGAAACGTAAAGATATATAAACATTTTCATTTTCGATTTTTTTGCGATTACTATAACTTGCCCTACGGGAAGTTAATAATGTTTATTAGTAATATGGTAACACTCATGATGCACATACTTATTAGTGTCAAACATTATAAACATTTAAATAATGATAAATTATAAATTATATAATTATAATGGCATTAAAAATATGTATAATAGTTAGAAACAATAATGTAATCAAAGCCATGACATGATCGGTTTGTCATTGTAATTAGAATTAGCACGAACCTTCATTAGAGATAAGAAGTAATTGCTGATTTATACATTCTATAATATACGTTTACACAGTGGATTATATTAAACAACGCCTAATCAAATATTGTTATCGCAACTTCACTCATTATGTAATTGTGTTTGAAGAACTTCATGTAATTAAAATTAACATACATTCATTGACTGCTTGTATTTTTTTACTTTTTTGCTGGCGATATGATCTCATTTTTTGAACAGCTGTAATATCTGTTTTGCCTAAAAAATATTTGCCATTCTAATAACTTCAAAGATTTATAGAAACTACGAATAATATAGAAATAATTTCTAATGAACAGGGTAAAATATTAAGAAACAGGGTGAAATGTTCTTTTAATTCAGGCATTTTTTATTAAATCAACATTTGTACTACGATGTAACTTTAAAATGTTCATTCATCTATGCCGATTTCCTTGTTGATATCGGTACGCATACAACGTTAACGCCGATACGCATACAACGACAGATCTCTGTTCACATACGCGACGACTAATCACAATCGACCCGTGCAGAAATGAAAATATGCCAACGCTACACTTGAAGCATCTATATAAATTTCATGTTTTCATAAAAGGATCCTAAATCATTCATACCTTAGACTTAGACACTTGATCAATGCCCATACGAATTTATCTGCCACTCATCTGATGAATTGAAATTAATGCCCTGTGAGCATTTGAAGAGCTTTAAATCCCGAAATTGCCATCATAACCGATGACCGATGACATGTGTCATTGACATTCCAATTGACATGACATCAAGGGGGGGCCCAGCTAACGAATGACACTTCACTTTACAACAGAGCAATTGGGCGTAAACGCGTATGGGCATCGAAAGCAATTTTATAGAAATGAGGAGCAATCAACCGAAAGCTATTGATGATGTGAGGTTATAATATTACTCATTGTCAGAAGGTATAATGAGATTAAGTGGATTGAGTAGTTCCTACGAAATTAATTAAAATCTAGATAGGAGTGGCATTGTGCACTAAGTAAGCCAAATTTTGAAGCTGGACATTATGCATGGTAAATTTTAAAACTATTCCAGTTAGAAACAAATATCAAAAGATACAATTTGTGAAAAAATCAAATTCAAAAATAACTTTATATGAAGATCATGCAAACTGAAACAAATTATGCATGCGAGGAATCAATCTAAAAATATTCGGTTTGATGTTTTCGAAATCATTACTAAACTAGTGGTGTATGACATCGTGCCAAATATTCGAAGGATATTAAATATTTTCAAACTTATTAATATAAACACTGTTTATAACATATTAATTATTTCATTATTCGTTTTTTATAGACAAAATGTAAGAACTTATAAATTGGACGATGACGTTCATATAAAAAGTGAGTAAACAGAACTTAATCAAGTGAAGTTAGAATGAAGGGGAGTAATGGGATGCTTCGTTTTCTCAAAAACTTCCAATTTTTGCACATTTAACTCTGTATTTCTGAAATAGCTATACCTGTCTTTGCCAAAAACTAATTACCACTTCTCCTCATCATTAAGAATTGAATGTACTTTGAATTTTGAATCATTCAAATCGAATGCTCCGTACCCTTTGCTTCGTATCTTCAAAACGTCTGGACTAACATTTGGCAAAAAGTAGTCAGCACGTCTCTTTATCAATAGGAATCGAATGGTTTTTGAATAAATCAAATCGGTTGATCGGTGCTCCAGAAAACGTCGACGAAAACTTGTGTCCATCCATAAATACATACTGCATACACCCGTTTACACACATCCATTTTTTCTAAAGTATGCCAAAATGTTTACAAACCTCTGAAACGTGAAGATACCCAAAAAATTTCGATTTTTGCCCGATTACTGTAACTTACCCTATGGGAAGTTAGTACTACTTATAAATAATCTTGTTTTATGAATTCTAAATTATTGAAGTTCTAAACTATGCCAATATACGGCTATAAAGGAAGCTAATCATTAATTTACCGATGGGTACTATAATTGATTTTTTGCATTTTAGGTTTGCCTGATTTTAGGTTCGTCCTTTTGTAAAAAAAGATTAGATTAAAAAAAACGAATATATGTGTAAGTAGATATATATTAATGTAAGTTCAGATATAATTTACAATTCACAAACTATTTCATTTAATACGATTCGTCCTGATGTAGTAAACCCCCTTTGGGTTTAGAAACAGGCAGGTGCAGCATTTTTGGAGATACGGAGAGAAAAATTAAATATGGCCAGTTAGGAGATAAATAAGTTCTTTGTATATATATATATATATATATATATATATATTTATATATATATATATAAGGATTTTTTATAGAATTTTTAATACTGTGCAAGTTACTATATTTTCGAGTTATATACATGACACAAGATGATTCAATAATAATGTATTGAAGTCTTTCAAAGTCACTTCAGTATTCCAAACTAAGAATTATAAATCTTCAAGTGAAACTTTTGTATTTAATTCAGAACTTTTACATAAATTAGGGCTTCGTATATCCATGACAATTTTTTAGTAGCCATGTTAAAAAACTGACACTGAATAAAAGACTTAATACAGAGCTAAACTTATAAATCTTATTTTATCAATATTGAAAATCTACCTAATTCAGAGTTTTTTCCTGTCAAGCAACAAATGTCGTCTTTTTGCTTAATTATTTGATTAGGAACTTAAAAGTTTTATGAGCTGTTATGTTGTTTTGACATAACTCCAGACAGTTGTCTTATCCTAATTTTTATTATTTCTATAATAATAATGATTTTTATCAATTTTTATTGATGCAGCAATGACGCGTAAGGTCTATTTTCATTTGAAAATATATTGCTATTAAATCTCCAAGTAAAAACCGATATCAGTACTGCTTGACATCAAACTGCCCGAGACGAGAATCAAACCAGTGACTTGTAATTCAAAACTTATAGCTGTGACCACTAATCCATTAGGAACTATTTCAAATTTTGTCTATTAAAATATTTTTACTACAAAAACAAATTATAAGTACTCATTTTTTTACCCTTGCTAAAGCTAAATATATTACAATTCATACAACATCTTTAACATATATCAATTTTATTTTCGAGCAAAATTATTATGAGTAATTATTTTTTAAGCTTGTTGAAACTACATAAATATATTCCTTCACAATTTTCAACAAATCTCTATTTTATTTTCGAAATTTTCAAGTAAGACCAATTTTCAACATAACTCAGAAAATGAACTTCATCATTTTGGAATGGTAAAAAGTGCAACGATCTCTATCATTTGCAATTGCTTTTGTGAAAATAATAATTTTAAAAGGTGCAGTTTTGTAATTTTGAGTTTTTTTTAAGAATTATAAAAGAAAAATGTATGAACAAATTTTGTTTTACCATAATTATTTTGAAGTCTCATTTACCCGACAGTTTAGTTCAAAACCATAAAACTAAATATCACTTATTATTTTTCATAAAATATTTCGTGAAGCTAAAAGAGTCGACGTGATAGTAGACTTTTATATCACTATACACAATGTTGTTTTATATTCCTCAACTTAATGAGTTTCGCTGATTACTTTCAGCCTGATTATATAAAGTATGCAGTGTTTCACTAGATATCCTTTTGTTCCCGCTTTTGTGAAATGCATGGCTTCATTAAATATTTGCACAGGGAACACTTGAGGGTCTAATTAGTAACTCGAAAGAAATACCATGATCTTTCTTAAGCGACAAGTTTGTATCGCATAGCTTCATTATATATATGTACTTTGTTTTATCATGAATTAAAATAGTGAAAAATGAAACCACCTTCGTTTCTCAATTATGAAGATAATTAAAAGGATATTAGATTTATACGATAATTAGATCATAACCTTTTTATGTATATTCAACCCTTTTGCAACTTATGTCGTCCATGGACGACATCCACATGATGTGTTGTGTGTACGGATTTTGTCCTTGAATGTCATGTTGTTTTTGCTTTTGCTTCAAGATTTATTATTGTGAGTTAAACTATTGAGAATTCTAGTCCTTTATTGTAATTTCTAGTTTATTATAAGCGTAATTTTCAATATTTTAATACATTTTTATTGAATATCGAAAACACTCTCGTAGCGAAAGGGTTAATAATTCTATCAAAAACAAAAATTATATATATATATATATATAAATATTAGGGTGGTCCTTAATATGGACATTTTCGAATTTTCTTGCTCCCAAGAGCTTAAATGGTTCCAAATTGATAAAAAATAATTGTGAAAGTTTAGGCTCTTAATTATTAACATTTAGATATAGCGCAATTCAATCAACCTTCGTATGGAAATTTTAGGTATAAATTTTTTATTAAAAATTCGACGCTCTGCAAAATTTTTTCTATAAAAAAAATCCTATAAAAATTTAATTCGCGTCGACAAAGCTCCAGAAAATTCAAATTAACATGGATGAAACAGTGCTATGTCAGTTCAAAACAGTACAAAATAAATAATATAATTCACAACTGCATCACTGTTACGGTATATTATATAATAAAATAAATCTTACGTAACTTCAAATATAGTAAATAATTCCATACATATTACAGTTGCATTTCTAGAGTTATACTCATATGAGTCTTTTAGAAACGGGTTGGCGCAGACCGACAAATGAACATTTCGCGGTCAGGTCTGCAATGGAAGTATTATTAAATTGGACTCAAGCCAATTTACATTCAAACATCACTGTGCTTTTTTCTCGTTGCTTTTCAGACTTACGAATGTGTTTGCTGAAAACTTCATGAATTTCCTACTAGCGAAGTAATCAAATTAGTACCAATTAAGTGCTACATGTTGCTCGTATAGAAGTTAGATTTTTCCACAATACGCGGATAAATAGTTCGTACAAACGAAAAACCACTAGCCTCACAAATAAAATATGTACCTATGAATATATACATATTTATATACTGTGTCTGTGTCTGTGTCTGGTCTTTTCTGAAAGCAGATGATTCGATATGTCTTATGAAGTTTTATATCAAAGTTTTCATTTAACTCACAATAAAATGCTTTCTTCGCCCTGTTTGTAGAAGAAAAAGAGCATTATAGTTTTTCATTAAAAGTATTTTCTTTCTTGTAAGAGCTTGCTCATATAGCTAAGCAGCAGTTTTTATCAATATTGAGTGGCGATTTTAGGACAAAACGTTGTTTGTTAGACGACTTCTAAACGATGCATATTAGTTTTATTCTTCATATAGTTAACAAGACGCGCCGAAGAATTATTTAGTATCGACATGCACTGTTTTGCTATTTTTTGAAAAATATTTTTATTAGCCCAGGGTAAAAAGAGTCTCACAAAAGTAATCGTTTAACATTATGAAGGTCGGGGTAATGTGATTGAATTTTCCTATAGTTTTATTCCAGATGCGGTATTATCATCCATTATATCTTAACTAACCAGATAACTATGATAGGAGAATAGCAAAATTTAGTGTATTGAAAAGTATATTCGTCATGCGCATAAAATAGTGATCACTTGTTATTTAAATTAAATTAAAATTGTGAAAAAAACTAAATATATTCTGGCATGTCAAGTTGTTCAAAATATTTCTAATCTATGGCTGTATATGATGTATTAAGTGGCATTTTATCTTAAGGCAAGTGGCATGGCAAACTTCCTGATAATATATTATTCAACAAAAATTAAGATTTAACTACAAATAAAAAAATAAATAATTATTCTAACCTTCTTTCATTCATATGTAAGATACTTCATTGTGTTAACTCTGTTCGTTTCTAATAATACATTTTATCTCAAAATACCCATCTATCGTCTCTCAATTACATTATTCGTCTTTTTATCACTATTCACGTATCTTACTATATCTTTCTCTAACTGCTCCTCTTTTGCAATTATCATCCTCCAATAGCAATCCTTTATAGATGCATACTATCATTCATACCAACATTCGTACAATATAGCGTCACCATCTAGGCATAGCTAACAATTGTATTTAATCCGTTTTTATTTTAATGCGCGTGTAATATATGATTATGTTAACAAAGAAGTAGAATGCAGTAATATTTTTTTTCTATTTTGCGAAATAAACCCATGTTTTTTTATCTAATATCTTACTAGGGCAATTATTCTGTGATTGACGAATATACTCGTCATGAGCTCAATTCGGATGACATAAAACTGTGCATACTGTTCAATGTGAGCACCATAATTAACAAGTTAATAACTAGAGGTGCATGACATCGTGCTTTGAGACAAATTGCTGGAACTTCCCGTAACGATTTTTTTTTAAATCTTCAAAAATATATTTTTGAAAATATTGGATTCTTTTTAAACTGACTTTTCAAAAATCAGATTTTTAGAAATTTAAATAAAGTTTTTTGAATAATTTAAACTTTTTTTCAAAGTTATCGCGCTGCGTAGCTGTTTTTGAGATGAAATATCAAATATAAAATATCTGATCATTACTAATTTCGAAAATAAAATATCTGATCATTACGAAATATCTCTATAATTTAATCTCTAGAATTTAATGTGCATATGTGTAATGATCATTTTTGATCGTCAAATGGCAATTTTTGGTTTCTACGTTGGATCTTCGCAACCGCTGAACATGTCTGACCAAAAATTACATCATTTGTTCGTTTTGTCAATACAAATGAAATATTTTCTGAATCATTTAAATCAGATGTTCCGTTCTCTTAAAAAAAAATTACCATTTTTGGCACTTTTTGCTCCGCTGGTACAGGATCTACCAAAATTAATCAGCACGTCTCCTTATCAATAGAAATCAAATGCTTCTTGAATCATTCAAATCGGTTGATCCGTGTTCCAGTTGTATCCGCGCAAACATACACATACAAGTACACACACACACACATACATCCATTTATTCTGCGGTATGCCAAAATGCTCAGAAATCTTTAAAGCGTAAAGAAATATAAAAAATTTCATTTTCGATTTTTTGCGATTAATATAAGTAACACCCTACGGGAAGTAAACAAGATCTGACAATAGAAGTAGTTCTATGTATATGTATCTAACATTGAATCAAAAAATTTTATATTTTTTTAGCGTAATGTATAACGTTTAATTATATATCCGTTCAACCTACTCTAAAGCGAATATGGAAATTTCAAGTCCTTTAACGTTCGTTAATTACAGTTACATCAACCTATCTTATTGTAAGAACAGGGAAACGTCAAACATTAATAGAAATCACTTGAGATAAAGGTCTCCTTTCTCCGATCGCCGAAATCTTGACGTGTCAGAGTCAAATTGACGGGCCTTACATCATAGGTACATGAATGTGTGCGGTCGGTCTATTTAGATTTAGACGTTTCCCCGCCGCCAAGCGAAGCCTTATGCTGCAATCTATTGCGGGTTTGAAACGCAAACGGCGAACCATTAGAAACATAATAGCTACAAGTGTCCTGGTTCCCTCACACTGCCGAAATCGTCCTGAGTCCTTCACTTGCCTGCATTGGCTTGCCTAACCAGATTTCAGTAATTTGAATGAGATTGGAGTGGTGCAACTAATATGAGAGCTTGTGTACATTTTTTAAAGTGATCGATATAAGATTGACTCCTAGACTGTACACTACATGGAATGCTAGTCGAGCGCAAAATAATTGCATAAGGATAGAATCTCTCGATTCGTCAAATAGCCTAAATTTTCAAAACCTAAATCTAATGTCTAACGAAACAAAATGTCTAATCACATTATTTTATCAGTTTTGATTAACAGTTCAGAATGACCTTGAAACCTATAACAAACATGAAAAACTTCACATTCGGGAATTTGAAAATAAGTAAACAATTTGTCACAGGTAGCCGTAGTAGTATGTCCCAAAAATAATATTGCGGCAGCTTCAAGCAACTTGTCTTAAGTGGTTACACTGTAAATTTTTTGAAAAACCAAAAAAAGTTTTTTAGGCTTAAAACAGATTTTGAACCTTTTAGAATATGAGGCAAAATATTACATACCTGAAACTTTCTTGTTTTACAATTATGAGCTTTTATCCATGCGCGTCGGACTGCTCCGAACCGACACCATCCAAATGCATTAACTAACTAGTGGTGCGCATGGAATCGTGCCTTAAGGCAAATTGCTGGAACTTCCCGTACCATTTTTTTTTTTTTAAGATTAATATTTTTGAAAAAAATTACTCTGGAAAATTTGATTTTTGAGAAACTATAAATTTTTGACAAAAATTTATTTTTTTTGAAAAAAAAAGATTTTTTGAAGAAAAATTTATTTTGAAATATTTTGGGAATTCTGAACTTTTTTCAAAACAATCGTACTGCTTTAACTGCATAGAGACAAAATATCGAAGCGCGTAAGCGCCGCGTCGCCGTCTAACGGATAAACATTGTTACGGAACCCATAAGAATGTAAACAAAATTTATACTTATTGTTAAAATATCTGTGCATATGTCTAATAATCATTTTTGACCGCCGAATGGCATTTTTTTACTTTTTTCACTAAATCTCCGAAACCGCTAGACCTGCCTTTATAAAAATTTGATCAGTTCTTCATCTTGATAATACAAGTAAAATGTTTTTTCAAATAGGGAAAGTTATAGTAATTGCAAAAAAGTCGAAAATGAAAATTTTTATATAGCTTTACGTTTTAAAACCTTCTGAACATTTTGGCATACCTTAGAAAAAATGAATGTATGTGCGTGTGTATGTGCGTGTATGTGTGTGCGCGTGTGTGTGTGCGGATACAAATTTTCATCGACGATTTCGGCAACATGGATGAAGCGATTTAAATAATTTAAAAAAACATTCGATTCGTATTGATAAGGAGACGTGCTGATTAGTTTTTGGCTAAGGCAGGTCTAGCCGTTCCGAAGATACGGGGCAAAATGTGCCAAAAACAGTATCTCAATTTTTAAGAGAACGGAGCGTCCGATTTGAATAATTCAAAAAACATTTTACTTGTATTAACAAAATGAAGAACTGATCAAATTTTCATGAAGGCAGGTCTAGCGGTTTCGGAGATCTAGTAAAAAAAAAAGTAAAAAAATGCCATTTGGCGGTCAAAAAAGATCGTTAGACATATGCACATCAAATTATCAGATATTTTAGAGAGATTTTAACAATAAGTATAAATTTTGTTCACATTTCTATGGGTTTCGTACGAATGTTTATCCGTTAGACGGCGACGCGGCGCTTACGCGCTTCGATATTTCGTCTCTATACAGTTAAAGCAGTATGATTACTTTGAAAAAAAGATCAAAATTTCCAAAACATTTCAAAAGAAATTTTTCTTCAAAAAGTCCTTTTAAAAAGTTTATAGTTTCTCAAAAATCTAATTTTTTCAGAGTAATTTTTTTTCAAAAATGTTAATCTTTTAAAAAAACAATTTTTTTGGTACGGAAAGTTTCATCAATTTGCCTTAAGGCACGATGCCATGCGCCCCACTAGTTTTATATAGTCATAGCCCGACACGCATAATATGACATTATTCGTATTGAAAATTTTCAATTTAAATAGCAAATGATCACTGTTTTATACGTAAAATAAACACACTCGTCAATACACAGAATTCTGCCACTTCTCCATGACGAGAATATTCGCACATCACGGTTAACTGGTTAAAGAGACTTTGTTACGGGGAGGAACTATATTGATAATATATCAGTAAAATATGATGCACAAGATTTTTTTTGGATGTCCAAATTCTGAAGATATCAAACTCAGCACTGCTTGGTTTGTCAGCCCCTTGTCTAAACGGATTCGGACGCGAAATTCTGCGGGTGGCTTCGAAAGGGTGTTGCGTAATAGCTTTCGCCTAACAATGAAACCGGCATCGGTATAGAGAAACGTTACTAAGCAGAGACTGGAAAGCACAGCAAGCTCCCTCTATTTAGTCAAATTGCTGGCCAGTTATTTAAACCGCATATTACATAACCACAGGACATAATGCAAGCTGCTGCCCGATTTGAATAATTTGCCTACTGAGCTTAATAATAACGAGTTCATGATATCTGTGTATAATTTTATTATCACTTGGAATAACATTTCAAAATATGACAAGTTGTAAAACTCAATGTCCAGAACACGTTTTTGACGAATACATTGTTGGTAAACTCAATATAGAATACTAAGTTCAATATTTAAAACTTTTATCATTTTCAAAGAGATAATTTTACGAATTGTAATGTAATTTTAATAACCATATTTTTTACCACTGATTTTTATCTCCCCGAAGAAGTTAGTGTCTTCGTCGGTAAATCCTTTCGACTTTTCAAGATTTAAGATTAAAAAAATGTATTCCGTATCTAAATTTAACAGGCAGTTCTATTTAAATTATTAGGGCATATTCCTAAAACTGAAGATCCGCGGATAAAAAGGTCCAGCACTGATATCTCAAAAACCAGTAAAGTTAAAAATTTTATTAACAACAATATTTGAAAGTAGATGGAAAAAAGATGTATAATCAGCCATCACCTTGATTTTTATTTGATCGGGACATAAACAGCAATATTTATTTATTTTTTTTCATTTATTTATTATTCATAAGCAAGCCGTAATCAATAATAATTATATAAAAGCTTACACCTGAGTTGGGTAAAAATGACCAACTAAACTTTTACTCTGACATAGGTGTAACAATAAAAAGTAGCAAATAAAAAAGTAAATTAAGGTAAAAAATGCAATTTTACAAGAGCAAAATTAAATAAATAGTTATTCCAACACTGCTGATAAATATTTCTGACAAAATACCAGATCAAGGATATATACAGTGTTATCTCTGTAAAAAATGCACCCATAAAATTTATATTTTGCATTGGTTGAATAATGTAGCTATTATTTTATAAAATCCCTCTAAAATTAAAAACAAAACATTGGACCTGCTTGCCCTCTGACTCTCCCAATTTACCCCGCCTATGGAGTAAAAAAGACCAGGTTACAAATTTTTGAAAAACAGCAAAAAAAACACATTTCTGTCATAATGATTTAGTTGAGAGTTATACTAAACATAGTCAGATAGTTGCTTGTTTGGATCTTTGTGCCCCGCCCTACCATAGTGCTTATTTTTATTTAAATAAATTATTTGAACAATAGTGACTTATTTATTAAGTTGCTTTGGGTATATCTGAACAAATGTTTTAAGCAGTTACAAATCGGTAAAAAAAGAATGCGTTTATGTATTTGTATGTAAGTGTATTTAAAATCGATTTGATAAAACTCTAGTTTTGGTGGCTTAGTGCAAAATTTTTCGTCCACGTTTTCGCCAAAAATCCCGAAGAGATTTTAAAAATTCAAAACTCATTTGAACAATATTTTCTGCAATTAGTATTTGGTGAGGATCGGCCAAGATCTCTCTTCGTAATAAATTTCCTAAACTAGGTGTAAGTGGCACAATAATTTCCTAATGATTAAGTAGATTTTTTCCACATAGGATGTTACATAAGTTTGATGTTTGGTGTTGCAACTAAGTAGTAATGACAAATAAAATGACAATAATACCTCTGATAACTTATTATTTGCTTATTTTTAACAAAATTATTATGTTTCTAAAGTAAGTAATTCCTCTCATAACTATAATTAATATAAGTAAAATGTATAATATACATTCCACCCAATTTAATTAATTTAACTATTTACACAATTTAGCCATCAAAAAAATTGTTACACATAAACAAAAAATGGTAAATTTAAAACAAAATAAACTTCTCCTTCGGGAAGTTAATAAAAATAACAAACAAATAATTTCAAATTGCCTGTCAAAAATGACGCTACTGCACAATAATTTAATACAATATCACTTAAGATCTTATTGAAAAACGCATGTTACAATAATCCTTTAGATATCTTATATTTTTGTAATACTTTAATTACTAATATTTTTAATATTTTTTTAGATTATTGTTTCACATCAAAATTATTTTAAACATAAAATTCTGCATTACTTTTATTTCTCTGATGGCTCACTTGCAATATTTATTCATATATGACATCATTCGAAGGAATGATGTGGGAGGTTTGGGAGTTTCATAGTTAGTAAGTCAATTATATAGACTATATAGCAAAAAATATCAGGGTTTTTTTTGTTAAAAATAATTTTCATCATAAGTTATATTCTAAAAGATTAATATTTATATTAGTAATTAATATCTTACTACAGTAGACGTAGAGGCACCACCCTCATATACCTAATAATAGTACATCCATGACCACTCTACATAAAAACAAATTTAAAAAAATAATATCCTGATACCTTTCAAAAAAACAATAGAATATAAATTGTATTTTTTGTATTCAAGTATTTTTACGACAAAATTTATCACTTTTATTTTTATATTTACGAAATAATTAGCGTCGCCGACAATCCCAGTTCATACCGATCGTTTATTCAATGTATCATACACATTGATTTGCCTCCTAGTCCAGATTAGACATCATATTTTTTTACGGTTTTGTACAGTTTGGCAATTTTGATTTGGGGAAGGATTTGAATTGGATGCAGCTGACTTGAAGATCTTATTTGTTTCTGGCATATTTAGATTTCTCGTTAGAGGTATCGATTACCTCATTTGGTTGTGATTCTCTTTTTGGCTGTACATTTACCGGAATATCATTTGGTGTAGTCATTGAGAATTTCGGTTGAATAAGGTCTCTCTCATGGTATCTGAAGTATTGGCAGGCATACGAATAGAAGAAATATGTCTCAATGGATCTTGAATGACATTAGCCAGGAAGATGTACGAGACTGCGTGGTAAAGATGATGGACGCCATCATACTAGAGGGCTTAACTGAGGTTATAAACCGTTTATCTAGTATTACCTTAGTTAGTAGGTGCATGTACGATTTTTAAAGCAGCAGAAGACGTGCATGTACCAACATCGGCGCGTTCTCTTGGAAGAATCCCCAAGACAGATTCACGTTGACAGATATGTCTCTGAAGGATGGTGATGACAAGGAATCAGGGTAATTTTTCAATATTATGTTGTGTTTGCGAAAGTCTTTTCCTAGAAGATTTCTGAAGTATGTCATAACACCAACACTGCAGTTGTTTTAAATGTAGAACTCTGGATTGCATAAGTCCAGAACTGCTTGCATCAATCACTTATAGAGAACTAGGAACCATGACCGATTGAGGTCGCATCAATAAGCGAGATGTACGAGACTGCATGGTGAAGGTGGTGGCAAGGTATCATAACAGAAGGATTAACAGCGGTTATACATAGTTCATCTGGTATCACCTCTGTCGGTACATACTCGTTTTTAGAGCAGCAGAAGACTTGTATGTACCAACATCGGCTCGCATTCTTCTGGAAGTATCGCCAAACCAGTTCTCTGTAGATTCTTTTTTCACTGCCCTGAAGCTAATTTTAGGCGCAAATTTTGAACGGTTGCCCATAGTTGATAGATTCATGGTGACGACAAAGAATCAGGAATCATTCTTGTGAACCAAACTTAAATTTCACTTCTACTGGCTGTCTGCAAGGAGTCAATATGTATGAAGAATTTGCTGCCAAATCAGATAAGTCTTTTCCTGGAATATTTCTGATAGCAACACTGCAGTATCTGGACGAGACTTGATTCCGACCTTTGACGTATATGAAGAAGACATCAATTGCTGTTGTGGGTCTCTCACGTGAGCAGTTTTACCAGAGTGCATATCGAATTTTAAATTTAATTTCAATTGGCTTGTGTTGTGAATAAATAAAAAATTTCATAATATAAATTTTAAAAAAGTGTTTGTAATAAAAGATTAAAAATTTATTAAATATGGGAATCAATAAATGTTTACATTTACAGTTTGACATAAAAAAAACAAAAGATTCTGATATACTTTTATTTCGTTCGCGGCTCACTATAGTTATATTTTTCATGTCGCTGTGTGTGATGTGTTTTTATATGCTTGTTAAAGAAAAGATATTAAAGAAATGTTATAAATAATAATAAACAAGTTACAACAAAAAAGTGAAAGTTGAATAGTTATTGACAATATGAAAGCTACTCCAACGCACTTAAAACACGAGTAAGTACAATCATAAAATATATAAAAAAATGCAGTAAACATTTGAAGGTTAAGTTGCTTAAAACTTACGTCACAATCTGAGAATAGCTTTTAGAAAAAATTTAATAATAAAAATTTTTATCAATAGAATAAAAAATAATTTCGATTTACTAATTTTTATTTCAATCAAATGAAATTAATCTGTAATTATTTGTAATTAATATATATGTAATAATCATATATAATTTTTCAATATTTCAGCCTTGTATTAATTGAACTGTTTGCAAAATAATTTTTCTTCTTTTAATCAAACTTTGATATAACAATTTATTGACTTATAATTTTCTTTTTGCTAAACATAACAATTTTACAATAATTTATAATACTTCGAATTATTTTTTTATAACAATAAAGTCATGGTACTCACTTTAGCCTTTTAACAGCTGTTAAACAGCTGTAAACAGCTCCACTGTTTACGTCGATTTATTTTCCATTTGGCTGTAGGAAACTTATAGAATTCACACTCGTTTTTCCTACTGGTATTTTTGCAATCCACTACACAACATCTTGGTGGATCATTTTTTTAATTTATTTAAATTTGGAATAAAACTAGTTGGTATTGGTATTTTGCCTTGAGGCAAGTTACATGACTTCTCGATATGTGTAAATAATCGACTTAATCAATAAAATATAAATTAATTTGAGTCATTGAAAGTATTTCGAGTGGATTTATCGTACATCATTGAAAGCGAACAAATTCGGAATACTTTCTAAGAGCAAATTTTCAAAAATCAACAATTTTTATAATTGAAGAAATTTCCGTAGGACTTTAATGTTTTAGTATGTTCATAAGACCAAGTACTCTATCATTATATCAAGTAAATAGTCTAGTTTTAATTTAACAAACGTCAAAAAAACGTTAAAAATTAAACTACTTGTCGTAAGACCGCAATATTTCTGTAAGTTCTATAAGACCATGATATATATCGCCAAAAAAAGTTCCATAAAAATCGGCTCTAATTCTTTTTTCAACAGTTAATTACAAAAAACGGCTCGGTAGATTTTTACCTAAAACTAATCAGTATCATTCCCAACTAATATCTTTCGAACAATTTTTGATTTTTTAAAATCGGTTCGGTAGTTTGAGGTAAATGTGAAGACCGGGTTGAATTTCCATAATCGATTCAGAATTGCGGGCTAAAACGTGGACGAAAAATGTTTCACTTTTCTGCGATTTACAAAGAAACGGCTCGGCCGATCGTAGCGCGAAACTGACAAACGATAGTCCTTATCGAGATACTTCGAATGGCTTAAATTTTTGAAATCGGTCCAGCCGTTTTGAGAAAACGTGGATTTACAACAAAAAATCTTCACACACATACACACACACATACTTTTTCCAAATTTGGTCTCATTCGATTCAGAATGGCTTGAAACGTCGAGAAAACATAAAATTAGCGAATCGGATTTTTTGATAAAAAAC
>NW_020538040.1:35892849-36243362 GCF_003426905.1 Ctenocephalides felis | reverse complement strand
ATAGTTTGATGCCAACATTGGAAGAAATCTGTCTGCGTGTATGTGAGCCAAACTTGGCTGGTTGTCAATGGTTTCTCCAAAAATGGCTGAAACCGATTTTATTATTTTTTTTCATTACAACTCTTCATCGATATAAATTGATTGAACATAAATTGATGCTAATAGACTTTGAGCTAGTTTCAGAGATAGTTTTCTCCAGTGAGTACCTTCATTGATCACCAGCTCTTATACTTCAAATCAGACCGTTTTATTTCTGATCTCCTAGTCAGCATTTCTTGACTCATATCGTTTATGTAATGATGAGCTGGCGGCATCTCATTATATTTATTGCTTTTTTATTTATGACGTGTATAAATTGTTTTTATTTGCAGGTTTCTGTGCAGTGTGTCGTTGGTAACATATAGCAAGGTGCATCCAAAATATTTTGGATTGTGGTTTTTCAAAACTTTAGAATCCATTTAAATCACAAATTATAATAAATCGTGTTCAACCAATTAAATTAAATTAATACATTTACAGACGTAAGTTCCTATATAATGAAAACTCTATATAAATTTTCCTCTATAAAAGCTATGGATGGGATAAAAAGAACCTTCATCCTGGCAAAGGCGTAAACTATAAAAAATAGTGAATAAAAATGTGAATTCAGTTGAAAAAGCAATTTATATAAAATTAATTAAATTAATAGCTATTCAAATTCATGGGATCAATATTTCTGATAAAATACTAGATCAAGGTTATCTTTGTAAAAATGTGCCTATGAAATTTATATTTTGCTTTGTTTGAATATTGTAGTTTTCATTTCGTAAAATCCTAATAAAATTAAGAATAAGACATTGGATCTATTGGTCTCTTGGCTGTCCCTTTTTACCCCTGCCGATGGGATAAAAAGGGACAGATGAATAATTTTAGAAAAATAGTAAAAAACACATATCTATAATCATAATTTAAACTGGTAATTTTACTGAACATAGTGCAAGAGTTGTTTGCTTGATACATGTTATATGTTATGATGCATTTCATTTGGTTTCTTTAGACAGTATAATTTAAAGTCGAATTGGACCTAAGTGCCCCGCCCAACCCTACACCAAAATGTGAAGAAACACTAATTTTTAAATTAATCATTACAAATATTTAGATCTATCAGAAGGTTCATGCCCTAAGGCATAATGGCCTTTGCGAATAATTAATTTATATTTATCAAGCATATTATTTTCGAATTATTGTTTAATTTAAGGAATTTTATAATTTTTGCAGTTCGTGCATTTGGACCATGATATATTTTTGATTAATTTTAAAAGATAGCTTTAATGACTTGTTTATTCAAGCAACGAATAATGTGTTTAGTATTCGTGACAAAAACTCATGTCTTCAGAACTTTAGCGATTAGATATTACTAGTATTTGAAACGCGATGGCATGGCGTTATTAAATGCTACGTACGGAAATTTAAATTGTATGAAAGTAGCAATTTTAAATTTAAATAAAAAATACGGTAATATATTTGATAGATTGGAAAATGAGTTACAGTTTAATTAGTAAATCTAGATAGTAAATCAAAATAATTTTATTGCTTTTTATTTTTAATTCCTTCAATATGCACTCCTGATTCTTCAATGATGCAAATAATCTTAATAATCGACCTAGCGTTGAGTCCCAAAATTTTTTATTACTGTTGCTAAGGATTATTATCATAAATGTTAAAAATAAAAAAAATCATATAGCCTTTATTATATTACATTATTAATTACAACAAATCAATAACTCAATTAAAATGAAAAGTGGCGACGGCGAAGTTGTAATCTATACTTATGCAAAAGCAAGTAAATGAAAAAGAAAATACAGTTTCATAATTAATAGAATTCACGCTTGATAGTTAATAGATTTTTTTCCATAAATACCAACTTATTTGTTCTCTGTGAAGACTGGAAAAACGCGAGATAAAAACTTTATGTGCGGCGTTAAAAATACGAGTTTTCTTATTATGAAAGCATAACATGCTATAAATTATAAAATAAATTAAGCCACATCATAGTTTTTAGATAATAAATATTTTAGTCTTTCTGTCATCCAAAGCTTACTGTAAAAAAATCAGATAATAAAATACTTGCTGAAACTTCCCGTTACGAAATGAAATATTCGAAGAACATTAAATATTTTCAAATATATTATTATAAATACTGTAACTTTCATTATTTCTATTTTATAGACGAAATATAAGAGCTTATAAAGAATACTATGGCGTTTATATAGGTTTGCATGAAAAGTGAATAAAGAAAACTTAATCAAGTGGAGTTAGAATGAAGGACTTTATCTCATATTTCTAAGAATTATAAAAACTGAATTGAAAAGTTAAAATTACTGGTGAGTTTAAGAATTTTAGGAAAAAATAAAATTAAAATTCAAATTATTTTCAATATCCAGATTTGTTTTTGTTTGAAAATTAAAAAAAAATTTTTTTTTGCTTTTCCCTTTTTTGGGACAAAGAGTATTGCATTTCTATTTTTAAAGTACATAGTTTCACGAAATAATAGCTACACTATTTAAGGCGATGCAATGTAATTATAAGTTCAACAATAAAATTAAAAACTATAATTTTTTTATTTCCGTGGATTACAATCTGATAGGGCTTCTGATTGGTAAAGCATTCTACCTAGGTTTGACTACCCAGTGGTAGTCCTTTTAAGTTTGAAAAGTTACTGTAATCGTCCAAAAATTGAAATTGACAAATTTTCACATTTTTTTTCACGTTTTGAAGGTTTCTGAAAATTTTGGCGTACCTTAGAATAAATGGATGTGTGTGTGTATATGTATGTATGGTTACAATATTTTGTCCACGTTTTCGGGCGCATGGATCAACCGATTTTTTGGCAAAGGCAGGTCCAGCAATTTCGAAGGTACCAAGCTAAATGTAGAAAAAATGGCAGTTTTTTGGCAGAGAAATAAGCATCCGATTTGAATGATTCAAGAAACTTTCTGCTTGTATTGACAAAACAATTACTTTTGGAAAAAAAATATTTCAATTTTTTTTAAGAATTTTTTTTATATCAAAAATAATTCAGATTTTAATTTTAATTCTGGCTATAGTTCTGAAGCTCACTTATATACTTTAAATGAATAATTTTAACTTTGTAATTCAGTTTATATAACTTTTATAAGTATTAGGAAATGTTACAGTATTTATAATAATCTATTTGAAAACATTTAATATTGCTCTATCATTTCGTCAAGGTACGGGAAGTTTCAGCAATTTGCCTTGAGGCCCGATGCCATACACCACTAGCTCGAAAAAAAAATTTAGTTAGTACAGAGTTTTTATGATTATTATCCCTTTTGTGAAATAAAAAATTAATGTTAGCTTACTCACATTGAAGGCCCCGAGGCTGTATCATTGATCAGTAGCTACGTCCCTGATTTTACCTATAAGATAACATAATTCATTAATATAATATAATATAATTCATTGCAATAAACTGGTAAAATATGTATTCTACGTACAAAACACATGTGAATGATATTTTATATTTTCTCTTCACTATATATTTTAATAAATGCCACTGTGAAAATAAATTTGTTTATATAAAATTCTCGGTTAATAAATTTCCTACCAGAAAGGATCAAGTCACCAACGTACAGGTGATGATTTCATAACGTACGTAGCTTGTCATAGTTGAATTGATTTATTAACGTTCATATATCAATCGGTTTACATTTTTCCTGATTTTCGCTGAGATTCGCATCAAGTGTCTACTAGAAATTGAAATATTAATACAAACATAAACGATATAATTTTCAAGCTAAAATACTCATAAAAAAAATGTGCGTTGCTACTGTACAAGATAGCATTTAAGTAAAAATAAATACATCATATAACAATTTTGAATAATGTTTATTAGTAATATGGTAACACTCATGATGCACATACTTATTAGTGTCAAACATTATAAACATTTAAATAATGATAAATTATAAATTATATAATTATAATGGCATTAAAAATATGTATAATAGTTAGAAACAATAATGTAATCAAAGCCATGACATGATCGGTTTGTCATTGTAATTAGCATTAGCACGAACCTTCATTAGAGATAAGAAGTAATTGCTGATTTATACATTCTATAATATACGTTTACACAGTGGATTATATTAAACAACGCCTAATCAAATATTGTTATCGCAACTTCACTCATTATGTAATTGTGTTTGAAGAACTTCATGTAATTAAAATTAACATACATTCATTGACTGCTTGTATTTTTTTACTTTTTTGCTGGCGATATAATCTCATTTTTTGAACAGCTGTAATATCTGTTTTGCCTAAAAAATATTTGCCATTCTAATAACTTCAAAGATTTATAGAAACTACGAATAATATAGAAATAATTTCTAATGAACAGGGTAAAATATTAAGAAACAGGGTGAAATGTTCTTTTGATTCAGGCATTTTTTATTAAATCAACATTTGTACTACGATGTAACTTTAAAATGTTCATTCATCTATGCCGATTTCCTTGTTGATATCGGTACGCATACAACGTTGATGCCGGTACGCATACAACGACAGATCTCTATTCACATACGCGACGACTAATCACAATCGACCCGTGCAGAAATGATATCATCGAGAGCGAATGTCAAATTATTGGCACTCGACTCTTATCTTATCTGCCGTAATGCACTTCCGTTGCATTTGTACGAATTTACACTCTAGTCGTGCCTAAAGAAGTTCTACTTTAAAAATAATTCCTAAACATTTAATTACAATAACCAAAATATGCCAACGCTACACTTGAAGCATCTATATAAATTTCATGTTTTCATAAAAGGATCCTAAATCATTCATACCTTAGGCACTTGATCAATGCCCATACGAATTTATCTGCCACTCATCTGATGAATTGAAATCAATGCCCTGTGAGCATTTGAAGAGCTTTAAATCCCGAAATTGCCACCATAACCGATGACCGATGACATGTGTCATTGACATTCCAATTGACATGACATCAAGGGGGCGCCCAGCTAACGAATGACACTTCACTTTACAACAGAGCAATTGGGCGTAAACGCGTATGGGCATCGAAAGCAATTTTATAGAAATGAGGAGCAATCAACCGAAAGCTATTGATGATGTGAGGTTATAATATTACTCATTGTCAGAAGGTATAATGAGATTAAGTGGATTGAGTAGTTCCTACGAAATTAATTAAAATCTAGATAGGAGTGGCATTGTGCACTAAGTAAGCCAAATTTTGAAGCTGGACATTATGCATGGTAAATTTTAAAACTATTCCAGTTAGAAACAAATATCAAAAGATACAATTTGTGAAAAAATCAAATTCAAAAATAACTTTATATGAAGATCATGCAAACTGAAACAAATTATGCATGCGAGGAATCAATCTAAAAATATTCGGTTTGATGTTTTCGAAATCATTACTAAACTAGTGGTGTATGACATCGTGCCAAATATAAGAAGGATATTAAATATTTTCAAACTTATTAATATAAACACTGTTTATAATATATTAATTATTTCATTATTCGTTTTTTATAGACAAAATGTAAGAACTTATAAATTGGACGATGACGTTCATATAAAAAGTGAGTAAACAGAACTTAATCAAGTGAAGTTAGAATGAAGGGGAGTAATGGGATGCTTCGTTTTCTCAAAAACTTCCAATTTTTGCACATTTAACTCTGTATTTCTGAAATAGCTATACCTGTCTTTGCCAAAAACTAACTACCACTTCTCCTCATCATTAAGAATTGAATGTACTTTGAATTTTGAATCATTCAAATCGAATGCTCCGTACCCTTTGCTTCGTATCTTCAAAACGTCTGGACTAACATTTGGCAAAAAGTAGTCAGCACGTCTCTTTATCAATAGGAATCGAATGGTTTTTGAATAAATCAAATCGGTTGACCGGTGCTCCAGAAAACGTCGACGAAAACTTGTGTCCATCCATAAATACATACTGCATACACCCGTTTACACACATCCATTTTTTCTAAAGTATGCCAAAATGTTTACAAACCTCTGAAACGTGAAGATACCCAAAAAATTTCGATTTTTGCCCGCTTAGTGTAACTTACCCTATGGGAAGTTAGTACTACTTATAAATAATCTTGTTTTATGAATTCTAAATTTTTGAAGTTCTAAACTATGCCAATATACGGCTATAAAGGAAGCTAATCATTAATTTACCGATGGGTACTAAAATTGATTTTTTGCCTTTTAGGTTTGCCTGATTTTAGGTTCGTCCTTTTGTAAAAAAAGATTAGATTAAAAAAAACGAATATATGTGTAAGTAGATATATATTAATGTAAGTTCAGATATAATTTACAATTCACAAACTATTTCATTTAATACGATTCGTCCTGATGTAGTAAACCCCCTTTGGGTTTAGAAACAGGCAGGTACAGCATTTTTGGAGATACGGAGAGAAAAATTAAAAATGACCATTTAGGAGATAAATAAGTTTTTTGTATATATATATATATATATATATATATATATATATATATATAAGGATTTTTTATAGAATTTTTAATACTGTGCAAGTTACTATATTTTCGAGTTATATACATGACACAAGATGATTCAATAATAATGTATTGAAGTCTTTCAAAGTCACTTCAGTATTCCAAACTAAGAATTATAAATCTTCAAGTGAAACTTTTGTATTTAATTCAGAACTTTTACATAAATTAGGGCTTCGTATATCCATGACAATTTTTTAGTAGCCATGTTAAAAAACTGACACTGAATAAAATACTTAATACAGAGCTAAACTTATAAATCTTATTTTATCAATATTGAAAATCTACCTAATTCAGAGTTTTTTCCTGTCAAGCAACAAATGTCGTCTTTTTGCTTAATTATTTGATTAGGAACTTAAAAGTTTTATGAGCTGTTATGTTGTTTTGACATAACTCCAGACAGTTGTCTTATCCTAATTTTTATTATTTCTATAATAATAATGATTTTTATCAATTTTTATTGATGCAGCAATGACGCGTAAGGTCTATTTTCATTTGAAAATATATTGCTATTAAATCTCCAAGTAAAAACCGATATCAGTACTGCTTGACATCAAACTGCCCGAGACGAGAATCAAACCAGTGACTTGTAATTCAAAACTTATAGCTGTGACCACTAATCCATTAGGAACTATTTCAAATTTTGTCTATTAAAATATTTTTACTACAAAAACAAATTATAAGAACTCATTTTTTTACCCTTGCTAAAGCTAAATATATTACAATTCATACAACATCTTTTACATATATCAATTTTATTTTCGAGCAAAATTATTATGAGTAATTATTTTTTAAGCTTGTTGAAACTACATAAATATATTCCTTCACAATTTTCAACAAATCTCTATTTTATTTTCGAAATTTTCAAGTAAGACCAATTTTCAACATAACTCAGAAAATAAACTTCATCATTTTGGAATGGTAAAAAGTGCAACGATCTCTATCATTTGCAATTGCTTTTGTGAAAATAATAATTTTAAAAGGTGCAGTTTTGTAATTTTGAGTTTTTTTTAGGAATTATAAAAGAAAAATGTATGAACAAATTTTGTTTTATCATAATTATTTTGAAGTCTCATTTCACCCGACAGTTTAGTTCAAAACCATAAAACTAAATATCACTTATTATTTTTCATAAAATATTTCGTGAAGCTAAAAGAGTCGACGTAATAGTAGACTTTTATATCACTATACACAATGTTGTTTTATATTCCTCAACTTAATGAGTTTCGCTGATTACTTTCAGCCTGATTATATAAAGTATGCAGTGTTTCACTAGATATCCTTTTGTTCCCGCTTTTGTGAAATGCATGGCTTCATTAAATATTTGCACAGGGAACACTTGATGGTCTAATTAGTAACTCGAAAGAAATACCATGATCTTTCTTAAGCGACAAGTTTGTATCGTATAGCTCCATTATATATATGTACTTTGTTTTATCATGAATTAAAATAGTGAAAAATAAAACCACCTTCGTTTCTCAATTATAAAGATAATTAAAAGGATATTAGATTTATGCAATAATTATATCATAACCTTTTTATGTATATTCAACCCTTTTGCAACTTATGTCGTCCATGGACGACATCCACATGACGTGTTGTGTACGGATTTTGTCCTTGAATGTCATGTTGTTTTTGGTTTTGCTTGAAGTTTTATTATTATGAGTTAAAATATTAAGAATTTTAGTCCTTTATTGTAATTTCTGGTTTATAATAAGCGTAACTTTCAATATTTTAACACATTTTTATTGAATATAAAAAACACTCTCGTAGCGAAAGGGTTAATAATTTTATCAAAAACAAAAATTATATATATATATATATATATATATATATATATATATATATATATATTTACGCATGCTTTTTTGGAAATTTAGATTCAGTTATTGTAAAATAAGACTTTTGAAAATTAATTATGCATATAATAACTTCCAGTAGGGTAAGTTATTGTAATCGTCCATAAATCGAAATTAAAAATTTTTACATTGTTTCACGTTTTGAAGGTTTTTGAACATTTTGGCATACCTCAGAAAAAATAGATGTGTTTGTGTGTGTATGTATGTATGAATACAATTTTTCGTCCACGTTTTCGGGCGCGCGGATCAACCGATTTGAATGGTTCAAAAAACCTTCAATTCCTATTGATAGGGAGATGTGCTGATTAGTTTTGGGCATTAGCAGGTCCAGCCGTTTCGGAGATACGGAGCGCAGAAAATACCTAATACAAACACGTAGCATTTTTAAAAGGGCAGCTAATTATTTCAAACTTTAATTAATTTTGCAAATCAAACCACTTGTTGTAGGGTTCCAATATCTTAGTATGCTCATTAAAACGAAGACCTCTAACCTTCTACACAAGATTTCATTAAATTCGCTAAATTCTCTTTAACAATTAATTACGAAAAAACGACTTACCAAAATAATATTGTTTGAATAGCTTATGAATTTTCAAAATCGAGTCAGAATTTTTTGCGAAAACGTGGAGGAAAATTCATCAATTTTCTATTAATTCTAATAAAAAAGATCTAGGTAGAAGTGTCGAATGTCTAATTCTAGCAATTGCTTATCAAGTTACATATAATGGCTTTAATGAAATTAAATTTCTAAAATCGGTGCAGCCGTTTTTTAAAGTAGTTGACACATACTTTTTTACAAATTTGGCCTGAAACGATTCGCAATGACTTGGAACTTTGGGAAAATACAAACATAAACTTCTCCTTTTTCTAATAACACAAACTTCGAGATTGCAAAAATTTGCAATTTCAAAAATCTATATTATAGTTTAATCAAACTCTATGATGTTTTTTTTAAATCTATTTCTAAATCTTTATATTGTTAATTTATTGCGAATTTATTTAATATCTGTTTATCATCTTACAAAAAATATTATCCTATAAAAATTAATTTCAAGTCGACAAAGCTCCAGAAAATTCAAATTTAACATAGTTGAAACAGTGCTACGTCAGTTCTAAAAAGTACAAAATAAATAATATAATTCACAACTGCATTACTGTTACGGTATATTATATAATAAAATAAATCTTACGTAACTTCAAATATAGTAAATAATTCCATACATATTACAGTTGCATTCCTAGAGTTATACTCATATGAGTCTTTTAGAAACGGGTTGGCGCAGACCGACAAATGAACATTTCGCGGTCAGGTCTGCAATGGAAGTATTATTAAATTGGACTCAAGCCAATTTACATTCAAACATCACTGTGCTTTTTTCTCGTTGCTTTTCAGACTTACGAATGTGTTTGCTGAAAACTTCATGAATTTCCTACTAGCGAAGTAATCAAATTAGTACCAATTAAGTGCTACATGTTGCTCGAATAGAAGTTAGATTGTTCCACAATACGCGAATAAATAGTTCGTATGAACAAAAAACCACTAGCCACACAAATAAAATATGTTCCTACATACAGATACATATTTATATACTGTGTCTGTGTCTGGTCTTTTCTGAAAGCAGATGATTCGATATGTCTTATGAAGTTTTATATCAAAGTTTTCATTTAACTCACAATAAAATGCTTCCTTCGCCTTGTTTGTAGAAGAAAAAGAACATTATAGTTTTTCATTAAAAGTATTTTCTTTCTTGTAAGAGCTTGCTCATATAGCTAAGCAGCAGTTTTTAATAATATTGAATGGCAATTTTAGAACAAAACGCTGTTTGTTAACAAATTTGTCGACAACTTCTAAATGATGCATATTGGTTTTATTCCTCATATAGTTAACAAGACGCGCCGAAGAATTCTTTAATCTAGACATGCACTTTCTTGCTATTTTTTGAAAAATATTTTTTTCAGCCCATGGTAAAAAGAGTCTCACAAAAGTACTCTTTTAATATTATGATGGTCGGGGTAATGTGATTGAAATTTTCTATGGTTTTATATCAGATGTGGTATTATTATATATTAATTAATCAGTTAATTGTGATTGAAGAATTACAGAATTTAGTGTATTGACGACTATATTCGTCATGCGCATAAAATAGACCATTTGCTATTTGAACTTAACTTTTTTGAAAAGAACAGAATATATTCTGAAATGTCAGTTGTTCAAATTATTTTGAGTCTATGTATGAAATAAGAAGTTGCAAGTGGCATTATTTACATTAAGGCAAGTTGCTTTTCTAAATGTTGAAATAATATAGGGTAGAGGGGGGCTCAAAGGTCCGCGAGTGAAAAGGTCCACCACCGATACCTCAAAAACCAGTAAAGTTAAAAGATTTTAAACAAGAATATTTGCAAGTACTATACAAAGATGTATAACCACCTATAGATTCAACAGTTTTTTATATAACCTCTATAAAAGCATACACTTGGCTGGGGTAAAAAAGACCCCAAATAAAAAAGTAAATTTAGTTAAAATAAGTTATTTTACAAAAGATAAATTAAACTAGTTGGTATTGGTATTTAGACTTGAGGCAAGTTACATGAACTTCCCGATATGTGTAAATAATCAACTTGATCAATAATAAACAAATTAATTTATGAGTGATTAGAAGTATTCCGAGAGAATTTATTACACATAATTGAAAATGAACGAACACGTTAAAACTCGGAGTATTTTCTAAAAGCAAATTTTCACAAATCAATAATTTTCATAATTGAACCAGTTTTTGTAGGACTTTAATGATTTAGTATGTTCATTAAGACCGAGTAATCTATCGTTATACCAAGTGAATCATATAATTTTAATTTTAACAAACGTCAACAAAACAACTGATTTTCTCAAACTTTGATGGATTTTTCAGTAAGTAATATTTCAGTAAGTTCCATAAGACCAATATATACTTCGCCAAAGAAAGTTTCATAAAAATTCGGCTTAAATTTTTTTTACAACAGTTAATTACAAGAAAACGGCTTGGTAGATTTTTACCTAAAACTAATCAGTATTATTCCCAACTAATATCTTTCGAACAGTTTTTGATTTTTTAAAATCGATTCGGTAGACTGAGCTTAAATGTGGACGAAAAGTTTAACACTCTTTTTCAAATTACAAAAAAACGGCTTAGCAGGTCGTTTCACAAAACTGACAAACTATAGTGCTCCTTGAGATACATCTAATAGTTTTTAAACTTCTGAAATCTAAAATTTTTGACTAACATATATATCACGTTTAATTAAGTTCCCGTAGGGTAAGTTATAGTTACTGGGCAAAAGTGCCAAAAACGGTAACTCAGTTGTTAGGAGAACGGAGCGTCAATTCAAAAATGTCATTTTGCGGTCAAAAATATTTATTGGACATATGTACATTAAATTACCAGATATTTTAGAGATTTTAATAATGTATACACATTTTGTGTAATTTTTTTTGGGTTCCGTACCAATTTTTAATTACGGTACGGGAAGTTCCAGCAATTTGCCTTAAGGCACGATGTCATGCACCCCACTAGTATATATATCCGTTCAACCTATTCTAACCGAATATGGAAATTTCAAGTCCTTTAACGTTCGTTAATTACAGTTACATCAACCTATCTTATTGTAAGAACAGGGAAACGTCAAACATTAATAGAAATCACTTGAGATAAAGGTCTCCTTTCTCCGATCGCCGAAATCTTGACGTGTCAGAGTCAAATTGACGGGCCTTACATCATAGGTACATGAATGTGTGCGGTCGGTCTATTTAGATTTAGACGTTTCCCCGCCGCCAAGCGAAGCCTTATGCTGCAATCTATTGCGGGTTTGAAACGCAAACGGCGAACCATTAGAAACATAATAGCTACAAGTGTCCTGGTTCCCTCACACTGCCGAAATCGTCCTGAGTCCTTCACTTGCCTGCATTGGCTTGCCTAACCAGATTTCAGTAATTTGAATGAGATTGGAGTGGTGCAACTAATATGAGAGCTTGTGTACATTTTTTAAAGTGATCGATATAAGATTGACTCCTAGACTGTACACTACATGGAATGCTAGTCGAGCGCAAAATAATTGCATAAGGATAGAATCTCTCGATTCGTCAAATAGCCTAAATTTTCAAAACCTAAATCTAATGTCTAACGAAACAAAATGTCTAATCACATTATTTTATCAGTTTTGATTAACAGTTCAGAATGACCTTGAAACCTATAACAAACATGAAAAACTTCACATTCGGGAATTTGAAAATAAGTAAACAATTTGTCACAGGTAGCCGTAGTAGTATGTCCCAAAAATAATATTGCGGCAGCTTCAAGCAACTTGTCTTAAGTGGTTACACTGTAAATTTTTTGAAAAACCAAAAAAAGTTTTTTAGGCTTAAAACAGATTTTGAACCTTTTAGAATATGAGGCAAAATATTACATACCTGAAACTTTCTTGTTTTACAATTATGAGCTTTTATCCATGCGCGTCGGACTGCTCCGAACCGACACCATCCAAATGCATTAACTAACTAGTGGTGCGCATGGAATCGTGCCTTAAGGCAAATTGCTGGAACTTCCCGTACCATTTTTTTTTTTTTAAGATTAATATTTTTGAAAAAAATTACTCTGGAAAATTTGATTTTTGAGAAACTATAAATTTTTGACAAAAATTTATTTTTTTTGAAAAAAAAAAGATTTTTTGAAGAAAAATTTATTTTGAAATATTTTGGGAATTCTGAACTTTTTTCAAAACAATCGTACTGCTTTAACTGCATAGAGACAAAATATCGAAGCGCGTAAGCGCCGCGTCGCCGTCTAACGGATAAACATTGTTACGGAACCCATAAGAATGTAAACAAAATTTATACTTATTGTTAAAATATCTGTGCATATGTCTAATAATCATTTTTGACCGCCGAATGGCATTTTTTTACTTTTTTCACTAAATCTCCGAAACCGCTAGACCTGCCTTTATAAAAATTTGATCAGTTCTTCATCTTGATAATACAAGTAAAATGTTTTTTCAAATAGGGAAAGTTATAGTAATTGCAAAAAAGTCGAAAATGAAAATTTTTATATAGCTTTACGTTTTAAAACCTTCTGAACATTTTGGCATACCTTAGAAAAAATGGATGTATGTGTGTGTGTATGTGCATGTGTGTGCGTGTATGTGTGTGTGCGGATACAAATTTTCGTCGACGATTTCAGGAACACGGATGAAGCGATTTAAATAATTTAAAAAACATTCGATTCGTATTGATAAGGAGACGTGCTGATTAGTTTTTGGCGAAGGCAAGTCTAGCCGTTCCGAAGATATGGGGCAAAATGTGCCAAAAACGGTATCTCAATTTTTAAGAGAACGGAGCGTCCGATTTGAATAATTCAAAAAACATTTTACTTGTATTAACAAAATGAAGAACTGATCAAATTTTCATGAAGGCAGGTCTAGCGGTTTCGGAGATCTAGTAAAAAAAAAAGTAAAAAAAATGCCATTTGGCGGTCAAAAAAGATCGTTAGACATATGCACATCAAATTATCAGATATTTTAGAGAGATTTTAACAATAAGTATAAATTTTGTTCACATTTCTATGGGTTTCGTACGAATGTTTATCCGTTAGACGGCGACGCGGCGCTTACGCGCTTCGATATTTCGTCTCTATACAGTTAAAGCAGTATGATTACTTTGAAAAAAAGATCAAAATTTCCAAAACATTTCAAAAGAAATTTTTCTTCAAAAAGTCCTTTTAAAAAGTTTATAGTTTCTCAAAAATCTAATTTTTTCAGAGTAATTTTTTTTCAAAAATGTTAATCTTTTAAAAAAACAATTTTTTTGGTACGGAAAGTTTCATCAATTTGCCTTAAGGCACGATGCCATGCGCCCCACTAGTTTTATATAGTCATAGCCCGACACGCATAATATGACATTATTCGTATTGAAAATTTTCAATTTAAATAGCAAATGATCACTGTTTTATACGTAAAATAAACACACTCGTCAATACACAGAATTCTGCCACTTCTCCATGACGAGAATATTCGCACATCACGGTTAACTGGTTAAAGAGACTTTGTTACGGGGAGGAACTATATTGATAATATATCAGTAAAATATGATGCACAAGATTTTTTTTGGATGTCCAAATTCTGAAGATATCAAACTCAGCACTGCTTGGTTTGTCAGCCCCTTGTCTAAACGGATTCGGACGCGAAATTCTGCGGGTGGCTTCGAAAGGGTGTTGCGTAATAGCTTTCGCCTAACAATGAAACCGGCATCGGTATAGAGAAACGTTACTAAGCAGAGACTGGAAAGCACAGCAAGCTCCCTCTATTTAGTCAAATTGCTGGCCAGTTATTTAAACCGCATATTACATAACCACAGGACATAATGCAAGCTGCTGCCCGATTTGAATAATTTGCCTACTGAGCTTAATAATAACGAGTTCATGATATCTGTGTATAATTTTATTATCACTTGGAATAACATTTCAAAATATGACAAGTTGTAAAACTCAATGTCCAGAACACGTTTTTGACGAATACATTGTTGGTAAACTCAATATAGAATACTAAGTTCAATATTTAAAACTTTTATCATTTTCAAAGAGATAATTTTACGAATTGTAATGTAATTTTAATAACCATATTTTTTACCACTGATTTTTTATCTCCCCGAAGAAGTTAGTGTCTTCGTCGGTAAATCCTTTCGACTTTTCAAGATTTAAGATTAAAAAAATGTATTCCGTATCTAAATTTAACAGGCAGTTCTATTTAAATTATTAGGGCATATTCCTAAAACTGAAGATCCGCGGATAAAAAGGTCCAGCACTGATATCTCAAAAACCAGTAAAGTTAAAAATTTTATTAACAACAATATTTGAAAGTAGATGGAAAAAAGATGTATAATCAGCCATCACCTTGATTTTTATTTGATCGGGACATAAACAGCAATATTTATTTATTTTTTTTCATTTATTTATTTATTCATAAGCAAGCCGTAATCAATAATAATTATATAAAAGCTTACACCTGAGTTGGGTAAAAATGACCAACTAAACTTTTACTCTGACATAGGTGTAAAAAATAAAAATAGCAAATAAAAAAGTAAATTAAGTTAAACAAAGCAATTTTACAAGAGTAAAATTTAATAAATAGTTGTTCCAACTCTGCTAATGAATATTTCTGACAAAATACCAGATCAAGGATATATACAGTGTTATCTCTGTAAAAAATGCACCCATAAAATTTATATTTTGCATTGGTTGAATAATGTAGCTATTATTTTATAAAATCCCTCTAAAATTAAAAACAAAACATTGGACCTGCTTGCCCTCTGACTCTCCCAATTTACCCCGCCTATGGAGTAAAAAAGACCAGGTTACAAATTTTTGAAAAACAGCAAAAAAAACACATTTCTGTCATAATGATTTAGTTGAGAGTTATACTAAACATAGTCAGATAGTTGCTTGTTTGGATCTTTGTGCCCCGCCCTACCATAGTGCTTATTTTTATTTAAATAAATTATTTGAACAATAGTGACTTATTTATTAAGTTGCTTTGGGTATATCTGAACAAATGTTTTAAGCAGTTACAAATCGGTAAAAAAAGAATGCGTTTATGTATTTGTATGTAAGTGTATTTAAAATCGATTTGATAAAACTCTAGTTTTGGTGGCTTAGTGCAAAATTTTTCGTCCACGTTTTCGCCAAAAATCCCGAAGAGATTTTAAAAATTCAAAACTCATTTGAACAATATTTTCTGCAATTAGTATTTGGTGAGGATCGGCCAAGATCTCTCTTCGTAATAAATTTCCTAAACTAGGTGTAAGTGGCACAATAATTTCCTAATGATTAAGTAGATTTTTTCCACATAGGATGTTACATAAGTTTGATGTTTGGTGTTGCAACTAAGTAGTAATGACAAATAAAATGACAATAATACCTCTGATAACTTATTATTTGCTTATTTTTAACAAAATTATTATGTTTCTAAAGTAAGTAATTCCTCTCATAACTATAATTAATATAAGTAAAATGTATAATATACATTCCACCCAATTTAATTAATTTAACTATTTACACAATTTAGCCATCAAAAAAATTGTTACACATAAACAAAAAATGGTAAATTTAAAACAAAATAAACTTCTCCTTCGGGAAGTTAATAAAAATAACAAACAAATAATTTCAAATTGCCTGTCAAAAATGACGCTACTGCACAATAATTTAATACAATATCACTTAAGATCTTATTGAAAAACGCATGTTACAATAATCCTTTAGATATCTTATATTTTTGTAATACTTTAATTACTAATATTTTTAATATTTTTTTAGATTATTGTTTCACATCAAAATTATTTTAAACATAAAATTCTGCATTACTTTTATTTCTCTGATGGCTCACTTGCAATATTTTTCATATATGACATCATTCGAAGGAATGATGTGGGAGGTTTGGGAGTTTCATAGTTAGTAAGTCAATTATATAGACTATATAGCAAAAAATATCAGGGTTTTTTTTGTTAAAAATAATTTTCATCATAAGTTATATTCTAAAAGATTAATATTTATATTAGTAATTAATATCTTACTACAGTAGACGTAGAGGCACCACTCTCATATACCTAATAATAGTACATCCATGACCACTCTACATAAAAACAAATTTAAAAAAATAATATCCTGATACCTTTCAAAAAAACAATAGAATATAAATTTGTATTTTTTGTATTCAAGTATTTTTACGACAAAATTTATCACTTTTATTTTTATATTTACGAAATAATTAGCGTCGCCGACAATCCCAGTTCATACCGATCGTTTATTCAATGTATCATACACATTGATTTGCCTCCTAGTCCAGATTAGACATCATATTTTTTTACGGTTTTGTACAGTTTGGCAATTTTGATTTGGGGAAGGATTTGAATTGGATGCAGCTGACTTGAAGATCTTATTTGTTTCTGGCATATTTAGATTTCTCGTTAGAGGTATCGTCTTTTTTGGACCTATATTGGACATTTACCGGAATATCATTTGGTGTAGTCATTGAGAATTTCGGTTGAATAAGGTCTCTCTCATGGTATCTGAAGTATTGGCAGGCATACGAATAGAAGAAATATGTCTCAATGGATCTTGAATGACATTAGCCAGGAAGATGTACGAGACTGCGTGGTAAAGATGATGGACGCCATCATACTAGAGGGCTTAACTGAGGTTATAAACCGTTTATCTAGTATTACCTTAGTTAGTAGGTGCATGTACGATTTTTAAAGCAGCAGAAGACGTGCATGTACCAACATCGGCGCGTTCTCTTGGAAGAATCCCCAAGACAGATTCACGTTGACAGATATGTCTCTGAAGGATGGTGATGACAAGGAATCAGGGTAATTTTTCAATATTATGTTGTGTTTGCGAAAGTCTTTTCCTAGAAGATTTCTGAAGTATGTCATAACACCAACACTGCAGTTGTTTTAAATGTAGAACTCTGGATTGCATAAGTCCAGAACTGCTTGCATCAATCACTTATAGAGAACTAGGAACCATGACCGATTGAGGTCGCATCAATAAGCGAGATGTACGAGACTGCATGGTGAAGGTGGTGCAAGGTATCATAACAGAAGGATTAACAGCGGTTATACATAGTTCATCTGGTATCACCTCTGTCGGTACATACTCGTTTTTTAGAGCAGCAGAAGACTTGTATGTACCAACATCGGCTCGCATTCTTCTGGAAGTATCGCCAAACCAGTTCTCTGTAGATTCTTTTTTCACTGCCCTGAAGCTAATTTTAGGCGCAAATTTTGAACGGTTGCCCATAGTTGATAGATTCATGGTGACGACAAAGAATCAGGAATCATTCTTGTGAACCAAACTTAAATTTCACTTCTACTGGCTGTCTGCAAGGAGTCAATATGTATGAAGAATTTGCTGCCAAATCAGATAAGTCTTTTCCTGGAATATTTCTGATAGCAACACTGCAGTATCTGGACGAGACTTGATTCCGACCTTTGACGTATATGAAGAAGACATCAATTGCTGTTGTGGGTCTCTCACGTGAGCAGTTTTACCAGAGTGCATATCGAATTTTAAATTTAATTTCAATTGGCTTGTTTGTGTGAATAAATAAAAAATTTCATAATATAAATTTTAAAAAAGTGTTTGTAATAAAAGATTAAAAAATTTATTAAATATGGGAATCAATAAATGTTTACATTTACAGTTTGACATAAAAAAAAACAAAAGATTCTGATATACTTTTATTTCGTTCGCGGCTCACTATAGTTATATTTTTCATGTCGCTGTATGTGATGTGTTTTTATATGCTTGTTAAAGAAAAGATATTAAAGAAATGTTATAAATAATAATAAACAAGTTACAACAAAAAAGTGAAAGTTGAATAGTTATTGACAATATGAAAGCTACTCCAACGCACTTAAAACACGAGTAAGTACAATCATAAAATATATAAAAAAATGCAGTAAACATTTTGAAGGTTAAGTTGCTTAAAACTTACGTCACAATCTGAGAATAGCTTTTAGAAAAAAATTTAATAATAAAAATATTTTATCAATAGAATAAAAAATAATAATTCGATTTACTAATTTTTATTTCAATCAAATGAAATTAATCTGTAATTATTTGTAATTAATATATATGTAATAATCATATATAATTTTTCAATATTTCAGCCTTGTATTAATTGAACTGTTTGCAAAATAATTTTTCTTCTTTTAATCAAACTTTGATATAACAATTTATTGACTTATAAATTTTCTTTTTGCTAAACATAACAATTTTACAATAATTTATAATACTTCGAATTATTTTTTTTTATAACAATAAAGTCATGGTACTCACTTTAGCCTTTTAACAGCTGTTAAACAGCTGTAAACAGCTCCACTGTTTACGTCGATTTATTTTCCATTTGGCTGTAGGAAACTTATAGAATTCACACTCGTTTTTCCTACTGGTATTTTTGCAATCCACTACACAACATCTTTGGTGGATCATTTTTATTTAATTTATTTAAATTTGGAATAAAACTAGTTGGTATTGGTATTTTGCCTTGAGGCAAGTTACATGAACTTCTCGATATGTGTAAATAATCGACTTAATCAATAAAATATAAATTAATTTGAGTCATTGAAAGTATTTCGAGTGGATTTATCGTACATCATTGAAAGCGAACAAATTCGGAATACTTTCTAAGAGCAAATTTTCAAAAATCAACAATTTTTATAATTGAAGAAATTTCCGTAGGACTTTAATGTTTTAGTATGTTCATTAAGACCAAGTACTCTATCATTATATCAAGTAAATAGTCTAGTTTTAATTTTAACAAACGTCAAAAAAACGTTAAAAATTAAACTACTTGTCGTAAGACCGCAATATTTCTGTAAGTTCTATAAGACCATGATATATATCGCCAAAAAAAGTTCCATAAAAATCGGCTCTAATTCTTTTTTCAACAGTTAATTACAAAAAACGGCTCGGTAGATTTTTACCTAAAACTAATCAGTATCATTCCCAACTAATATCTTTCGAACAATTTTTGATTTTTTAAAATCGGTTCGGTAGTTTGAGGTTAAATGTGAAGACCGGGTTGAATTTCCATAATCGATTCAGAATTGCGGGCTAAAACGTGGACGAAAAATGTTTCACTTTTCTGCGATTTACAAAGAAACGGCTCGGCCGATCGTAGCGCGAAACTGACAAACGATAGTCCTTATCGAGATACTTCGAATGGCTTTAAATTTTTGAAATCGGTCCAGCCGTTTTTGAGAAAACGTGGATTTACAACAAAAAATCTTCACACACATACACACACACATACTTTTTCCAAATTTGGTCTCATTCGATTCAGAATGGCTTGAAACGTCGAGAAAACATAAAATTAGCGAATCGGATTTTTTGATAAAAACATAAACTTCTCCTTCGGGAAGTTAAAAATATTTCACGTGTTTTTGTTTACAGTTTCGTTCACTGTAGCCCCCTTAATGCACAATCCCCTTCCAAGTCATCACACATAGCGATTGCCACATACACACCATTAAGTTTTACTATTTGATTTATGTGCACAGGTATAATAATGTTTTCTATATATTTTTTTCAAACTAGTTTTATTAAAATTTTTATTTTTTTCCGAGTGATGCCCTCCTCCCACTGTTTAGTAATCCCACACTAAGTCGTCGCCCTCTCAGGAACGCGATACTTCTTAACAAGCATAATCGGATCATGCTATCGGTTTGGATTCATCCCAAAGAATCGCAATTGAGCTTCGTACTATTTTCAACTTACGGACATAGATAAGCATAAACGAGTAAAAATATGCATTGATATGGAAATCCAAATAAATTTATACAAGCGACACGGTAAGGGATTGTAATAGTTATAACCACACGTTAAAATATCATCACAGGAATGATTTGAGATTTGGATTTATACTCTATATTTTTAACTTTTTAAAGAGGAATATGACTAATTTTATGTTTCATGGATGCATTAACAGTTTTTAGTCAATTGTTACAAGTATGAGTATGTAAACGTAATTTTTATTTGATAGGTATCGATTTAGTATAAGTTTCCAACTTTCCAATTCAACAGGTAAATATTTAATTTACAATGTTGTTATCCTCGACCATTGTTATTGGTATTGTGTATTTTCCTAAGCTGTTTATTTGTAATTACTAATTAAAAATTCAACTTTTAGCTGAGGATGTGCCAGCAAGTCGCATATCGCATCAATGCAATCTAAAATATTCAGACAAATAGCTGATGCTCCTTGGTTCGTCAGCAATAAGACCATATATGGAATGGTATGTATACTTGACAATCTAAATATTTTATATATCGAGGAAGTAATAAGAAACTTCAGTGTCTACCTCTTTCAGAAACTAGAAGCCGATCCAAATAAAATAGTTGCACAACTGCTTCAGATACCACATTCCAGGAGAATATTTTAACTAGGATAATATCAAGCGAAAATCTTAATTAAGATAATATCTTAATCTAGCAAATTGTTTAATGAAATTAATAAAAAAAAACAATTTTTAGCTAATTTAGAAGATCTAGCAGTTACGTAGTTACTATCTTTCAGAAATATAAATTCATTTGAAATAGGATAGAACCGGGCCCAAAAGTCCAATTTGATATTTAGTAATTGTACTATCTAAACCAAATGAATTACTTCACGACATAAAACACGTGTAGCTAAATTTCATTGGTATATTTCTTACACAGATAACACTGTATATAACCTTGATCTGGTTTATCGTCAGAAATAATCATCAGCAAATGTGGAGAAACTATTTAACTTATCTCTTGTAAAATTGCTATTTTTAACTTAAATTTATTACTTACTATTTTTTATTGTTTTCACCTTTGCCAGAGTAAAGGATCAGTTGCTCCTTTTTACCCCACCCACATGTAAGCTTTTATAATGATTATATAAAAAAAAGAGTGCGCGTAAGGATCACACGCGATTGAAGTAAAACTTTTAATATTGTATGAGTAGGCAATTAAGATAAAAATAAAAAAACATCATATTTGAATTTTAAAAATCATTTATTAATAATCACATAACATCAATAACACAGTTTCAAACAACAACGATAGATTAATTGCTATCATATTTCATATATGATATAATAGGTTTGTGATAACTAAAATGAGAGACATAAATTTTGCTTTGTAAACTATGTACATTTCTGGAGAAAACAGCATCAATAGTCGAGCCATATCTTGTGGTTGAATCAAATGGAGAATTATTCATCGTTAAATTAAATTTATTATTTAAAAAATCAATTAATGGTTGAGATTCTTCTGAACGAAAATTGACATTAAAATCTCCAGCAAGAATTAATGGTATCTCGTTGTGATTAGTGTTTAAAAGTTTTGCACCCTCATTAGAAAAATGAAGTAACTGCTGATGTTCAATTCAATAATATTTGATATGTTTTTATTGGGAGAAATTTAAAGGACGACTATAATCAATGTTTGATTCTGTGTGTTCACACAGCGGTCAACTGCAATATTACCTACTTGTGTAATTTCATTAGGAATATCCAGTAATATCGTTGGCGCAAGAAACTGCAAAGGAGTCGCATTATGAAGAGTATCTGAACATGAATGATAGACATTAGACAGCTACACCACCTGCTCTTGAGTTTGATCGTTTGTATTGAGTAACGCAGTAATAGTTCTGAATATCAATTCGTTCTTCATTATTAATCCAAGTTTCCGAAAATAACAAAAACGTACAACGTTGTAGCACTTTATCTTGCAGATCAGGCAAATGAGCTCGTAAACTTTGGCAGTTAAAGGAAAGCAATGAAATGCCGTTCAAACTTATTATCTCACTCAATTTTTCTTCTTGTGTTATTAATCTACAAGTTGAAAGTCTTTGGAATTCAGTTTTTAAGTCCATTAATCCTGCTGGCCGTTTTCTTCCATAATAAAATTTTTTGTCGTTGTTTTAGAAATGATGAACAATCCATTAATGCTGGTAACTCGTGATAATGCAACATATAGAAGCTGCTGATTATGTGTTTTATTGTATTCATATACAATTTTATCAAAAGTACCACCTTGTGATTTGTGTATTGTGAGTGCACAAGCAGACACTAAATATTATTATATAAATATATAAAAATGATTTCTTTTGACAAATATGATTTTATTTCTATTCATTGGAATAGATGAAGATTTCCTAAGAATCGGCACAGCTGTCCTACTGATATTAAGAGTTTGAATATGATCTGCAGCTTTCTTCTTATTTTGTTACCTATCTTACCAGGAAATTCAAACCATAAACGTAGAAGTTCATCATTATCGCCACGTTCTATGTACACTAATTTTCCTACACAACCATTAGCTAAGCCATCACTTACATCAATATTAGTTGTTATTATGTAAAATTTATTCAGAACTAAAATTATTTCATACGGCAAACCCCCGGTATCAATAACCGATTTTTGTGAAACTGTTGACGAATGTATGATTGTTGATATGTCGCATGGCAACCTACACAAATATCCGTGGCAGTAGATATTATTTTGTCTTCAACGAGATTTAATATAAATTTATTAGATTCCATGACACATTTATTCTCTAAGAAAAGTCTTATTCCATGAGGACATAATACAGCAACCTCTTCTTTTGTAAAAAAAAACGTGATTCAATTAATGCAAGTTCATATAGGGTTTAGCGCTCGACTTACGCATGACATGACGGGAGTGGATACTCGCGACATCAGCGCTTACGGCGTCGTAGTGTTCAACTTCACGTTGGCGTTTTCGTTGCATTTGTACGGATTTACACCCGTGTAGCCTAAAGAAATTTTTACACCCATATCGCGCCTAAAGAAGTTTTACTTCAAAAACTGCCCAATCTAACTTAAAAATAACAATACAATTTATAAAACAATTAAATAATGCACACTTAAAAAATTTATTATTTGTATACTAAACAACAGTGCTCTCAACCAAAAAACTAACATCGAAAGCCAATTTTTTTTGTTATGGATTTTCAAAAACGTTTATCTCCCGATATCAACGTCGTAAGAATTAAGGTGATTGCTGGTTATACATTTTTGCCCTCTACTTTCAAATACCGTTCCCTGTTCTACCTGATACCAAATACAAAATAGTATTGATTCTTGTACCCTTAAATAAGAAATGGCTTTATTGAATGCTTTGTTGAATTACCAAGAAAACAATTTTTTGATAACTTTCGAAATTAGAAAATAAAACGCAGGTTATTAAAGCCTAAAGAACAATGGCACTTGCATATTGTTCATTTATTTTTTTATCTTAAATTCATATTCAAATATATTTTGAATTCTTTTTGACTAATGTTTAAATATTAATGAAAAGCCTCATAACAAAATAAAAAATCCTTATTCAAATCAGTAAAGAACACCTACAATAACATCGTTTGTTCTTCATTCATAATTAATTGAAAATGAGTCTATGGTATCTAATATTTAGATAAATATGATTAACCTAATTTATAAATCGTAAAGTTATTTAAATTACTTAATAGGAACAAATACTTTTTTTTATATAAATTACGATCTGTCCATATATCGAAGACAGTAATTGTTTTGACATATTTGGCTTGTTTGGATGGCAACTTCTTTCTTTCTTTTTTTATTGTTTCAACAGCAATCAGAGTGAGAGTTCTCTTACTACATATGCTCTATAATCTGTTTTGTTCAAGACTTATGACCTAAGATATTATTATAAGAGGCAACCCATCGGTTCACCATTCTCCTATGTGAGGGGTTTATATATTAGCTCTTACGTTTAATAGTTTACAACATATGATTGAATGATGCAACTATGAGCACGAAGAACGATTTACACTTGGAATTATATTGTGATCTAAAACCCCAAGTGGGACTTTGACATCAAAGTTGCCTGATGTCAGGCTTGGTGGTAGGGGGAATCGAATCAGCGAACCTGGGACTAGTGCATGGCAACTTAGTTGTCTTATTCTAGTTGAGTACACTAAATAATTTTGTTTGGCTTGATATGAAAACTAATTTTTGACAATGATCATGCAAATATATATCAAAATAAATCCTGTGACAGAGTTCATCAAAGCAATCAACTCCAGGACAATACAAGCGCTTAATACTGTCTTCAAGTGCTGCAACTTTGCTCTATTATAAATGTATTCGTATATAAGTGTATTTAAAATCAATTTGATAAAGCTCTAGTTTTGGTGGCTTATTGCAAAATTTTTCGTCCACGTTTTCGCCAAAAATCCCGAAGAAATTTTAAAAATTCAAAACTCATTTGAACAATATTTTTTGCAATTAGTATTTGGTGAGGATTGGCCAATATCTTCTTCGTAATAAATTTCCTAAACTAGGTGTAAGTGGCACAATAATTTCCTAATGAAAGTAGATTTTTTCCACATAGGATGTTACATAAGTTTGATGTTTGGTGTTGCAACTAAGTAGTAATGACAAATAAAATGAAAATAATACCTCTGATAACTTATTATTTGCTTATTTTTAACAAAATTATTATGTTTCTAAAGTAATTCCTCTCATGACTATAATTAATATAAGTAAAATGTGTAATATACATTCCACCCAATTTAATGAATTTAACTATTTACACAATTTAGCCATCAAAAAAATTGTTACACATTAACAAAAAATGGTAAATTTAAAACAAAATAAACTTCTCATTCGGAAAGTTAATAAAAATAGCAAACAAATATTTCAAATTGCCTGTCAAAAATGACGCTACTGCACAATAATTTAATACAATATCACTTAAGATCTTATTGAAAAACGCATGTTACATAATCCTTTAGATATCTTATATTTTTGTAATACTTTAATTACTAATATTTTTAATATTTTTTTAGATTATTGTTTCACATCAAAATTATTTTAAACATAAAATTCTGCATTACTTTTATTTCTCTGATGGCTCACTTGCAATATTTTTCATATATGACATCATTCGAAGGAATGATGTGGGAGGTTTGGGAGTTTCATAGTTAGTAAGTCAATTATATAGACTATATAGCAAAAAATATCAGGGTTCTAAAAGATTAATATTTATATTAGTAATTAATATCTTACTACAGTATACTATAGTAATAACCATCTACATAATAAAAACAAATTTAAAAAAATAATATCCTGATACCTTTCAAAAAAAACAATAGAATATAAATTTGTATTTTTTTTTCAAGTATTTTTTACAAAATTTATCACTTATTTTTATATTTACGAAATAATTAGCGTCGCCGACAATCCCAGTTCATACCGATCGTTTATTCAATGTATCATACACATGGATTTGCCTCCTAGTCCAGATTAGACATCATATTTTTTTAATATAAATTTTAAAAAAGTGTTTGTAATAAAAGATTAAAAAATTTTATTATATGGGAATCAATAAATGTTTACATTTACAGTTTGACATAAAAAAAAACAAAGAGATTCTGATTATACTTTTATTTCGTTCGCGGCTCACTATAGTTTATATTTTCATGTCGCTGTATGTGATGTGTTTTTATATGCTTGTTAAAGAAAAGATATTAAAGAAATGTTATAAATAATAATAAACAAGTTACAACAAAAAAGTGAAAGTTGAATAGTTATTGACAATATGAAAGCTACTCTCACGCACTTAAAACACGAGTAAGTACAATCATAAAATATATAAAAAAATGCAGTAAACATTTTGAAGGTTAAGTTGCTTAAAACTTACGTCACAATCTGAGAATAGCTTTTAGAAAAAAATTTAATAATAAAAATATTTTATCAATAGAATAAAAAATAATAATTCGATTTACTAATTTTTATTTCAATCAAATGAAATTAATCTGTAATTATTTGTAATTAATATATTGTAATAATCATATATAATTTTCAATATTTCAGCCTTGTATTAATTGAACTGTTTGCAAATAATTTTTCTTCTTTTAATCAAACTTTGATATAACAATTTATTGACTTATAAATTTTCTTTTTGCTAAACATAACAATTTTACAATAATTTATAATACTTCGAATTATTTTTTTTTATAACAATAAAGTCATGGTACTCACTTTAGCCTTTTAACAGCTGTTAAACAGCTGTAAACAGCTCCACTGTTTACGTCGATTTATTTTCCATTTGGCTGTAGGAAACTTATAGAATTCACACTCGTTTTTCCTACTGGTATTTTTGCAATCCACTACACAACATCTTTGGTGGATCATTTTTATTTAATTTATTTAAATTTGGAATAAAACTAGTTGGTATTGGTATTTTGCCTTGAGGCAAGTTACATGAACTTCTCGATATGTGTAAATAATCGACTTAATCAATAAAATATAAATTAATTTGAGTCATTGAAAGTATTTCGAGTGGATTTATCGTACATCATTGAAAGCGAACAAATTCGGAATACTTTCTAAGAGCAAATTTTCAAAAATCAACAATTTTTATAATTGAAGAAATTTCTGACGTATATGAAGAAGACATCAATTGCTGTTTTGGGTCTCTCACGTGAGCAGTTTTACCAGAGTGCATATCGAATTTTAAATTTAATTTCAATTGGCTTGTTTGTGTGAATAAATAAAATTTCATAATATAAATTTAAAAAAGTGTTTGTAATAAAAGATTAAAAAATTTATTAAATATGGGAATCAATAAATGTTTACATTTACAGTTTGACATAAAAAAAAAAACAAAAGATTCTGATATACTTTTATTTCGTTCGCGGCTCACTATAGTTATATTTTTCATGTCGCTGTGTGTGATGTGTTTTTATATGCTTGTTAAAGAAAAGATATTAAGAAATGTTATAAATAATAATAAACAAGTTACAACAAAAAGTGAAAGTTGAATAGTTATTGACAATATGAAGGCTACTCCAACGCACTTAAAACACGAGTAAGTACAATCATAAAATATATAAAAAAATGCAGTAAACATTTTGAAGGTTAAGTTGCTTAAAACTTATGTCACAATCTGAGAATAGCTTTTAGAAAAAATTTAATAATAAAAATTTTTATCAATAGAATAAAAAATAATAATTCGATTTACTAATTTTTATTTCAATCAAATGAAATTAATCTGTAATTATTTGTAATTAATATATATGTAAATCATATATAATTTTTCAATATTTCAGCCTTGTATTAATTGAACTGTTTGCAAAATAATTTTTCTTCTTTTAATCAAACTTTGATATAACAATTTATTGACTTATAAATTTTCTTTTTGCTAAACATAACAATTTTACAATACTTTAAATTACTTCGAATTGTTCTTTTTTTATAACAATAAAGTCATGGTACTCACTTTAGCCTTTTACAGCTGCTAAACACTGTTTACTGTCGACGTCGATTTATTCCATTTGGCTGTAGGAAACTTATAGAATTCACACTCGTTTTTCCTACTGGTATTTTTGCAATCCACTACACAACATCTTTGGTGGATCATTTTTATTTAATTTATTTAAATTTGGAATAAAACTAGTTGGTATTGGTATTTTGCCTTGAGGCAAGTTACATGAACTTCTCGATATGTGTAAATAATCGACTTAATCAATAAAATATAAATTAATTTGAGTCATTGAAAGTATTTCGAGTGGATTTATCGTACATCATTGAAGCGAACAAATTCGGAATATTTTCTAAGAGCAAATTTTCAAAAATCAACCATTTTTATAATTGAAGAAATTTCCGTAGGACTTTAATGTTTTAGTATGTTCATTAAGACCAAAACTCTATCATTATATCAAGTAAATAGTCTAGTTTTAATTTTAACAAACGTCAAAAAACGTTAAAATTAAACTACTTGTCGTAAGACCGCAATATTTCTGTAAGTTCTATAAGACCATGATATATATCGCCAAAAAAAGTTCCATAAAAATCGGCTCTAATTCTTTTTTCAACAGTTAATTACAAAAAACGGCTCGGTAGATTTTTACCTAAAACTAATCAGTATCATTCCCAACTAATATCTTTCGAACAATTTTTGATTTTTTAAAATCGGTTCGGTAGTTTGAGGTTAAATGTGAAGACCGGGTTGAATTTCCATAATCGATTCAGAATTGCGGGCTAAAACGTGGACGAAAAATGTTTCACTTTTCTGCGATTTACAAAGAAACGGCTCGGCCGATCGTAGCGCGAAACTGACAAACGATAGTCCTTATCGAGATACTTCGAATGGCTTTAAAATTTTGAAATCGGTCCAGCCGTTTTTGAGAAAACGTGGATTTACAACAAAAATCTTCACACACATACACACACACATACTTTTTCCAAATTTGGTCTCATTCGATTCAGATTGGCTTGAAACGTCGAGAAAACATAAAATTAGCGAATCGGATTTTTTGATAAAAACATAAACTTCTCCTTCGGGAAGTTAAAAATACTTCACGTGTTTTTGTTTACAATTTCGTTCACTGTAGCCCCCTTAATGCACAATCCCCTTCCAAGTCATCACACATAGCGATTGCCACATACACACCATTAAGTTTTACTATTTGATTTATGTGCACAGGTATAATAATGTTTTCTATATATTTTTTTTAAACTAGTTTTATTAAAATTTTTATTTTTTTCCGAGTGATGCCCTCCTCCCACTGTTTAGTAATCCCACACTAAGTCGTCGCCCTCTCAGGAACGCGATACTTCTTAACAAGCATAATCGGATCATGCTATCGGTTTGGATTCATCCCAAAGAATCGCAATTGAGCTTCGTACTATCTTCAACTTACGGACATAGATAAGCATAAACGAGTAAAAATATGCATTGATATGGAAATCCAAATAAATTTATACAAGCGACACGGTAAGGGATTGTAATAGTTATAACCACACGTTAAAATATCATCACAGGAATGATTTGAGATTTGGATTTATACTCTATATTTTTAACTTTTTAAAGAGGAATATGACTAATTTTATGTTTCATGGATGCATTAACAGTTTTTAGTCAATTGTTACAAGTATGAGTATGTAAACGTAATTTTTATTTGATAGGTATCGATTTAGTATAAGTTTCCAACTTTCCAATTCAACAGGTAAATATTTAATTTACAATGTTGTTATCCTCGACCATTGTTATTGGTATTGTGTATTTTCCTAAGCTGTTTATTTGTAATTACTAATTAAAAATTCAACTTTTAGCTGAGGATGTGCCAGCAAGTCGCATATCGCATCAATGCAATCTAAAATATTCAGACAAATAGCTGATGCTCCTTGGTTCGTCAGCAATAAGACCATATATGGAATGGTATGTATACTTGACAATCTAAATATTTTATATATCGAGAAGTAATAAGAAACTTCAGTGTCTACCTCTTTCAGAAACTAGAAGCCGATCCAAATAAAATAGTTGCACAACTGCTTCAGATACCACATTCCAGGAGAAAATTTTAACTAGGATAATATCAAGCGAAAATCTTAATTAAGATAATATCTTAATCTAGCAAATTGTTTAATGAAATTAATAAAAAAAACAATTTTTAGCTAATTTAGAAGATCTAGCAGTTACGTAGTTACTATCTTTCAGAAATATAAATTCATTTGAAATAGGATAGAACCGGGCCCAAAAGTCCAATTTGATATTTAGTAATTGTACTATCTAAACCAAATGAATTACTTCACGACATAAAACACGTGTAGCTAAATTTCATTGGTATATTTCTTACACAGATAACACTGTATATAATCTTGATCTGGTTTATCGTCAGAAATAATCATCAGCAAATGTGGAGAAACTATTTAACTTATCTCTTGTAAAATTGCTATTTTTAACTTAAATTTATTACTTACTATTTTTTATTGTTTTCACCTTTGCCAGAGTAAAGGATCAGTTGCTCCTTTTTACCCCACCCACATGTAAGCTTTTATAATGATTATATAAAAAACTGCCCAATCTAACTTAAAAATAACAATACATTTTATAAAACAATTAAATAATGCACACTTAAAAAATTTATTATTTGTATACTAAACAACAGTGCTCTCAACCAAAAAACTAACATCGAAAGCCAATTTTTTTTGTTATGGATTTTCAAAAACGTTTATCTCCCGATATCAACGTCGTAAGAATTAAGGTGATTGCTGGTTATACATTTTTGCCCTCTACTTTCAAATACCGTTCCCTGTTCTACCTGATACCAAATACAAAATAGTATTGATTCTTGTACCCTTAAATAAGAAATAGCTTTATTGAATGCTTTGTTGAATTACCAAGAAAACAATTTTTGATAACTTTCGAAATTAGAAAATAAAACGCAGGTTATTAAAGCCTAAAGAACAATGGCACTTGCATATTGTTCATTTATTTTTTTATCTTAAGTTCATATTCAAATATATTTTGAATTCTTTTTGACTAATGTTTAAATATTAATGAAAAGCCTCATAACAAAATAAAAAATCCTTATTCAAATCAGTAAAGAACACCTACAATAACATCGTTTGTTCTTCATTCATAATTAATTGAAAATGAGTCTATGGTATCTAATATTTAGATAAATATGATTAACCTAATTTATAAATCGTAAAGTTATTTAAATTACTTAATAGGAACAAATACTTTTTTTTATATAAATTACGATCTGTCCATATATCGAAGACAGTAATTGTTTTGACATATTTGGCTTGTTTGGATGGCAACTTCTTTCTTTCTTTTTTTATTGTTTCAACAGCAATCAGAGTGAGAGTTCTCTTACTACATATGCTCTATAATCTGTTTTGTTCAAGACTTATGACCTAAGATATTATTATAAGAGGCAACCCATCGGTTCACCATTCTCCTATGTGAGGGGTTTATATATTAGCTCTTACGTCTAATAGTTTACAACATATGATTGAATGATGCAACTATGAGCACGAAGAACGATTTACACTTGGAATTATATTGTGATCTAAAACCCCAAGTGGGACTTTGACATCAAAGTTGCCTGATGTCAGGCTTGGTGGTAGGGGGAATCGAATCAGCGAACCTGGGACTAGTGCATGGCAACTTAGTTGTCTTATTCTAGTTGAGTACACTAAATAATTTTGTTTGGCTTGATATGAAAACTAATTTTTGACAATGATCATGCAAATATATATCAAAATAAATCCTGTGACAGAGTTCATCAAAGCAATCAACTCCAGGACAATACAAGCGCTTAATACTGTCTTCAAGTGCTGCAACTTTGCTCTATTATAAATGTATTCGTATATAAGTGTATTTAAAATCAATTTGATAAAGCTCTAGTTTTGGTGGCTTATTGCAAAATTTTTCGTCCACGTTTTCGCCAAAAATCCCGAAGAAATTTTAAAAATTCAAAACTCATTTGAACAATATTTTTTGCAATTAGTATTTGGTGAGGATTGGCCAATATCTTTCTTCGTAATAAATTTCCTAAACTAGGTGTAAGTGGCACAATAATTTCCTAATGAAAGTAGATTTTTTCCACATAGGATGTTACATAAGTTTGATGTTTGGTGTTGCAACTAAGTAGTAATGACAAATAAAATGAAAATAATACCTCTGATAACTTATTATTTGCTTATTTTTAACAAAATTATTATGTTTCTAAAGTAATTCCTCTCATGACTATAATTAATATAAGTAAAATGTGTAATATACATTCCACCCAATTTAATGAATTTAACTATTTACACAATTTAGCCATCAAAAAAATTGTTACACATTAACAAAAAATGGTAAATTTAAAACAAAATAAACTTCTCATTCGGAAAGTTAATAAAAATAGCAAACAAATATTTTCAAATTGCCTGTCAAAAATGACGCTACTGCACAATAATTTAATACAATATCACTTAAGATCTTATTGAAAAACGCATGTTACAATAATCCTTTAGATATCTTATATTTTTGTAATACTTTAATTACTAATATTTTTAATATTTTTTTAGATTATTGTTTCACATCAAAATTATTTTAAACATAAAATTCTGCATTACTTTTATTTCTCTGATGGCTCACTTGCAATATTTTTCATATATGACATCATTCGAAGGAATGATGTGGGAGGTTTGGGAGTTTCATAGTTAGTAAGTCAATTATATAGACTATATAGCAAAAAATATCAGGGTTCTAAAAGATTAATATTTATATTAGTAATTAATATCTTACTACAGTAGACGTAGAGGCACCACTCTCATATACCTAATAATAGTACATCCATGACCACTCTACATAAAAACAAATTTAAAAAAATAATATCCTGATACCTTTCAAAAAAACAATAGAATATAAATTTGTATTTTTTGTATTCAAGTATTTTTACGACAAAATTTATCACTTTTATTTTTATATTTACGAAATAATTAGCGTCGCCGACAATCCCAGTTCATACCGATCGTTTATTCAATGTATCATACACATGGATTTGCCTCCTAGTCCAGATTAGACATCATATTTTTTTACGGTTTTGTACAGTTTGGCAATTTTGATTTGGGGAAGGATTTGAATTGGATGCAGCTGACTTGAAGATCTTATTTGTTTCTGGCATATTTAGATTTCTCGTTAGAGGTATCGTCTTTTTTGGACCTATATTGGACATTTACCGGAATATCATTTGGTGTAGTCATTGAGAATTTCGGTTGAATAAGGTCTCTCTCATGATATCTGAAGTATTGGCAGGCATACGAATAGAAGAAATATGTCTCAATGGATCTTGAATGACATTAGCAAGGAAGATGTACGAGACTGCGTGGTAAAGATGATGGACGCCATCATACTAGAGGGCTTAACTGAGGTTATAAACCGTTTATCTAGTATTACCTTAGTTAGTAGGTGCATGTACGATTTTTAAAGCAGCAGAAGACGTGCATGTACCAACATCGGCGCGTTCTCTTGGAAGAATCCCCAAGACAGATTCACGTTGACAGATATGTCTCTGAAGGATGGTGATGACAAGGAATCAGGGTAATTTTTCAATATTATGTTGTGTTTGCGAAAGTTTTTTCCTAGAAGATTTCTGAAGTATGTCATTACACCAACACTGCAGTTGTTTTAAATATGGAACTCCAGATTGCATAAGTCCAGAACTGCTTGCATCAATCACTTATAGAGAGCTAGGAACCATGCCCGATTGAGGTCGCATCAATAAGCGAGATGTACGAGACTGCATGGTGAAGGTGGTGCAAGGTATCATAACAGAAGGATTAACAGCGGTTATACATAGTTCATCTGGTATCACCTCTGTCGGTACATACTCGTTTTTTAGAGCAGCAGATGACTTGTATGTACCAACATCGGCTCGCATTCTTCTGGAAGTATCGCCAAACCAGTTCTCTGTAGATTCTTTTTTCACTGCCCTGAAGCTAATTTTAGGCGCAAATTTTGAACGGTTGCCCATAGTTGATAGATTCATGGTGACGACAAAGAATCAGGAATCATTCTTGTGAACCAAACTTAAATTTCACTTCTACTGGCTGTCTGCAAGGAGTCAATATGTATGAAGAATTTGCTGCCAAATCAGATAAGTCTTTTCCTGGAATATTTCTGATAGCAACACTGCAGTATCTGGACGAGACTTGATTCCGACCTTTGACGTATATGAAGAAGACATCAATTGCTGTTGTGGGTCTCTCACGTGAGCAGTTTTACCAGAGTGCATATCGAATTTTAAATTTAATTTCAATTGGCTTGTTTGTGTGAATAAATAAAAAATTTCATAATATAAATTTTAAAAAAGTGTTTGTAATAAAAGATTAAAAAATTTATTAAATATGGGAATCAATAAATGTTTACATTTACAGTTTGACATAAAAAAACAAAAGATTCTGATATACTTTTATTTCGTTCGCGGCTCACTATAGTTATATTTTTCATGTCGCTGTGTGTGATGTGTTTTTATATGCTTGTTAAAGAAAAGATATTAAAGAAATGTTATAAATAATAATAAACAAGTTACAACAAAAAAGTGAAAGTTGAATAGTTATTGACAATATGAAAGCTACTCCAACGCACTTAAAACACAGGTAATCATAAAATATATAAAGAAATGCAGTAAACATTTTGAAGGTTAAGTTGCTTAAAACTTATGTTATAATCTGGTAATAGTTTCTAAAAAAATTTTAATAATGATAAAAATATTTTATCAATAGAATAAAAAATAATAATTCGATTTACTAATTTTTATTTCAATTAAATGAAATTAATCTGTAATTATTTGTAATTAATATATATGTAATAATCATATATAATTTTTCAATATTTCAGCCTTGTATTAATTGAACTGTTTGCAAAATAATTTTTCTTCTTTTAATCCTTAAACTTTGATATAATAATTTATTGACTTATAAATTTTCTTTTTGCTAAACATAACAATTTTACAATACTTTAAATTACTTCGAATTGTTCTTTTTTATAACAATAAAGTCATGGTACTCACTTTAGCCTTTTAACAGCAGCTATCCACTGTTTACGTCGATTTATTTTCCATTTGGCTGTAGGAAACTTATAGAATTCACACTCGTTTTTCCTGCTGGTATTTTTGCAATCCACTACACAACAACTTTGGTGGATCATTTTTATTCAATTTATTTAAATTTGAAATAAAAAAATACTTCACGTGTTTTTGTTTACAATTTCGTTTACAGGAGCCATCCTTAATGCTCAATCCCCTTCCAAGTCATCACACATAGCGATTGCCACATACACACTATTAAGTTTTACTATTTGATTTATGTGCACAGGTATAATAATGTTTTCTATATATTTTTTTTAAACTAGTTTTATTAAAATTTTTATTTTTTTCCGAGTGATGCCCTCCTCCCACTGTTTAGTAATCCCACACTAAGTCGTCGCCCTCTCAGGAACGCGATACTTCTTAACAAGCATAATCGGATCATGCTATCGGTTTGGATTCATCCCAAAGAATCGCAATTGAGCTTCGTACTATCTTCAACTTACGGACATAGATAAGCATAAACGAGTAAAAATATGCATTGATATGGAAATCCAAATAAATTTATACAAGCGACACGGTAAGGGATTGTAATAGTTATAACCACACGTTAAAATATCATCACAGGAATTATTTGAGATTTGGATTTATACTCTATATTTTTAACTTTTTAAAGAGGAATATGACTAATTTTATGTTTCATGGATGCATTAACATTTTTAGTCAATTGTCACAAGTCTGAGTATGTGAACGTAATTTTTATTTGATAGGTATCGATTTAGAATGAGTTTTATTATTATGATGAATGGATATTACCATTACTTTCCAATTCAACAAGTAAATATTTAATTTACAATCTTGTTATCCTCGACCATTGTTATTGGTATTGTGTATTTTACTAAGCTGTTTATTTATAATTACTAATTAAAAATTCAACTTTTAGCTGAGGATGTGCCAGCAAGTCGCATATCGCATCAATGCAATCTAAAATATTCAGACAAATAGCTGATGCTCCTAGGTTCGTGAGCAATAAGAGCATATATGGAATGGTATGTATACTTGACAATCTAAATATTTTATATATCGAGGAAGTAATAAGAAACTTCAGTGTCTACCTCTTTCAGAAACTAGAAGCCGATCCAAATAAAATAGTTGCACAACTGCTTCAGATACCACACTCCAGAAGAAAATCTTAACTGGGATAATATCAAGCAAAAATCTTAATTAGGATAATATCTTAATCTAGCAAATTGTTTAATGGAATTAATAAAAAAAACAATGTTTAGCTAATTTAGAGGATCTAGCAGGTGTTGAATAGGTGTTGTAGTAGCAGTTACCTAATTACTGTCTTTCAGAAATATAAATTCATTTGAAATAGGATAGAACCAGGCCCAAAAGTCCAATTTGATTTATAGTAATTGTACTGTCTGAACCAAATGAATTACTTAAAAAAAAAACAACTATTAAACTAGAGCAGTATTTGACTGAATTTATTTATTGCTCAATTTTATGGTTAGTAAACAAAATTATTTTAATTTCAATTAGTAGAACTAAAAAATAATAGTTTATCTTGATTAAATAACTTTGAAAATAATTATTCGTTATTCATGCATCATTTTCACATATAAGAATGAAAACATTTTTATGATGGCGAAAGGAAAGTTTTCGAATAAATAAAAATAATACATTTTTAAATTAAAAAAAAAAATAGATACATGTTGATATATACTTGTTAATATCAATTTTAGTTTTAAAAACAATTAGGCTAAACTCGGGTATTGCCTGTTCCGAGCAATTTTAATTAATTTTAAACATTGTAATTGTTTTTTTTGTTTAATAAAATATGTTTTCAAAAAACTGAGAATGTCTATCAAATTGCTAGTGAAACAGATAATACTCTCATTCTTGCGACCAAATTAGGCTTAATTATTTTTAAAGCCTGATATAATAATTCTAAAAATTTTGTTCTTTTATTTGTAACTTCTAGGGTTTAAAACTCTTCTTTTATATTTGAGTAGAGGAAGTTACTTCTTCAAGAAGAAGTCACACTGATTTAAATTAAAATATACTCTGGTATAAATATCTAAATTAATATATATAAACCCTTTCTGGGGACCATTGCAGACTGATGAGATATCAAATGCTATTGAACCGATATGATTTTGAGAATCAAAACGCTTTCATCAATTTTTTATATTTGGCTATATTTGTCATTTTCCATTTATACAGTGAAAACCGACTTTTTCACTAAAAACCCGGTTTTCGAATGCCATAATTTTCGCCAAAAAAAACGGTTTTTGAAAACCGACAAACCCTAGTCAATAACTATGGTATCTAATATTTAGATAAATATGATTAACTTATGAATCGTCTGGTATTTTTTTACTTTTTTATGAGAGTATGATTTTATAAATATGGAAAAGCATTGTTCACTCTCATTTCTATGATAAAATTACTATAAGAACTGAATAATTTATGTTATATCATAAAATATTTATTTAAATTACTCAATAGGAGCAAATACTTTTTTATATAAATTACGATCTGTCGATATATCGAAGACAATTAGTAATTGTTTTGACATATTATTTGGCTTGTTTGAATGGAAACTTTGTTGTTGTCTTATCCTAGTTGAGAATACTAAATAAAATTTCTTGGCTTGATATGAAAACTGATTTATGTCAATAATCATGCAAAGAAATATATATCAAAATAAATCCTTTGGCAGAGTTCATCAAAGCAATTAGCTCCAGGACAATACAAATGCTTAATACTCTCTTCAAGTGCTGCAACTTTGCTCTATTATAAATAATAATTGGATAAAATTTTATCAAATAATTCCGAGCAAATGGTCTCCAGTATTTATTTATATTTTATCTTTGAAGCAATTTCCATAAATTAATATAAATATGTAAACCGATTCGTCATTTAATTCCTGACGACACCGCCGCCGTATTCTTTGACAGAATTTTCGTTCCGAGTCGCAACTGCGTCTTTAATCTCGGATGAAGGAAAAAAGTAAAATCCTAACTGCAAACTTAAAGTAATAAATCTAGCTGCTCGGCTAATCCGCAAATTGCCGCTAAGAAGTATATTTGATTGATGCTCATACATCCGGACTTTTGGGTGTAATTCTAATGATAAATTCGAGAAATGTGTCGAATGTATAAATCATCTAAAACAGAGAGAGCGACCCTTGAAATTTGTTACCATGTTTACGGAAAAAGTTTTAATTTTTTGTATAATAAATGTGGTATAATTGGATAAAGGCAATTCGGTTGCTAGGAAAGTTGTGCGGGAATTGTACGTCTTAGTCATCGGTTTGGTGAAAATGTGGACAGGACAGATTTTGCTGATATTTCGTTTTCAATTTATAATAATGATATAAGTGTAATAAATTTATGAACTTCCCGAAGAAATTTGTGTTTTAGTAGAAAATCCGATGATAGTTCAAGACATTCGGAATCGTTTGATACCAAAATTATAAAAAGTATGTAGGATTGGCTTTTAACTATATAGGTAAAAAAGGAACACGAAATTAATAAATTCTGCCCTCTTTTCCCATTCTAAGCCCAGAGGAGGTTGGTTACGATTAGGGTTTGTCAGTTTTCAAAAACCGGTTTTTTGACGAAAATTATGAAATTCGAAACCGGTTTTTAGCGGAAAAAATCGGTTTTTACTATAAGAATGGCAACTACTATAAGAATTTACTATAAATGGAAAATGACAAATATGCTAGATGGAAGCAAGCGTTTTGATACTTGGAATCATATCGGTTCGGTAAAATTTAGAATCATATCAGTCTGTTATAGTTCCCAGAAAGGTTCTGTGTTGTCTTTAAGTCTAATGCATATATTAATTTAGATTATTATACAATGTATATATTAATTTAGATCAATGCGAATTTCTTGTTGAAGGGTTGAAGGAGTGAATTGATTTACTCAAATAGAAAAAAAGAGTTTTTAGTCCTAGAAGCTACAAATAAAAGAACAGAGTTTTCAAAATTATTATATCACGCTTTAACGATTAAGCCTAATTCGGATGCGAATTAGTATTTTTTATTTTCGACAAAAATTGTGAGTAAATAAAGGACACTTCTTAATAACAAATCGATAGACTAAAAGTTGATAGTTTTTTATTTAAAAGTGTGTTATTTTTATTTATTCGAACACTTCTTTTCACTATAATAAAAATATTTATATTTTCATATGCGACATCTGAGCGCAACGGTAAAATGACTATGCCGCCGGAGCGGCGGCATCCGAGTCGAAAGGGTTAAAATAAATTATTCATGAAATCAAACATTAAAAAAATCAGTCAAAAGCTGCTTTAAATAACACTAAATTTGCAGATAATTTTTTTTTTGTTATTACAAAATATTCGAGCAAAAATTGATTTTTTATATAAAATTCGAAAACCGGCTAAAACCGGTTTTATTTTTTATTTATCTACAATTCGTAAACCGACCTATTGTCCAAAAAAGGACCAAACGATTTATTTGTGTTTTTTTTTCTTAAAAATTAGTATCTTATTGCTAGTATATCTTCACCGTAAGTCATTTTTCCTGAAACGATTTTTGTAATTAGTTGAATTTTGCTTTAATAAATATGCTATTTAATATACACAATTAAAAATCTATGTTACTGATAGTCGATCAATCTAATAAGTATTTTTTGATAGTCGATCAATAAAATAAGTATTTTTTGCGAAAATATAATGTTTTAATAAGTATAAATCACAAAAAAATTAAATTTTATATTACAAAAAGAAAATTGAAATACATTTGTGAAATTGCTCTATCCTTTCTTCCGTCACAGTTTAAGTTCCATCATATTTGCAGTGGATTTTAGAGAACCAATGGAGGCTCAATGCTCGATTATCGTCACGACTTCATCTATTTGATTATTTTTTATAAATAGTTTGCACATTTTGATGTTTCTCATATGAGAGATTACCTGGTGTGCCATCCATACCAACATTTCGGAAAACCAACAACGAGTTTTCACCAGCCTGGCCAATTTCCGATCTTCCGAGCTTCATCATAGTCATCGTTAATGAATTCATGTTAATAAAATAAAGGATTTTATATATCTAATAAATTTTGTATAAAGCAACAGCTAAATAGACAAATGATTTGTAGTTACTAATTATTGATTTTTTTGTATATAATTTTGTCATCGGGATCGGTTATCTGCAGTTAACAGATGGGCTAACCCAATGATAAAGACAGAAATTACAAAAGACAATGAATAGATAAATAGTTGTACTAACATTTTGAATAAATAAACTGAATATGTTATGTACAGATATTGACAAGTATGCCAAAAACAAAATCGAATTACCGTGTCATGAATTTCATTATATGTCAAAAACAAATGTCGAAGATACATATAATGTACCTAAAATATAAAGTTTAGTTTTAGAATTAATTAGTCCTGCAGTCATGTAGTTTTTTAACAACAGCCTAACAAGCTACATATAACAGTTTTTTGATACATAATTTTATTTATACGATAAACATTTTAATTCTTTATATTAAATAAATAAATATAAAGATAGCTTTTAGAAGGCAACTCAAGAGGTTGTATTTATAGATGTGATATATTTTGAAGTAAAACTCTTTAAGGCGCTACTAGGGGGTAAAACTCAGCGAATATGCAACGGAAATGCGATACGCCACAAATACTGATTCGTCATTGGCTGTCGATGTCGTCGTTCGAAATAAGTTGATGCGATTGGTCGGGAGTATATCGATATAGATGGACATTTTGATTGATTGAAATTTCAAACGTCAAAAACGTTGAGGCTTTGTCTTAAGTGGTAATAGAAATCTTGACAATTAATGATAACACTGTGCGGCAAAATTGGCACTTTTATTTTTTTCCTCGAGTTTTTTTTTAAATCTACTTAGAATTAATTTAAACTAAAACTAAAATTGATATTAACAAGTATGTATCAACATGTATTTAATATTTTTTTATTTTTTTTAATTTAAAGATTTTTTTTATTTATAAATGTATTATTCGAAAACTTTCCTTTCACTATCATAAAAATATTTCCATTCTTATATGTGAAAATGATGCACGAATAATTATTTTCCAAATTATTTAATCAAGATAAACTATTATTTTTTAGTTCTACTAATTAAAATTAAAATAATTTTATTTAATATCTATAAAATTGAACAATAAATAAATTCAGTCAAATACTATTCCAAATTACACTTTTGCGGATAAATTACAGAATATTCGAGCAAAAATTAATTTTCTATATAAAATTCGAAAACCGGTTAAAACCGTTTTTTTTAGTAAAATTAAAATTCGAAAACTGGTTTTCTGAAATGTCGTTTTTTGTATAAACCCTAGTATCCACCAAGACATCAGAACTTTAGAGGAGCGATATCAAAGGTGTTAGTCAGGCCTTGTCTATGCTCGAAAATCATATAAAAAGACTTTTGAAAGAAAATGAATTATGTTGTATTTTATATTGTAATATGTGGCAAAACTGGAATATTGGCATATCTCAAAAGCTAGAGCTGTTAGCAAATTTATGTTACTATTTTCGGCATCAGCCACCTCATATATCTCAGGATCATCATAACATCTCAGGAAAAATTTTGTGTAATGAATGAATCTGACTATGTAAATTACAATAAAGATTTTAATTTTTTGAATATTTTTAATGGCCCTTCAATATAAAACAATTTCATTTTCATCAGATTATACAATTTTGTAATAAATCACACACAACATAAATTCCAAATCAATAATCAACATATGAAAACATAAAATTGACTCGAAATAATACTGGGTGTATCAGTTATTTACATCAACTGAACAAAACCCCACAAGAGTGTAAATGAAGTTCGAGTTGACAGCTTGCATATTTATGTAATCACACATATGTAGCTACAAATAAAGCATGAATATATTTTGATCGCTTTGTGATTTTTGTAAAAGCGTCGTCTGAAGGTGTCGTGTAACAAAATAAAAATGTCAAAAAGTTTTTGGCTCTTGTTGTATCGCCGCGAACACAATGGATTTATTGCTCAGATTGCCGCGACAAAATAATTTATGGGAAAAACTTTTGCACAGGCTTTTCCGACGGACACACCATGTCGTGAAATTGTGCTTACACTTGTTGTTGCTGCCGTCCCATGACACAATTGAATTTTTTTTGTTGTTGTACGGACATAAGTGTCTGGGGATGAATCACTTAGAAAAAGAAATTTAACTAGGAAAACAAGAAATTTAAGAAGGAAAAAGAAATTAAACTGGTCAAAACAAACACGCGTGATTAGTTTAGTGTATCAACAAAATTATAATATAGGATAGGGCGGGGCACAAAGGTCCTATTTGACATTGAACAATTATATTGTAAAAACCAAACCAATTACATCACAACAAATAACACATATCAAACAAAAAACAATCTGACTATGTTCAGTACAACTAGTCATCATTGTACAAAAATTTGTCACGTGGTCGTTTTGTCACGAATGTATGTGTGTGTGCGTGTGTGTGTGCGGATACAAATTTTCGTCGACGATTTCGGGAACACGAATCAACCAATTCGAATAATTAAAAAAAATCGATTTGTATTGATAAGGTTTTTGGCATAGGTAGGTCTAGCAGTGTCGAAGATACGGGGCAAAAAGAGACAAAAATCATAATTTAGTTTTTGAGAGAACGGAGCTTCCGATTTGAATAATCCAAAAAAAATTTATTTATATTGATTAAACGAAGAACTAGATTTTTTGGAAAGGCAGATCCAGCGGTTCTAGAGTTTCAATGAAAAAAGTAAAAAAAGCTATTTGGCGGTCAAAAATGTTCATTAGACATATGCACATTAAATTTTAATAATGTGTACACATTTTTTGTCAATTTTTTTGGGTTCCGTACCAAGATTTTTAATTTTGAAGATCATTTTCATTGTTCAAAGACATGTCGATCCTCAACATTTTCGACAGTATGTAATAACAGATTTGTATGATTGAAAAAACATTCGGTTCGACTCGATCGCGAGACGTTTTTGCAAAAGGCACGTTTCGAAGGTATGGATTCGTTTTGGAGGAATGGAGCGCAAAGGGTGTAAAAATGGTCATGCAGTTTTTGAGAGAACGAATCATCCGATTAGTTTAATTCAAAAAACGGATTTCTTACAAAACTTTGAGAATATTTCGAGTTTTTCAAAAAAAGTAAGCACTTATAAATTTGCAGTATGTATTTATAACAAATAATCTATTTTCAAGAATTTAAAACAATTAATAATTATTTTCATTCCTTGATACGATGCCATGCACCACTAGTTGCTATATTATTATAAACTAAACACAAAGCCTAATTTTAGCAAACAAAAAATATTAGTTAGCCAAAACAATAACACACACTGATGAAAAAAATTCTCTGAATAACAATGCTTTCAAATATTGTTAAAAAATTCCGAACTTCACTGGTTTTTGAGATATCGATGTTGGACCTTTTTACCCGCAGACCTTTAAGCCCCGCTCTACTCTATATCATTTATCGAGAAGTTTTTACAACTTGCCTTGAGGTGAAATGCAACTTACACCTAGTTTCCACTATTTATTATGACTACGTAATTGCTATTACACAAATTATGCTATATAAACTGAGAACTAATTAATTATTCATTAGTCCGCAATTAACATATTAGCTAACTGTACTGGATACTGCATGACATATATCTATTAAAAACAAATTTATAAACCTTTGAGTATTCTGTATTATCTCTGATTTTCATTTACCCCTTCATGTGAAATTTTAAAAACAACACAATACACGCCTGCTTTCATTTCGAAATGAAAGAAAAACCATTCGCTTACAAAAGATATTGGGGTTTCCATTTCACGTTTTTTTTTAAAATTTGGGCTCGACGGTAATTTATCACAAAAGATTTATTCAGAAAACAATCTGACAAAGAGATAAACGAAAGTAATTAACTGTTAAAGTAGTCATCTCCGTCGTGGAGACCTTGTCTTGTCTAATCTTTGCATGAAGTCCAAAAGTTTGACTTAGAAAAAAGTTGGAAATCCAGAAAATTCGCCTTGGACGAGTGTCATATGTAAATGAATTATGAAAGGAATGAAACACTGAGTTAATATTAAACATATTATACATATATTTTGAAAACAATGATGTTTCTATAAATAAATTAAAATAATCTAAAAAAATACATATTAAATGAATTATGTTTGCAGTTCAAGGATGTGTGAATAAATTATATGCACGTTTTTATTTTTATGCATATATAACAAAGTGACAGTTTTATATATATTTTTACCTTATATTATACATATTTTATCATATATATATTTATAGTGACAGAACCACACTTCTAAAGATAACAGACACTTGTAACATTTTACGTTTTAAAGAAATTTCATTCAAAAGACGTTTTGCGGAAGATTGTTTCATTCAAATACAAAAAGACAAAGCCATAAATGAACGCAATGAAACAAAACTTTATGCAAGATACACATATAATTTTTGGATTGTGTTTCAAAGTTGATCAAGTAATAAAAGCACACGTCAAGAAGTTCAACAGAGTTAGTTTGACATTTTTAGAACAAAATGTGAGTTTCATGGATGCATTTGTTATAGAGAAAATAATGTAAATAACCTTGATCTACTATTTTGTAAAATATTTATCAGCAGAGTTGGAATGACTATTTACTTAATTTATCCCTGATAAAATAGTTAATTTTCTATAGTAATCGTAAAAAAAATCGAATATAATTTTTTTTATATATATGTTTTATCATATGCTTTATATTATATAGTTTCGAAGGTTTCTGAACATTTTGGCACACCTTAAAAAAATTGATGTATGTGTGTGTGCATGGGCGAGTGAGGATACAAACTTTTATTGATTTCTGGAACACGGAACAACAGATTTAAATAATTCAGATAAAAACATTCGATTCGTATTAATAAGGAGACATGTTGACTAGTTTTTGGCAAAGCCAGGTTCAGCCGTTTAGAAGATACGGGGCAAAAAGATCGATCGAGTGAATATTCAGTTTTTAGACAACAGAGCGTCCGATTTAAATGATTTAAAAAAAAAAAATATTTGTATTGACGAAACGAAGAACTAATTAAATTGGGAAAGCAGTTTTGAAAACGCAATAAAACTAGGTGAAAGTGGCATTTAGCCTTAAGGCTAAACTGTATGAACTTCCCGAAATGTGTAAGAATTGACTTAACCAATAGAGATTGAAAGTGAGATATTTAGATAAAATTTTGCACTGTTTATTTCAAAAATTATTATTAAGTTATTGCTTTCAATTAAATCTAAACATTGCGATTTCGAATAGAATTTACTTAAACACATTTATTTTAACTGTAATTATATTAATTATATTGCAAAAACACAAGCGCTTTTATGCCCTATAATTGTAGTTTATTATTTTAAATTTTAATGAATTTATAATGTGTGACTCATTACATTACAAAAGCAACGATACAAATTTTGACCATAATATTTTTTCAAACCTTGATGAATTTTTAACATTTGTCGTAGGGCGTAAGACCATGATATCCATTGCCAAAAAAATTACATAAAAGTCGGCAACATTTTTTTTTTCAACAGATAATTTCAAGAAAACTGCCCGGTAGATTTTTACCTAAAACTAATCAGTATCACTCCCAAACAATATCTTTCGGGCAGTTTTTGATTTTTTAAAATCGATTCAGAATTGTGAGCAAAAACGTGGATGAAAATTTTTTCACTTTTCTGCTATTTACAAAAAAAAAAAACGAATCAGCTGATCGTCACACAAAACTGAGAAAAGATAATCCACATCGGAATACATCAATTGGCTTTCAAATTTTTGAAATCGGTTCAGGCGTTTTTGAGCAAGCGTCGATGAAAATTCTAATTGTGACAATTAGAACGATACTAATTTTTGCAAACATTGGCGAATTTATAAAATTAAACGAATTGTCGTAGGGCCGTGATATTTTAGTATGATCTATGAGTCTATGGTATCTACCATAAAAAATAAAAATTCGTAAAAATATTCAAAAAAAAAAAAAAACACAATGCCATGCACCACCAGTTTAATTATATTTTTATAATTATCTTCATATATTTAATTATCATCATTTTTGAGATGCACAAAAATATTAAAAAGAACTTATCCACTTATAGACAGACATGATTTCACGCCCCTAAAGTTTCCTAATTAATTTACTCGTGTAATAATAAAGTTTGGTGCATAACGAACAAGCCTTACTTCGTGATTAGTTATTTAAATTCCGCAAGTAAAAATATCACTTTTTCATTTTTTAACAAAATTATAATTTCGATAAGCTTGTTTGCGTATTCATGGTGCATTGTGGAAATTTTGTATTAAACAAACCAACAGCGAAACGTCCCATAGATTAGCTTTTTTAATTACCTTCCATGCGACGTCCGCCCGCTTGATATATTTATGGCATCGGACAGTGCCGTACCGACCTGACCGCAAAAAATTTCGATTTATCGAAATCCATAGAAAACTTGATGTATAATAAGATAAGACAATTTAGTTATTTCTGATAAGATATAATAATTGATTACGAATGCAGATGTCAAACTCCGATTTCACAAATTTTAGTAATTTCTACAATGACATTTTTTGGTAATTTTAATTGAATTTTTGTATATTAATAACACAGGTGGCCAAAAAAGAGTGCGCATAAGGTTCACACGCAATTCAAGTAAAACTTATTTGCTATTTAAGTAAAAATAAATACAACATATAACAATTTTGAAGTAATATGGTAACACTCGTGATGGACACATTTATTAGTGTCAACCATTATACACATTTATATAATGATAAATTATAAATTATATATTTATAATAGTATTAAAAATATGTATAATATTTAAAAACAATAATGTAATTAAAGTCATACTTCGAATATAGCATGATCGGTTTGTCATTGTAATTAGCATTTAGAAATGAACCTTTATTAGAGAAATGAAGTAATTGCTGATTAATAAATTCTATAATATTCGTTCACACAGTGGATAATATTGAACAACGCCTAAACAAATATTGTTTTTGCAACTTCACTCATCATGTAATTGTGTTTGAAGAACTTCATGTAATTAAAATTAACATACATTCATTGACTGCTTGTAATTTTTTCACTTTGTTGCTGGCGATATAATCCCATTCTTTGAACAGCTGTAATATCTGTCTTGCCTATAAAATATTTTCAATTTTAATAACCTCAAAGATTTATAGAAACTACGAATAACATAAAAATAATTTCTAATCAATAAACTTACGTTTAGTACACAAATGTTTAATTTGTTTTATTATTTTCAAGGAACAGGGTAAAATATTCTTCTGATTCAGGCTGATTCATTAAATCAAGATTTGTACTACGATGTAACTTTAAAATGTTTATTTATCTATGCCGATTTTCTTGTTGATATCGGTACGCACACAACGTTGATGCCGGTACGCATACAACGACAAATCTCTATTCACATACACGACGACTAATCATAATCGACCCGTATTGAAATGATATCATCGAGAGCGAATGACAAATCATTGGCACTCGACTCGGCCGTAACGCACTTCCGTTGCATTTGTACGGATTTACATCCTAGTTGCGCCTAAAGAAGTTTTACTTAAAAAAAGTTGTTGTTGTTGTTGAGTATTGGGTGTTTCCAATGTAGTTTTTACCGCCAAACACGAATCTAAAGTCAAAATTGTTGGTCAAATGGCAAAAAAAGTCAAAACTTCCTATCTAGTAATTCTTCTGCGTAATAATTAAAACTTTATAATTTTTTTGTATCCTGTCCCTTTTTATCTTAAATGACTATTGAGTTTCAATTAAATCATCCATTATGTTCTTCTTTATTTAATTCTACTTTGTTACTTTACAATTATTATTTACATTACAATGTTACTTTTTACCTTTTAATAATACTTGAATGGTAATGAACATGTTAATCGCCATGATAATCAAAAACTGCAAAATTTATTTGATTTGTACGTAACTCAAAGAATTGGAAACAATATTAGTACCTATTATTAAAATCTCTATAAAATATCTGATAATATAATGTGCATATGTCTAATGATCATTTTTGTCCTTTTTTCTAGAACTCCGAAACCACTGGGCCAGCCTTCACAAAAATGTTATCAATTTTTTGGATCATTTAAATCAGACACTTCGTTTCCTTCAAAACTGAATTGACATTTCTTCCCCGTATCTTCAAAACGGTTGGACCTGCCTTTGCCAAAAACCAATCAGCACGTTTTCCCATCAATAGGAATCGAATGATTTTTGTATTATTCAAATCGACTAATCCGTGCTTCTCGAAATCGTCGATGAAATATTGTATCATATACACAATCACATCAATTTATTTTAATATATGCCAAAATTTTCAGAAGGCTTTGAAACGTAAAGATATGCAAAAAATATAATTTTCAAGCTAATTTTAAGTTAAATAAGAAAATATCATCACTTTTCTATGTCTTAAAACTTGCAATTGGCAAAAGCCTAAAAAAACATCATCTACACTTGAATTGTTAATAATTGGATACTACACTTTAAAAGATTTTTGTAAATTGTTCCTAAAAACTTGGTCAAAACCAAATTTTTTACTTTAAACTTTTACCACAAAGATAATTATAATTACTTAAGAAATATTAAAAATAGGCCACGTCTAATAAGTATCAACAAATCAAAACATTGGTCGATTCCAAAGACAGCATACTAAAATAAAATGTTTCCCCCAGCAATCCTTCAACTCGATCATAGGTGTAGTAACCAAGAAAATTATTACCGTCACTGTCTTAACTTTAAAATTGCTTTCGAGTTGAACCGCTCCCCGAGTTTGGCACAAAGAAGGCTCGGAGATGCCAGAGGCAAAATCCAGTACAAGAGTAACAAACTGTTGGTCGGTGGCACTGTGCTTTTTTCAGTATCTTGCAGTTCGGTTGTTTTGCGAAGAAACATCGCGATAAAAACATAAAATGTAACCGAGCGCTTCGCGTGTAAAACTACAAAATATATCACAAAACTGCTCCTGTCGACTACTGCCGGGGAAGGTTCAAAATATCGCGTTTGCAATGTAATGCACTTGCCGGTAGTATGGATCGAAAGGACCAGAAGTGAAATATCAATTTTTACACTATTTAGTAATACCTTTTTTATGATTAAGAAAAATGTTTTCAATTAATTTCCTAAAACTAACGGAGGCTAACGCCATTTTTTTCATTAACTAGTTATATTAATCACAAAAAAATCGAAAATGAAAAGATTAATATATTTTCAACGTTCCGAAGATTTCTGAACATATTGGCATACCTTAGAAAAAATTGATGTATGTGTGTGTGTGCGGATACAAATTCTCGTCGACGGTTTCGAGAACACCGATCAACTGATTTGAATAATTCAAAAAGCATTAGATTCGTATTGATAAGGAGACGTGCTGATTAGTTTTTAGCAAAGGCAGGTCTAGCCGTTCTAAGATACGGACCAAAAAGTGCCAAAAATCGTAACTCAGTTTTTAAGGTAATGGAGCGTCCGATTTTAATAATTCAAAAAACATTTTACTTATATTGACAAGATGAAGAACGATTGAAATTTTGGGAAGGCAGGTCTAGCGGTTATGGAATAAAAATAAGTTAAAAAATTGCACATTTGGCGATCAAAAATGTTTATTGGACATATGTACATTTAATTATCAGATATTTCATAGAGATTTTAATATTGTGTATTTTTTGGGTTCCGTACCAAAATTTTTAATTTTGAAGTTTATTTATATGGTTCAAAGAAATGTCCTTAGCATTTGCGACAGTATGGAATAACCGATTTGTATGATTAAAATTGTATATATTGAAAAGTATAATATTACATTATATATTATGTTGTTTATTTTTATGAATTAAAAATGTTATTATCAAACAATTTAAGTTTATATCAATTATATAAAGTGTAATAAAAAATCATTCGGTTCGTACTCGAGGCGTTTTTACAAAAGGCAATTTTGCCGTTTTAGAGGCATGGAGCGCAAAGGGTGTAAAAACGGTTAGGCAGTTTTTGAGAGAACGGATTATCCAATTAGATTAATTCAAGAAACATTTTGCTTGAGTAGATGATGGTGTGCAAAAAATGCATTTATAGAAATTTGAGTAATTTTGAAAATTTTCAAAAACAAATAAAAATTTTCAAAAAAATTCATCTCAAAATTTACCTATCAAAAAAATAAATATCAAAATTGTTTTTTGAACAATATATGGTAACTTATGTGGTACCGCAAATTAACTCATATAATCGTCACTTTATTGATAAATAATATTTATTGATACACGTAAATAAACAGTTTCATATTTACTATCGAACCTAATAATACCATTTAATACTTTGCAATCAAAATATTAATCATAGTGATAATCACCATGAATTTAAACTTTGATTTAATTAAATGAATGAACTTTAATTTAAATAAACCGTTTAGCAAATTTAATTTGCGACATCATAGAGATTTAGTTGCAGATTTGTAACAAAAATAATATTTAGTTGCAAAATATGATAGTTATGCATGAAACAGATGTAGCAACAGTATATCGCTTTATGAAGAATTATTGATTGCATTTAATAAAACAGAATATCAAATATTACAGAAAAAAACAGTGTATGAACTTGAGAAAACTGTTTTTTTCCAAATATAATAAACTTTTTGAAATTTATAGAACTTTAAAAAAATATGTATTAACTACTAAAAATATATTTATTTAAGCATTATTCAAATTTCATACAAAATTGCAATAATTTTTTTTTTAATGTGAGTTTAAAAAAAAACATTTTAATCAATAGTATTGAATTGTTGATTGGATTCAAATTTCAATCCGTGTTTTATATTTTTGCATTAATAAAAAAAATTATAAAGAAAAGATTGAAGTGTTGGTTGTCAAACGGATTCATATTTTAATCATGCGAATACTAATAAAAGCCGCAGCAACGCGTGGCCGGGTATGCTAGTATATATATATATATATATATATATATATATATATATATATATGTGTGTATATTAATGCAAGATAAAACTTCTATACTATCCTATGAAACTGTGAAACGAAATGAAATATGTAATTTTGTCATTCGTATCGTGAATTTTTGATTTGCGCGCCGATTCGTTTGATTTTCCACTAGATTTTCCAACGTTTTGTCAGCGCGATTTTCATTTCCTTGAACCGTGATTTTTCTGTTACAGGTAGCACAATTTTCAATATTCCAAGTCAACGAGTTTTCATCTGTTCCTAATGCATGGTATTGCACGCAGAAATGTATACAGAGTATATTTTTTATCTATTTATTTAGTTAATACGCGAATATTTTAAAAATGTTTATTTTATGAAATTTGTGCTGTTTTAATTTTTTTTTAAAAAAATCTACAAAATTATCTTAAAAAATATTAAACTAAAGATGAATATATCTAAAGTCTGAATATATCTGATTATTATCAAAGTGAAAAACCAGCGATTTAATTTGTTTATTTCTCGACGTTTTAAGTCATTTTTAATAGTTAAATAAAATGCGTTTATGTATTTGCATGGGATAAAAAAGACCATGAGACAAATTTTTGAAAAACAGCAAAAAAAAATCAAATTTCTATAATGATGAATTAGCTGGGTGTTTTACTGAACATAGTTAGATAGTTTTTTAATATTTATGTAATTGGTTTGGTTTTCGCAATATAATTGCAGATAGTCAAATTGGACCTTTGTGCCTCAGCCATACCCTATAATAAATAGTGCACTCTTCTTCTACAACAAGGTACTCTGGCAACGCAGTTCCATAATACACCGAGCTAATAATAATTTCCACGAGCCTCCTATAACACGACACTCGTATAGCGCGGTTTTCCTTCAAAAGACCATAAGCTCTAATCGTGCAACTTATTAGTAATTACAGCGACTGGATATTGTAAAAGGCTTTAATATAACTTTTATTATCAAACATTTTATCTTCTATAATATGATTATATAAAAATACTTATTTGTCGTACGCTGTGTACGACATCGGTTTTAGTAGTGTCAAAGTTACTACTGTGACGCTACTTACACAGCCTTTATGAGAAAAATTCTGAATGTTTTAGTTTAGTTGTTCATTTTTCATCATATCCTTATATAAACTCTCAGTTCTCAATTTAATAGAAATAAATTGCAATGGATTTAGCTTTTTGTACTTGTTTCGATATTTTGTTTTTGTCTCAATATAACGCGGTACAAATGATGTGATTTGTATCAATTCTGAGTTTTTTTACAGCGCGGTTCCCCTACAACGACATCAAATTAGCCTCGTTAAATTTAAAGGGCAAACCTGCTTTAGAGGCTTCAAAAAATCGTTTTTTTGCAAATGTTCTCCAAAAACTAGCCAAGAATATATCCCTAAAAGTTCAGAAACAAATTTAAATTATTTTTGGAGTTATAGAAGGAATAGTGAGCAAGCGTCCAGCATGTATACGATCGGTACAAAAACTTCTACGCGCGATTTCTTGGTTAATCATTTTATCCATTTTACCTAATTGGCAGGAATGATACGAAAAAACTGAACGTCCTATCAAAACAAGACAAAATTGATTGTCTTCAGGATTAAATTCTCTTTTAGTTGAACTTAAGAAAACTTAAAAAGGTATAATTAACCCACTTTTTAAACAATCTAAAGTGAAAGTTTTTATCCCTCCTTAGGATTCGGATTAGGATTTTCATAGCGCGTTTTCCATATTATACGCACTCACCGCGTTATATGAAGGTCGACTGCAAATATGTGTATATACAGTATAGTTTCATGTACGTATGTGTATGTGTATAGGTATATATTTATATATATTTATATGGTGCTCGGACGGCTGACAATAAAATCTCTTTATTGCTGTAGTCGCATCCCGCCAGCTATACATTTCCATGGAAAGCGATTTATATAACAAAGGACAATGTTTTCCTTCGTGCAGAGACGGTGGATTTCCCCTGCTGGATTTCCTCCACGTTTTTCACTTGATGAAAATAGTGAAAAGCTGAAAGTCCACTTTGAATTTGAAGAGAATTTGATAAAATCGAAATTAAATGACCGAAAGGGTTTACGAATTTATATTGATATTATTCTTTTGAACGTTGTAATCCGAGATCGATATGTAATATCTGTTATTGAAGAAACTGACAGTTATTTTATATCGAGGAACAACTTTATTATAATTATATAATTAACGACTTGCGAATTTAGTAGAACAATAATGTGCAGAATAATGGTTGATAGGTAAGATTAGTTGAAATTAGGATTGTAATAAATACTTGACAGAATTATTGTTGAAATAATTTTAATTCACAAATAAATTAAGAGTAATAATATATTACAGTAATTCATTTTTTTAGTATAATTATTAAATATCTATTGTAACCTATTGTAAACTCAGCAAACACTTTACCCTACTAAGTAGTTTTTAATACCATTTACAATTTATTTCCATTAAAACAATAATGTCCAGAATAATCGTTGATTGTTAAGAAATTAGTTGAAATTAGAATTGTAATAAATGAACTAAATCCTTGACAGAAATGTTGTTGATCTTATCTTAAAAGTCTTAATTCTTGAAAACTTGAGGCAGTTGTGATATTATTTACGATTCTAATGGTCCTAGATATTCACGGTTACGATTCTAAAGTTAAAATAAACAAACTTAATAAAAGTTAACCACAATAACCCAAAAATGGTCATGGTTTCATCAAAGCTCTAGGTTGCACTTAAAAGCTCATAGTTTTTACACAATGCGAGATAATTTCTTTTCTCTAATTTTTTTTCAGGACGGTTAAGGTAAATACTAGGGTTTATACAAAAACCGACACTTCAGAAACCCGGTTTTCAAATTCTAATTTCCTCTGAAAACCGGTTAGAAAAATAATAATTAATAATAAATAATAAATAAAATTAGAAAGATTTATTCGTTATTAATGCATAATTTTCACATATAAGAATGCAAATTATTTTATGATATTGAAATGAATTATTTAGCAGAGAGTTCAAATAAGAAAGTAATACAATTTCAAAATGAAAAAAAGAATTAATTAACTAAATCCAAAAATGAATTTTTGAGATACCTATAAATAAGGACTTACTTAAGTCAATTTTAGTATTAAAAATAATTTAGCAATAGACCGAATATTTTCAATTTCTAGCAATTTTAATACAAGTTTAAATATTCAATTTTTTATGTTTAATGACATATGATTTTTCATATTTATAATGAACATATAAACTGAACATTGAAAAGTAGTTGTCAATTACAATACAATACAGTACACAACAACAACGTTTCTTGGAATCAGAAGGGATTGATATTTTTATAAATCTTATAGAACTGATGTGATTCCAAGAACCAAAGCGCTTCCATTTGAAATCCTTTGGCTTATCATTTCCCATTCGTATAATTTCTGATAAAAAGCCGGTTTTTTTAATTTTATAATTTCCGTCAAAAAACCGGATTTTAAAAGCCAAAAAACCCTAGTCAATACTATCACTCCGTTTCAGCTTGACGTCAAAGTCTGGGACACCCTGTATATATGAGGGCAGAAAAATAATAATTATTCTGCAGTGACATACTTTCTTTATACAAGAAATTCTTATTTTTAATGAACGTATTTTATATATTTATAAAAACGAAGAGATATGTTTCAGAATTTAGTATTGCACACGTATGGTGGCAGCAAATAAACAAGGTAAGCCAAAAACTGAGACAAGTTACATGAACTTTTTGCCAACCATAAAACATGAAACTGTATTAGCAAATGTGACAAATAAATTATTAACTTCCCGAAGAATAAGTTTGTTTTCATAAAAAAATCCTATTCGTTAATTTTATGTTTTCTCGACGTTTCAAGCGATTCTGAATCGAATGAGACCAAATTTGGAAAAAGTATGTGTGTGTGTATGTAAATGTAAATTGACGTTTTCTCCAAAACGCCTGAATTGATTCCAGAAAAAAGGCCATTTGATGTGTCTTTATAAGGACTATCGTTTGTCAGTTTTGTGTGATGATCGGACGAGCCGTTTCTTTGTAATTTGGAAAAAAATGTTAAACTTTTCGTCCACCTTTAAGCTCGTACTACCAAATCGATTTTTAAAAATTAAAAACTGTTTGAAAGGTATTAGTTGGGAATGATATTGATTAGTTTTAGATGAAAATCTACCGAGCCATTTTCTTGTAATTAACTGTTGAAAAAAAATTTAAGCCTATTTTTATGCAACTTTCTTGGGCGATATATATCATGGTTTTATAGAACTTACTAAAATATTACGGCCTAACGACAAGTAGTCTAATTTTAAAAAATCATCAAAGTGCGAGAAAATGAGTAGTATTTTTTTGACGTTTGTTAAAATTAAAATTAGGCGATTTACTTGGTATAACGATAGAGTACTTGGTCTTATTGAACATACTAAACCATTAAGTCCTGGAAACTGGTTCAATTATAAAAATTGTTGATTTTTGAAAATTTGCTTTTAGAAAATACTCCGAGTTAACGTGTTCGTTCGTTTTCAAGTATGTGTAATAAATCCACTCGGAATACATCTAATCAATCATAAATGAATTTATTTTTTATTCAATAAGTCGAGTATTTACACATATCGGGAAGTTCATGAAACTAGCCTCAAGGCAAAATACTAATACCAACTAGTTTATCACATGTATCACATGTTTTATACATATTATATATTTTAGCCGTACTCAGTAATTACCAACTATTTAGCAATTTGTATCCAGTCGGCATTTATGGGAATACATTGGGATATTTATGAATGATAACATTTGGGCTTTTGAAATTTCTGTATAGAATTTTCGCGAAAAGCCCAAGTTCTGCTTGTGTTACTCTCGGTTGCGCAATTTCAGTCATTAATCATAATTAATAACATCCCTTTGCGGGATGTGAATTTCTATTGACGACTCATCCTTTATTTCCGACGATTAGGAGATTCATGAAATATATTGCAGATAGTCCAAAAGTGCAAAGACATCTAATATTTAGAGATTTCGAAAACGATTTATCATGGCTTTTCGTCAAGCATTTTGTGATACAGACAGATAAAGTATATAGGGTAGTGCGGGGCTTAAAGGTCCGCGGGTCCCCTTTTCTCAAAAACAAGTGAAGTTGGAAATTTTGTAAAAACAATATTTCAAAGTAGAAAAAATAAGATGAATAACCACCTATCACCTTGATTTTTAAGACCTCGCTTGGGAGTTGAACACAAGTATTTTTTTTATTTGTTACTTTTTTTGGTTGTGAGCATTGCTGTTTTGTTTACGAGACCTTAATATAACTTTTGGGTATACGTTATTTGATTGTTTTGTAAAATGTATTGTTACTTTTAAGATAGATTCAACAGTTTTTTTTATATAACTGTCCATAAAAGCATACATGTGGATGGAGTAATAAGGACTAATTGAACCTTCACCCTTAGCAAGGCGTAAATAATAAAAAAAAGTAAATAAAACAGTAAATTAAATTAAACAAAGCAATTTAACAGAAGATAAATTTAATAAATAGTTATTCCAACTCTGCCAATGAATTTTTCTGACGAGATACAAGATCAAGGTTATATGTATAACCTTGATCTGGTATGTCGTGTGATCTCTGTAAAAATGTACCAATAAAATTTATATTTTGCATTAGTTAAATAATGTAGCTAATATCTAGAGAATCTTTTTAAAATTGAAATGAATCATTAGACCTGCTAGCCTCTTCGTTCTCTCATTTTACCCGGCCTATGGGGTAAAAAGGTCCAGATGACAAATTTTTGAAGAACAGCAAAATTTATATAATAAAAAAATAGTTGAGATATAAATTTTTGGAAAGGCAGGTCCAGCGGTTATGGAGTCTCAATGAAAAATGTTAAAAAAATGCCATTAGGCAGTCAAAAATGTTCATTAGACATATGCACATTAAATTATCAAATATTTTATAGAGATTTGAATAATGTACACGCATTTTGGGTAATTTTTTCTAGGTTCCGTACCAAGATTTTTAATTTTGAAATATATTTATGTGTTTCAAAATTGCAAAAGGCACGTTTTGAAGGTATGAAGCTGTTTCGGATGAATGGAGCGCAAAGAGTGTAAAAATGGTCATGCAGTTTTTCAGAGATCGAACCATGCAATTAGAAATATCAAAATTTCCAAAAACAATTAAAGTTTCCAAAACTTATAATTTTAGAATTTCATCATTTTCAAAAAAAAAAAAAAATAGAGAGATTTCAAAAAACATTAATATTCAAAACGATTCCTTACAAAAAATTGAGAATATTTCGAAATTTTCAAAAAAATGGAATATCTTCAAAAATTTCCAAATTCTTAAGAAATCTAAAAATCGATTTTCTCCAAAAATTTCGAACTTTTAAAAAAACTTTAAATTTTGAAAAAAATTCGAAATTATCAAAAAAATCAAACTTATCAAAATTCAACACTTATAAATTTACAGCACGTATTTATAATAAATGATACGTTTGAAATTATTGAAAACAAATATTGTATATTTTCATTCCTCGGATGTTTAATTACGGTACGGAAAGCTCTAGCAATTTGCCTTAAGGCACGATGCCATGTACCACTTGTTGGCTTGGTTTTCACAATATAATTTCTCGAAGTCAAATTGGACTTTGGGCCCCTCCCTACCCTATAGAATAAATATAAAGATAGTATAGAATATAAAAAAAATTATATGTTGTGGATGGCTAAAGCTCTCAGTAAGCGAGATCAAAGAAAACTAGCTGTAAGTGGAATTCTGTCTTAAGGCAATTAGGGCATCGTGCCATTAGGGCAAATTGCTGGAACTTCCCGTACCAAAAATTATTATTTTTTTTTAAAACAATTAACATTTTTGAAAAAAAATTACTTTGAAAAAATTAGATTTTTGAGAAACTATAAATTGGACAAAAAAATAGTTTTGTAGTAGTAATTTTTTTTTTTTGAAAAAATTTTTTTTTTCTTTATTTTGACATATTGTGGAAGATCTGAACTTTTTTTTCAAAGCAATCGTACTGCTTTAACTACATAGGGACAAAATATAAAGCGCGTAAGCGCCGCGTCGCTGTCTAACGCATAAGCATTGGTACGGAACCGATAGGAATGTTAACAAAATGTATACTTATTGTTAAAATCTCTATAAAATGTCTGATAATTTGATGTGCATATGTCTAATGATCATTTTTGACCGCCAAATGGCTCTTTTTTTTACTTTTTCCTTTATATCTCCGAAACCGCTGGACCTACCTTCATGAAAGTTGTATCGATTTTTCATCTTGTCAATACAAATAAAATGTTTTTTGAATTATTAAAATCGGACGCTCCGTTCTCTTAAAAACTGAGTTACCGTTTTCGGAACTTTTTGCCCCGTATCTTCGGAACGGCTTGACCTGCCTTTGCCAAAAACTAATCAGCACGTCTCCTTATCAATACGGATCGAATGTTTTTTGAATTATTCAAATCGGTTGATCCGTGTTCCCGAAATCGTCGACGAAAATTTGTATCCGCACATACATACACACACATACATACATACACACACACACACACACACACACACACACACACACATACATCCATTTTTTCTAAGGTATGCCAAAATGTTCACAAACCTCTGAAACGTAAAGATATATAAAAATTTTCATTTTCGATTTTTTTGCGATTACTATAACTTGCCCTACGGGAAGTTAAAAATTAATATTAAATAATATGCAAATAACCTAAAAATTTTCTATATTTCGATATATTATATTATATTCACTTTTTTGTCTATCGTCCATCGGTTATGAGTTTTTGCAAGTGAACGAACGCTTTAGGCCGATTCGTTTTGCGAAATTGAAAGTCTTGAATACACCATTTATTTTGTTCCGAATATATTTGATAAATGAACGCACGAATTCAAGTGTATACAAATATATAGCGGTGGATCTGAGTTTTAATTAAGAAAAAAATGTATACAGAATAATGGGGAAGAATGAAATGACTTTATGATAAATCTAAAGCCGGCTAAAACTTTCGTGGATTGCTTTTGCTTTGTTTTCTGTTTAATGTATTTCTGAATGAAATATAAAGCACAAAAACTAATTGGAAGGAAGCTAACTTTTTATTCATACAAACACGATATTCGAAAAAATAGTACGTTGTTGTATATAAATATATATCATGATTATTTTTTCATAATTGTTATGACCTATATCTTATTAAAGTTGTAATCAATACTATCAAAAAATATTATTTTAGGCGCTTCTCAAGAAAATAATAGTTAAATGAGTGATTAATTTATTTAACTAGTGGTGTATGGCATCGTGCCTTAAGGCAAATTGCTCGAACTTCCCGTACCGTAACGAAATGTTTGAGGAATATTAAATGTTTTCAAATAAATTATTATGAATACTGTCTAATATTAATAAGAAATATACAAACTGAATTACAAAGTTAAAACTATTTGAGCTAAACTTTAGAACTTTAGCCAGAATTAAAATTGAAATCTGAATTATTTTCGATATACAAAAAAAATTGAAATTAATTTTTTTCCAAAGCAATTGTTTTGTCAACACAAGTAGAAAGTTTTTTGAATCATTCAAATCGGCTTATTTCTCTCAACACATCTCCTTATCAATAGGAATCGAATGTTTTTGAAGCATTCAAATCGGTTGATCCGTGCGCCCTAAAACGTGGACGAAAAAATGCGGACATACAAAACACACACACATACACATCCATTTTTCTGAGGTATGCCAAAATGTTCAGAAACCTTCAAAACGTAAAGATATGCAAAAATTTCATTTTCGATTTTCGGCCCACTACTATAACTAACCTAGGAGAAGTTAAAAACAGACTAATATTTCTCTTGTTATAAGCAGAATGAATGATTGCACATGATATTAAAAATAATCAATTATAAATAATCATAAAGTAAAAAAAAAATGTGAATTGGAAAATCTCATCAGCAAAATTAAAATTTCATGTGTAATTTATAGAGTGGTTATCACCTGCGTCAACGACATCATTTATAATTTTAATAGTTATGTATAAAGCAATATTCGACGATTAAATTTTGAAATCATATCAAAATTATTTAATTTAATAAATAAATGGAAAATTGTGCGCATGAAAAGATTTCATCATATAAAATTATAAAAATATTTGTTGTCGGTGTATTATCCAAATGTAAAAACGTATAAAAAAATATAAAACTATTAGTAGAATATTTATTATTGAATTTTATTGATATTCAATATAATTAAACTTAAATTTATAAAACAAAAATATATATAATAAAATTTATTCAAGTGTATCTTCTACTTCTAATTTTTTTTTTAATTTATAAATTTTCTTTAATTAATAAATTCTTTATTGCAGTAAATTTATAAAATCCAGAAAATAGAAGTAATAAATTTCAATAGGTTTTCCTTAATTAACACGTTTATTGCCATGTCAGTCCTATGTGTCTGACGCCAGAAAGTACTCCATCAGCCATGTCAGACATATATATATCTGACATACGCAATTTGATGGATGGCAACATTTTACATTAAAAAAGCTTTAATATAAGGCCATGTCAGTCATATATGTGTGACATAAAAAATATTGTTTCTCCAGGAATTTGTCAAAAAAAAAAAATTATGTGATACATTCATTAAATTTCCTTCATATATTATTAACTACATTATCTAATAGAGTTACGATAGCCCATGTGAAAATTTTTCTTATATTATCGTGGTGATTTATCGTGTTAACAAAACAAAGCTTAATTACTGAAATATAAAATTCGTAGATCCGTTTTTATCATAGACCAAACAGAATAGACAAACATATCGAATGCAAAAAATATAATAAGATAGAACCTTAATAGAGTTTTGCCACATAAATATTTCTCTATAGTAATCTTATACAGTTTTTAAAGCCCCATCCAAAAACGCATCAATAATTCACAAACATTGATACACTACTTGCGGATTACTGCAACTGAGTAAATTTTATTCCGTTTACGGAGCTTTAAGCTCTCCGTCTTGATATTAACTTTGCGCGAGCTTAAAGCTCGCAGGATTATATTCTAGTTTTTTTTCTTGCAACAACGTATACATTTCTTTGGCGCTTGAATTCAAGTTGCGCTATTTTAAAAGAATAATATAATATATTTCAAGTATTTTCTGGATTTTTTACCAGTATGAAAAATTTTGAATTAAAATTAAAGTTTGGAAAGTTTTTGTAACTTGTAAATTTGTATCAGTATTTTGTTGTATCAGTATCACAAAGGCAAAATATATGTAGCAGAGAATTTTTAACTCCCCAATGTTTTCGCTCATAAATCTGATTGGCTAATTTTATCTTTTCTCGACGTTTCGAGTAACTCTGAATATAATGAGACCAAATTTGAAAAAAAAAACTATGTGTGTATGCTGGCTGTCAAAAATTACTTATAAACTATATTTACGATTTATTATAAACGATTTTACTGCAATTGCTATATGAACTTCCTAATATTAGTTTTGAAATCTCCTTCAAAAACGTTCTGGATGTCCCAGACCGCAACGTCAAGCCGAAACGAGGAGATAGTATGGACCTTAATTGTTTTGTAAAAATTAAAAAAAAATCTCACGTTGTTTAGAAATTATGTGCTTTCAAGTGCTTCCCTAAGCTAAAATTAAATTACGACCGTTTTTTGGTTATTGTGGTAAACTTTTATTAATTTTTTGTGAATAAGATTTCTAGGACTACAGTAACAATTAATACCTCATTTTCCCGAGTTTGTTGAAACTTGTGATGAAACTTGCCAACACACTTTAGTGCATTTTTTTTTAAAGGAGGGCTTCTCAAAATCAATCAATTTTTAAATTTTTAAATTCACAGTTCTATTCTATAAAAAAATTAAACTTGAAAACTTGAGGCAATTGCGTTACTATTTTAGACAGTGTATTCAGACTCTAGAAATGTTATGATCTAAAGCTTAAAAAAAATTAATAAAAATTAACCACAAGGACCGAAAAGTTGTCATATTATCACTAAAGCTCTAGATTGCCGTGAAAAGCTCATAATTTTCATACTAATAATTTTGAAGATAGCCATGATCAAAATTGGGAATGGGATACCCTGCATATGAATATATATTTTTAACTTACCGTAGGGTAAGTTATAGTAATGGTCCAAAAATTTTTGCATATCTTCACGTTTCAGGCGTTTCTGAACATTTTGGCATACCTCAGAAAAAATGGATGTGTGTGTATGTTTGGAGACATTTTTTCGTCGACGATTTCAAGGGTATGGTTAAACCGATTTGAAAAATTAAAAAAGCAAGCGATTCCTATTGATTGGGAGATGTGCTGATTAACTTTTGGTAAAGGCAGGTTCAGTTGTTACAGAGATACGGAGCAAAGAGTGCAGAAAATAGAAATCGAGTTTTTGAGAGAACGAAGTATCCGATTTGAATGATTCAACAAAACATTCTGCTTGTGTTGGCAAAACAATTGTTTTTCGAATTTTGTTTATTTCTATTTTTTTTCAAATAATTCAGATATTAAGAGAGCAATTCTGCCACTTAACAGAAAAATGTTATGGCAAGACAACGTTACGCTCCAACTTCAAAACATTATGATACTCAATCATATTAAATACTGTCAAAATGTCATGTATTTGCTGTGCATTCAGGCGTTTTACACATAAACTGCGACGTTACTCGTACGTTATGGAGCTGAGTCAGAAAGACCCTGTTATCTATGATCGTTTTTTTGACATTTGTGCGGTTTCTAGGTTAGATTTTCTATCTGACAACCTAAGAAATACGCCTGACTGCACACTAATCACATGGTTTTTATCAATTTTCTATATGAAAAGTTCTTAATAACATGGCCTTACCATAACATTCTTCTGCTATGCGGCAGAATCGGTCCCTAATTTTATTTCTGGCTAAAGTTCTAAAACTTACTTATTTAAGTAATTTTAACTTTGCAATTCATTTTATATAATTCTTATAAATATTAGAAAATGATACAGTATTTTTAATAATCTATTTGAACACATTTAATATTCCTCGATCATTTTGTTACGAGACGGAAAGTTCCAGCAATTTGCCTTAAGTCACGATGCTATGCACCACTAGTTATGATTTTCAATTAAATAATTAATTTAATGTTTTATATAATTAATAAACATTACACAATTTATATATTTGTGGTCGGTAACATACGCCACATACAGCTCCCATATCAACAATTGTGAATGTCTTATTTTCTCCAACATTTTACTTGAGCATTTGCTAAAGCCATTACGGGTATCCCCTTTATATGAAATTGTAATAAATACATTCGAAACTATTCTTCAGTCAGACATTTCCACCAACACGTCCTCAGCTTTAATACATAATGCGTATGTATTCCTGAATACCTATACCCGAAAGGTCACGGGCAGTCGGCGAATAAAAAGTTATGTTTCGCACGTAGCATACAACAAGAAAAACACTTTACTGGATCGTAAATAGACCGAAATATTATTGAAACACGTCTGAAAGTCTCACATCTATACTAACTTATATATCTTGTACCTTGTACCACTTCAACCGTTTTCATTCGAACGAACAATTTTGACAATCATGCAATCCAGCATTGGCCAGTCACGGTTTTTAATAAAATAGTTTCGAGATATATTTGATTTACTAAAATGAATAATAAAATGCATGCTTGATGTAAAGAGAAGTAAATTGACCTATTATGATTGAAGCAGTTAACTAAAAGTGATATCACTGCTACTTGATCCAGATTTACATCAAAGACAAATATTATATGTGTATTTTTCCTTTAGGCAAGTTACATGAACTTCCCGATATGTGTAAATAATCTACTTAATCAAAAAAAAAAATATGATTGATTAAAAGTATTTCGAGAGGATTTATTACACTATTTGAAAACAATTTACTATTTGAAAACAAACACGTTAACTCGGAGAATTTTCTGAAATCAAATTTTCACAAATCAATAATTTTTATAATGGAACCAGGTACTCTATCTTTATACCAAGTAAAATGGTTCAATAAAACCATGATATATATCGCCAACAAAGTTCATAAAAATCAACTTAATTTTTTTTTAACAGTTAATTACAAGAAAAAGATTCGGTAGATTTTCACCTAAAACTGATCAGTATCATTCCCAATTAATATCTTTCGAACAGTTATTGATTCTTTAAAATCAATTCGGTAGTACGAGCTTAAATGTGGATGAAAAGTTCAACACTTTTGTCTAAATTATAAAGAAACGGCTTGGTCGATCGTCGCACAAAACTGAGAAACGATAATCCTCATCAAGATACATCAAATGACTTTTAAATTTCTGAAATCGGTTCAGTCATTTTTGAGCAAATGTCGATGAAAGGTCTAATTTTGACGAATTTTTGAAATTAAACGATTTGTCGTAGGGTCGTAATATTTTAGTATGATCTATAAAACTATGGTATCTACCGTCAAAAAAAAAAATGAAAACCGCCAAATTTTTTTTTAACACTTCGGCCCGGCCGATCTTTACCAAAAACTAATCTGCACGATTTCCAACCAATATCTTTCTGAATTTTCAAAATCGATTCAGAACTGCAGGCTAAAACATGGATGAACTTTTTTTTACTTTTCTGCTATTTACAAAGAAACGCCTTGGCTGATCGTCGCGCAAAATTGATAAACGCTTGTCTTCATCGAAATACATTGACTGGCTTTTAAATTTTTGAAATTGGTCCAGCCGTTTTTGAGAAAACGTCGATTTACGGCGAAAAATCTGTTCACATACACAAATACACACATACTTTATCCAAATTTGGTCTCATTCGATTTAGAATGGCTTGAAACGTCGAGAAAACAAAATTTGCAAATCGGATTTTTTGATGAAAACAATAACTGCTCCTTCGGGAAATTAATAAATATAGTTATGCATTTTAGCAAAAATGTTAGTTAATATTTTATGTATAAGCTTATTTATTTATTTCAACGTTAAAAGATCCTAAGATATAATTTCTAAGTTACATCAACTTTTGTATCAAATATCTTCTAAAGCTCCAGCTCTGCCTGATGGTCGCCTTCTGTTTATTTCGACCTGTCATTTATGTTTTCGTTTGCAGAAATCTTTCTAATGGGTTTCAGATTCTGAGCAATAAGAAAAAGTATCCCGTACTTTTTATTTCTATACGTTTTTTCTCCTTCTGATCCCCCTTTAAAAGCACTCTGCGCAAAAATCTTTTTAAGCAACAAGCGTTTTGCAGCAGGAGACAGTCCTCTTTAATATTTATACTTGCGTTTAAAAATAAATTAAGCAAGGACAAACAATCAACGAAATAGAAGTTGCTTTACGTAACAAATACGTATACTATGAGGAAAATTTTCTAAAGTGTATAGAAATATTTATAATGATTTCAAATAAATGCTTGAAAGATTTTTTAACAATAGATGACTTTTGCCTTCAATCATAAGATATCACTGATTAGAGGTACACAATTAAAGAAGTTATTTTACATAACAAATACGTACACTATAGAAATATTTACTAAAATGGTGCACGAAATAGAAGTTCCTTTACGTACCAAATACGTATACTACAGAAACATTTACTAACATGTATAGAAATATTTATAATGATGAAATTAATGCCTGAAAAATTATTTGAAAATATATGACTTTTGAATTCAATCACTAAATATTACTGTTGAGAGGTGCACGAAACAGAAATTGCTTTACGTAACAAATACGTATTCTATAAAAATATTTACTAAAATATATAAAAATATTTATGATGATTTCAAATGAATGTCTGAAAGATTTTTTAAAGAATATATCACTTAAATTCAATCACAAGATATTACTGATTAGAGTTGCACAATTAAAGAAGTTGCTTTACGTAACAAATACGTATTCTATAGGCAAATTTACTAAAATGTATAGAGATATTTATAATGATTTCAAATGAATGCCTCGAAGAATTTTGAAAAAATATGTAACTTTTGAATTTATCAATTAAAAAATATTACTTCACGAAATAAAAGTTTCTTTACGTAATAAATACGTAGTCTGTAAGAATATTTACTGAAATGAAGAGAAATATTTATAATAAATTCAAGATTTTTCAAAAATTGAAAGATTTTACAAAAATATATGACTTTTAAATTTAATCACAAGATATTAAAAGTGATTAAAAGTGCACGAAATAGAAGTTGCTTTACGTAACAAATACGTATATTATAGGGAAAATTTACTGAAATGTATAGAAATATCTATAATGATTTCAAACGAATGTCTGAAAGATTTTTTCAAAAAGAAACACCTATCCAAGTAGTTGTATTCCAAACACAACTACACTTAAATTTGTCTATTTTCAGTAAAACGCGTAAACTTAAATTTTGTACAATCAGCAATCATAAAACTACTCGTTACTCACGCTCGTAAAAAATTCAGCATATAAATTCTTCTTGTTAGTGTTTTCTCTACTGAATGCAGGCGGTAAAATTGTTTTTAAATAACTCTCGATACTGTGACGGAAAATCTATTTCCCTTGTAGGAAAAACAGCGTGCGCTTGGTTCTCTTTCGCGAATGCGAAACTGCCAGTCGTAAATATTTTGTATTTGTTGTTTTGTATAGGGATGTGCATTAGTAATATTATCAATGTAATAATAAAATTTCATATAAGCAACAAATAGTTGTAAAAATTGTTTATTTAAGAAGCACTAACATTTAAAGGTTGCCAATTTTGGTCGAAACGTCTACGAGTTGTAGAGATCACTTAAAGGGGCGTCCATTAATCAAGGAATCGAGTTTCTAAGGATTTTTCATTGCCTTCTTAGTAATACGTGACAATATTCAAAATTACAACCCTTACCCCACCAAACATTACGTGTATTTTTAGTTGCGTGAAAATTTTTGTAATATTTTGGATTCATTTTGAAAATGTTTGGATTTTAGAAGTAAAACTTCCTTAGGCCCGACATGGGTGTAAATCCGAACAAATGCAACGAAAGTGGGTTACGGCAAGTTCGAGTGCCAATGATTCGTCATTTGCTCTCGATGATACCATTTCTATACGGGTCGATTGTGATTGGTCGTATTTGTGCGAGGCATCTTTGTATGCGTGATTTTATACGTGCATACGTCACCGAAATCGTGAAGCATATTGTTCATTTATATGTGTTTCATGTCATTACATTTAAGGTTAAATATTAGTACAAATCTTGAGTTAATAAAAATTTCTGGATCAGAAGAATATTTTATCCTGTCTCCCATAAATAATTATAGTGCAAATAATAAAGCAAATGAAAGATCTGTGCTGTGTAAGAAACGTAAGTTTATTGAAGTACTTTGTATTATTCGTGGTTACTATATATTTTTGAGGTTATTAAAATTATTTTCATATGCAAGACAGATACTACAACTATTCAAAGAATGAAAATGTATCGACAGCGAAAAACTAAAAAAAAAAACAAGCAATCAATGATTGTATGTTAATTTTAATTATTTGAAGTTCTTCAAACACAATTACATGACAAGTGAAATTGTGAAAACAATATTTATTTAGGCGTTGTTTAACATAATCCAACAATTACTTCATTTCTCTAATGAAGGTTATTTTCTAAATGCTAATTACAATGACAAACCGATCATGTCATATTTGAAGTATGGTTTTAATTACATTATTGTTTCTAACTATTATGGATATTTTTAATGCCGATTAATAAAAAATCTATATATTGAAAATCGGTTCTAAATTATGCTAGATAGATATTTCTAAATCATCAGATAATTTAGATGTTTCTTCTTCAGACAAAAAATTTGAAAAGGTGCACAATGCTGGGAACTTATTATATCCTTAAATAAATAGAATATGCTTTTAGTATGTATTATATATCTATTATAATTCTTCATTTGCATATGAGATTACTTCAGATTTTTATACAATAGTCATAATAAGTATTTTATTATGGTTTCCACAGCCCTATTGCTTCTGTATGCATACAGAAATGCTGGTATATAAATAAATATGCTTCTAAATATTTGCGATATCTTTTATATCGATCGCAATACGTATGCATTTATGTAGCTATCTGAGAAATTTTTCCAGACTATGCTTTATGCTTGCAGTTTTATTTCTAAATATAACAAAGGAATAGAATAACTGCAATGTTATGTACTGCTTCTTTGAACTGATGTAGTTGTTTTTATTAAAGCCATTGAGTAATTTTTTAAATTGAACGAAGTTAGGAATAATTGGTCAAAGTGAACCAAATTTATTATGTGAGGTATCGAATTCGTAGAATATCAATCGTGGTTTGAAGTGAAATCTTTTGATGGTTGACGTAAATTAAACTGGGTACTATAAATCTTGTTTTACATATTAGAGAAAATTATTTAAACATTAGTCCTTAATCACGTCATCGATTCTTTACGGATTTTTGGACCCCCCCCCCTCCAAGCATCACGTGTATTTTTAGTTACAAAAAAATTGTAATTTTTTTGAAAATGTTTGGATTTTTTTAAAAAAAAATCAGGTAAAAAATAAATACACGTGACACCTTACTATACTCCTCCCCCTGTACGTAATAATATTTTGTAATTTTGTAATTTTTTGTCAGACCCCCCTCTCCCTAAAAACCTCACGTGATTAATGGACGCCTTCTTAGATGAACATGTTAATATTGTTATATTAAATAAATAAATATTTTCATTTACATATTATAAATATTTTATACGGATTTTATAAAAGCTAATTTGGATATCTAAATCCTAATATATTGCCATTTCTATTTAGTTCCTTGAATTATATTATTTATTAAAATTTATTATTGAAAATACCAAATGTTAACCAAATCGTGATTTACAAATATCTATCAATTTATTGTGCCCATTTTAATCAGTTCATTATTTTACTCGTGGATGGATTTAACTCTCTTTTCAATATCATGAAATTCCATATATTTTTTACTACATTCTGTTAAAAAAGCATAACTTTTTCTTCCTTATTGCATTTTTATAGTTCACTGCATTACTCATATTCATACTAAAGAGCTTCGTTTTCATTCCTGGGTATTCATTTACTACCATATAAATTACAGCTTTCGAATCTGAAGGAACATTTTCATTTCCTCTATTTGTTTTTCCAATTACAATCTGACTGTTTTTCCGTTATTTTAGGATTAACAATATTTGCACAGTTCTATATACATTATTTAGGGATTTCTATAACACAATAATAATTATCTTTCATAAGTTGTTATTCTTCATTTTATTAATTTTGGTGAAATATAATTGTGCATTCAGAATTCTAGAGATTTATTATTAAAATCATCTCTTCAGTTATTAACTTCCCGAACGAGAAGTTTATGTTTTCATCAAAAAATCCGATTCGCTAATTTTATTCTCGACGTTTCAAGCCATTCTGAATCGAATGAGACCAAATTTGGAAAAAGTATGTGTGTGTATGTGTATGAGTATGTGTATGTGTGTGTATGTGTATGTGAACAGATTTTTTGCCGTAAATCGGCGTTTTCTCAAAAAACGGCTGGACCGATTTCAAAAATTTAAAAGCCATTCGATGTATCTCGATGAGGACTGCCGTTTGTCAGTTTTGCGCTACGATCGGCCGAGCCGTTTCTTTGAAAATCGCAGAAAAATAAAAAAATTTTCGTCCACGTTTTAGCCCGCAGTTCTGAATCGATTATGAAAATTCTTACACAACAAAACGACAACTCGTTTAACTTTAAAAATTCGTCACAGTTTGCAAAAATTGGTTTCGTTATTTTGGCATTTGTCAAAATTAGACCTTTAATCGACGTTTTCTCAAAAACGCCTGAACCAATTTCAGAAATTTAAAAGCCATTTAATGATGAAGACTATCGTTTGTCAGTTTTGTGCGACGATCTGCCTAGCCGTTTCTTTGTTATTTGAAAAAAAGTGTTAAACGTTTCGTCCACATTTAACCTCAAACTACCGACCCGATTTTAAAAAATCAAAAACTGTTCGAAAGATATTAGTTGGAAATGATACGGATTAGTTTTAGGTAAAAATCTATCGAGCCGTTTTCTTGTAATTAACTGTTGAAAAAAAAATTTAAGACGATTTTTAAGTAACTTTTTTTGGCGATAGATATTATGGTCTTATAGAATTTGAAATGGTCTTACTGAAGTATTACGGTCTTATAACATGTAGTTTAATTTTAAAAAATCATCAAAGTTTGAGAAAAGAAGTAGTTTATTTTTGACGTGTGTTAAGTATAAAATTGGACGATTTACTTGGTATAACGATAGAGTACTTGATCTTAATGAACATACTAAACCATTAAAGTCCTACGGAAATTGGTTCAATTATAAAAATTGTTGATTTTTGAAAATTTGCTCTTAGAAAATATTCCGAGTTAACGTGTTTCATACTTTAATCACTCATAAATTAATTTATTTTTTATTGATTAAGTCGATTATTTACACACATCGGAAAGTTCATGTGAATTGTCTCAAGGCAAAATACCAATACCACCTAGTTTTTATTTTTTATCATCCTAAATCAATTTTATAAATAAAAACCTATTATACTATCAATTATTCATCAAGGGTTTTTATTCTGTAATGTACCATGCCATATTTGTATCTTAACTTTGAATGTTGTAATGTAATCCTCATATTATTTATTCTTCCGACATATTATTTTGATATTATTTATATTTCAGTTTTATGTATTTTTAACTATTACTATTTTCTACTAATAAAATCTACCTACGCTAGTTCTTAGAGCTTAAGGGTTCGCGAGTAAAAAAGTCCACCATCATTATCTCAAAAACAAGTAATGTAGAGAATTTTTTAACTGTATTATTTTAAAGTAGAAGGCAAAAAATGTGTAATCAGTAATCACCTTAATTCTTACGATGTCATTAATAAAAGAAAAACAGAAATGTATCATTATTCATACCAAAAACTTTTTTTTCGGTGGTATTTTTTTGGTTTCGAGCTTTTGTTTTCATTTAGTTTATGATACCTAAATATAATTTTTTGGTATGTATTATTTAATTGCAAAATGTATTGTTATTTTTAAGTTAAATTCAACAATATTTTTTATATAATCTCTATAAAAGCTCACATATGGATGGTGCAAGAAAAAAACAACTAAACTTTTATATTGGCAAAGGTGTAAAAGCTGAAAAATAGTAAATAAAAAGTAAATTTTGTTTACAAGAGGTAAATTAAATAAATAGTTATTCTAACTCTGCTGATGAATATTGCTGACAAAATACAAGATCAAGGTTATATACAGTGCTATTTCTATAAAAAATGCACCTATGAAATTTATATTTGGCATGGGGTGAATGAATAATTTAGCTATTACTTCGTAAAACCCCTAAAATAAGACATAGAACCTATTTGCTCCCTGGCTGGCACTATTAGCCCGCATATGGTATAAAAAGGACCATGTTACAAATCTTTGAAAATAGCAAAAAAACATTTCTACAATGATGAACTAGCTGGGATACTGGGATAGTCAAATAGTTGTTAGTTTGATACGTGTTATTTGTTTTGATGCAGTTGGTTTAGTTTTCACAATATGATTGCTCGAAGTCAAATTGGACCTTTGTGCTCCACCCTACTCTATAATAAAATATTTGTGAAAAATGTTCCCATAAAATTTATATTTCATATTGGTTTATTGCAGCAATGCCGGAAAAATATATTCGCATTTCGAAACATATTATAATCTATATTTTTCATTTGATATGGATATCACTACTGTTTGATACCAGGTTGCCGAAGCGAATTTGAATCCGGAATTCTACGAACGCATAGCCAATGCGATAGAAACAATACTATATCTATATATCTATATATTTCTAATAATTTATTATTTGGAATTTTATTAAAAAAAAATAGCATTATTTCGAAACAAACATATGACCATGATCCGTTTAATGCTCTAAACGACACATCCCCCCCCATCCCCCCGACTTCGGTTGAATGTCGAAAGCGACTCGGTCGATGTGGATATCGAATTGTTTCAGCTTCGGATTTTCCAATGAAGATAAAATCAGAGACAATTAAAGTAGTTTCCCGACTTGACCGCGTATAAGAGCACACAAATGTAAGTGTATAGCGATAGAGGTGTAATTTTCTGTGTGGTTAAATGGCTTCATACAGTTGGTTGGGCGTCAGAGAGAAAGAGGCTAATTGTTAAGAGCCAATGTAAAGACCGACTGAAATGCCCGAACGAGTAAACTTGCACGGAAAACACAGTATCGCATTCGGACGAGATTGAGATTCAGATTGAGATTGAGATAGATATTGCTATTGCAATTGCAATTTTCACCATCTACGATATTCTCACTTTCTACTAGTTTTACAAGTATCTTATTTGATTCTTATTGTTAGTTTGTCACCTATTTTTTTTATTATCTCTTTTATTTACAACTATCCAGTAAAGGACATTCAATGAATTTGATGAATTTACAATAGTCGGCCGAAAAGGGATATTGTATACTACAAGGGCATGTTGGAAAAAAACAAAACAGTAGTTGTTTTTCCATTCGATATAAAATTCACAATATTTCATTGATAATTATATAATTTTAACTATTTACTTATTAAATAATTTCTTATAAATAATGATTAAGTTATATCCATTTTTATCAGGAGAGTTGGATGGCTTAAATCCAGTGTTTTTTTTTTCAATCTTCATAGATAGTTCTCTGTTATCAAGGAGTTTTTGCTAATGAATTTGGGTTACTGATTAGCTTGCTTCTATACTTGTGTGCTATTTTGTTATTATTTCGTCACATATAACGAGCTCATCTTTAACTTCCCGTAGGGTAAGTTATAGTAATCGCGAAAAATTGAAAATACAAATTTTTATGTATCTTTACGTTTTAAAGGTTTCTGAACATTTTGACATACCTTCGAAAAAATGAATGTATGTGTGTGTGTAGTGTGTGTGCCTGTGTGCGGATACAAATATTCATCGACAATTTCGGAAATGACGATCAACCGATTCAAACATTTCAAAAAACATTCGTTTCGTATTGATAAGAAGACGTGCTGATTAGTTTTTGGAGAAGGCAAGTCTAGCTGTTTTAAAGATACGGGGCTAAAAGAGCTAAAAACGGTAATTCAGTTTTTGGGAGAACGGAGCGTCCGAATTGAATAATTTAAAAAACATTTTATTTGCATTCACAAAATAAAGTACCGCCTGAATTTTTCAGAAATTTCAAAGATCGAGTGAAAAAAGTAAACAAAAATGCCATTCGGCGATCAAAAATGATCATTAGACATATGCACATCAAAATATCAGATATTTTATAGAGATTTTAATAGAGATATTTTATAGAGATTTCATGTATAAATTTTGTTTAAATTTCTATGAGTTCCGTACCAATGTTTATCCGTTAAGCTACGATGCGGTGCTTACACGCTTGGATATTTCTTCTCTAAAGCAGCCACGCAGCACGATTGCTTTGACAAAAAAAATGTTCAAAATTTTCGGAAAAAATCAAAATAAAAAAAATTTCGAAATTAAAAAAAAATCAAATTTTTTCGAAAGGTCAAATATTTTCAAAAATTTAAGTTTTCAAAAAATGAAAAACGTGCAAAAAGTTTTTTTAAAAATTTTAATTTTCAGCACTTACAGCAATTTGCCTTAACGCACGATGCCATACACCATTACTTATTATTTATAGTTTTTTCATTATTATTAGTTTTACTATATGATTTACTATTGTTCTTAGTGTAAATCTAGTAAATCTGAAAAAAATCGTAATCAGAATACATAACCTATAATTTCTGTTAACTGATTTCTCGTTTGATATGTAATAAATTGAAATTGGAATTTTCAACGTGAGGCGAGCCATATTTTTAAATCATATAAAAGTTGTTTAAAGCTTAATTTATTATTTCAACTAACGGGTGGTCCATCTAGTGGTTCTAGTGATCTAGTGATCTTACGGTTTAGATATTTCTGTAAAGAAAACATGTAAAGTATTATACATCGTTAAAAAGGTCTCAAAATTCTTAGTTTTTTCCCATATATCGCAACTTCGAATTTCGCACGGTGTGGCCTACAAGCAAGTTGCTATCGATAAATTCCAATTTTTAAATGGGCCACCCTATATTTTTTGGGACTTTTTAGTGAATGAAAAAATTGAACTACTTGCCGGAGGGCCATAGTATTTCTGTATGTTATTTAGGACTATGGACCATGATATCTATCGACATAAAAAGTTTCATTAAAAATTTTGTTTCAACAGTCAATTACGAAGAAACGGCTCGGCCGATCTTTGTCCAAAAGTAATCAGCACGGTTTCTAAATAAACCAAAAAAAAATTTCTCCCCAAAAGCAATTGTTTCGTCAACACAAGTAGAAAGTTTTTTGAATCATTCAAATTGGATGCTTATTTCCCTCAAAAATAGTCATTTTTTGCTTATTTATAGCTCCGTATCTCTGAAACGGCAAAACCGGCCTTAGCCAGAAACTAGTGAGCACGTCTTCCCATCAATAAGAATCGAATATTTTGAATATATTTTGAATTGTTTAAATCGGTTCATCCGTGCGCCCGAAAATGTGGACGACAAATTGTATCTATACATACATACATACATACGTACACGCATACACATATACACACACCAATTTTTTCAAAAGTATGCGAAAACTTCTGAATGTTTTCAAAACGTGAAGATGTGAGAAAATTTTAATGTCGATTTTTATACTTACCCTACATGAAGTTAATAAAAAAAAAGTTAGATTTCTAAAAGTTGTCCTTGTCCATGTCCAAGTCACAAAATTGCCCGTTGAAAATTAAATAATCCAAATTGTCAATAATGAAAAAAAGATCGAGAAAAGTAATAAAATCTGATATCTCTAATAAAACAGTAGGGATCACATTTCTCGAATACAATAATTAACTCGGATATCCAGTTCAGTCCCAGTCGAACGGAGAGAGTCTTTTGCGATAAGGTGGCCGAGCATATAGTCGGTAAAATCTCGTAGAAAAAATAAGTGATAAGTCTCCTGGTGTTCTTAGCGAAAGAACCAAAGAATTACTTAAGATCTTAGCGGATTGATTCAGCGGACCGGTCTCTAATTTATTGCTTCTACATACAACCCCACGTAATATAGGTCGCAGGTTGACAACCCCGGGGATAATATTTTTACTTTTTTTTTTGAATATTAGATATTCATATTTGTAATTTATATTGAAATATAATATTTTAGAAGAAGTGTTATTTTATGAATATGATAGAGTGACCATATTTTTTTATTTCAAATTCCAAATGGGGTAAAAACTTTAGGCACATGGGGTGGTTAATGTAACTGTTCTTTTATTTTTTAAATAAAAATAAAACACAAAAACTATTTAAGAATATGATAAAAATAAAATAATTTATATTCTACATAAAAATTTAAGAATATAATTAGAGTTTTCATTACTATAGTCACGTATTGTCAATAATTCTTGACAATATTTTCACAATTGACTTTAGTAAGAAATATCGATTTTAGTATATAGAGTTTCGGTTCAAAATTTGTAAAAACATTTAAAATGAAAAAAAACTTGTATCAGGGACGTATCATCACCTTAACTAGAAGTATAATATTAATATGAATGATTTCTATATAATTGAAAAAAGTACAGCTTAGTCTTCAGCAAGTATTAAAACCATAGGGTCATAAAGTTTCACAATTATTGCAAATTTCGTGCTATCATTTATATTATGATTCAACAAGAGTTTTACTTAATACAGTTGCACTAAAGTGAATAAAAATGGCTATTTCAACTAATTTAAGACAAACATTTTGAAAAACAACCGTTATGATTCAATTACTATAGTCAAATATAGTATATAATTTTTGACAATATTCTTCACAATAGATTTTAGTATGAAATTTCACTTTTAGTGTATAGTTTTTAGTTCAAAGTTTGTAAGAACATTTAAAATGAAAAAAAAAAATGGGACGGAAAACTGGAATCCGGGACGTATTATCACCTTAACTATAAGTATAATAATAATTAAATTTTGCACAATAGTTAATTTGAAAAAGTATTGCTTAGTCATTTGCATCTATCAAAAATAGTTTTAGAGTTCCACAATTATTGCAAATTTTGGCCATAATCATCATGGTTCAACAAGAGTTTATTTTTTTTTAATTAAGATGTACTAATGTAAATACAAAAGTCGCTAATTCAACTAATTTAAGACAAACATTTTAATTGACAATTGTGATTCAGACACAAATTCTAAAGGATAAAATACAAAGTTCCGGAAAAATCCGGAACCTTATAAAAGAATATATAAAGTATATATATAAAGAATCCAAATTCTTTTAAATTTGACTACTACATTTTACTGGGAACCAATTATTGACATAAACATCTCATAATAAGTAAGACACTTTAAAAGTCACCTTACTTATAACTATAATATTGATTCAAATCTAGACAATAGTTAATTTAAAAAAATACAGCTTATTTTTTTGCAACTATTAAAAGAAGTCATAATTCCAAAATTATTTTTTAATTATTTATGATATCAAAATGAATGATAGAACAAATTTCATGCTATCATTATAAAAATTTAATAAGTAATTTTAAATAGTAATAAGTTAAGTAACAACCGTTGTGATTCAGAGATAAATTCTCGGATAAAAAAGAAATGTTATGTTCCGGGTCTATAGTCGTATGAGTTGGTAGCGAGCATTTTACATATAAAAACTAACCTCCAAAAGACACAAATATCAGAATAATAACTTTAGTTAGACTTCACGTAGGTGTTATCAAAGTGACAACAGAAAATTGGACTTTTGATGAAATTGTTATGTAACATTTGCACGTGCGATGATAAAAATTTGTCAATATATAAAAAATTGTATCAATAAATAAAAAAAAAAAATCAACGATACTTTCTAATAATTATTATGACTAAAATTAAAATGATTTTTTTTCTTACCTTCAGTTTTTGTTGATCAATGCGATTCCCAATAAGTTTCAGGTACATGCAAAAATCGAGGTGAAAATCCACTAATGGAATTGCATGTCGTTAGCGCAGATTCTGAAAAAGAAATGTATTTTGAATTTCAGAATATTCAAAAGTACTTTATATATATAAATAAATAAATAAATAAATAAATAAATATATATATATATATATATATATATAAAGTGTATCAATCTATAAAATTAAAAAAAATGAAATTTTGGCTAGGTTATTACTATAAGAAACTTTAGTTGCAGTGCGGACTTGAAGTTAATATTAAGAGTTGAAACTTTCACAAATTTTTTTTGGCAATTTGGAAGCATTTTAGCCACTGAAAGAAAAAAAAATTAGAAAATATCTATATTTAAGACCACCCTTATTATTATAATTTCACTAATACTTATTTTAATTACGTATATTTTTAATTTGATGCAGCAATATCGGCGAAAAACTATTTTTGTCTTTAAGCATAATTTATATCTATATTTTAAAGTAAAAACCCATATCACTACTGCTTTGGATCAGGCTGTCCGATTATCGGACCATATAGAATCTATGACGTTGCTTTGCATGGTCAAAGCTATTACCACTGAGTCACGGAAAAGTAATAAACATATATTAACTTAAATCTATCTTTATCTCTTGCATTGAATGTTTCACGTAGATAACGGTACACAACGAGGTAATAACAATTATCAACTTTCCTGGTATTAATTTTTTAGTTAATAATAACTATATTTTGTTAATAGTAACTATTTAATTTCAGTTAATACATTGCACGTATAAGCATAATTTTGCACTAAGTGTCCATAGTTCAACAAAGCCTTAACTTTATAATCGAATTGCAATCAGAGTATGCAAAGCCGAAAGGTTCGCAACACCTGTCCCGATGGCCGTAAGCTAGTGTCTAATGCCATTGTAAGATACTCGTTTAAGTGAAAACTTCTACTGTTAGGAATTAATGCTCAGTTTAAATCAACTGTGATAATGATTCAATGTTAGCCCGGGGCAATTAAATTGCCATTTTTCATTTGTAAATGTATTTCGTTCATTGCGCCTTGCTTTTATACAAATACGAATAGAAGTTAGAGTATTGGATTTAGCTGAATTTCAATATAAATGAAAATCGAAATGTTCGACGACAAAAGTTCAATATGGTAATAGATGTATTAAAAATGATGGATAATGAATAATAAATAAGTGCTATTATATCTTATAATACATATGTATAAGATCTATGCTTAGCTAACGTAGCAATCGAGAGTATTCGGCGGTTCTCGGCAACGCTTGTTTACCCGGTGACGTCACTCACTATCATAATAGAAAAAGAGTGTAAATACTACATCAATATATTATATATAATTTATTACATATTTTACATATTTTTACTGGCTTTTTATACATTAAAATAATGCTTCTTACAACAATAAAATTTTTGCTTCTATATTTTAGAACTAAAAATTATTAAAAAATGATACAATTTCATTAATACTCCATGTTAATTAAAGTTTGCTAACTTCAATCAATGGCGTGAACAGTATCTTGATAGATCTCCAAACCAAAATTAAGTAAATTTGATTGGCGACGTGAAGAAGGTAATCGTCGTCCTTCCTTGGATTAGCGAAGCTGCAGCAACCATAGATCCCCACCTTGGTTGCTCACCTCATCGCAGTCCCCATTCGGATAAAAACAGTGCGAGAAAAGCTCACAGACACAAAGGCCCATCGATCTGAACGTCAAATTCCGTCTAACCACACGCGCTTGACTTTTACATTCAACCTGGAATCGGTGGATTTTGCCTCCGACTAAGGGGTAAATGCAGGTAATGTCATTGGACAAGCCATGCTTTCTTGAACTGTCGGAAATCTTATGCCTGATCTCAGAAAGTCAAATAAATCCACAAGTGAGGACCAACAAAGTTTCAATCGATTTTCGTAACCAGCATGGTGATGATAAGTCTTTAGAACCATCACCAATCATACCGATCCATGTCCCATATATCAAATCCATTCGACTATGTGCATTCCTTTAGATTTAAAGTTCTATCCAATCAATTCGACTTTACCGTTGCACTTTCTAAATGTAAAAGTTTTAAATAGTTTTCTTCACTTTATATAAAAATATTGAAAAAATCGCTTTTATGAAAATATAATTTATGAAAATATTTTTTGTTTAATATAAAATGTACATTTGTTTTATTTCGTTGACATGACTACTGGATTTCAGTTATAGGCAATAAAACAAGTATTTCAACTTTTATAAAATTTATCTTCACTATTACTGTGAATGTTATTAATATTAAGTTTGTGGCAAAAATAATATAAAAATCGTAAGCAATAGATTTAAAAACAGCACAATATTAACCAAAATATATATTGTAAGTAATATGTTACGTAAATTTCATATAATCTGATAAAAATATTTGGTATGATTATTAGCAATTAATTGTATGGCTTTATTTTAAATTGTTTCTATTTTATTTAAATTACAGTAGCTTGACATGTACTTTAACAGAGGATATAAAATATGTCATATAAAGTAGTTATTGGACTTATTCAATATTTTTCAGTAAACCAATAAGAAATTTGCAACATGATGATATGTCATAATAAATGTTAACTGATAATTAAAATTTTTATTTCGTTATTTTGTTATTGACTACACAATTAAAATCAGAATGTTATTCTATAAGCTACTGGAATACACTTGTTTAAAACATTATTCTATAAGACTATAATAGTTGTCTTCCCAAAAACTGACTAACAATATTATGTTAGTTTTCTTATTTTTGATCATAAAATAATTTTTATGAATTTTCTATTGCAATTATGGAATTTATAATAAGTAGTTTATAAAAAATAAAAATATAGAAAAATCATTTGAAAATTCATAGTTTATAAATATCATCTCAATAAAATCTTAAATTCTCAAAATCTAATTGTTTCAAAGTTTATTTTTTTTTTAAATTTAAATTATTGGTACGAGAAGTTCTAGCAATTTGCCTTTAGGCACGATGCCATGTACTACTAATTGAAAATTAGAATAAAAAATACTTTCTCGAAAAACTAATAGTTTTTTCACACTGTCTATACTAGCAAAAAGCTTTTTGCATCATTCAAATCACATGCTCTATTTTCTCAAAAACTTAATTTTTATTTTCTGCACTTTTTGCTTCATAGCTCCGAAACGGCTGGACCTGTCTTTGCCAAAAACTTATCAGCACGTTTTCCTATCAATAGAAAAATTGGTTGATCCGTGCGCCCAAACTCGTGCACGAAAAATTGTATCCACACAAGATACATACACACATTTTTTTAAGGTATGCCAAAATGTTCAGAAACCTCTGAAGTTAAAAATTTACTGGGCCGATTCTGCCGCATTACAAAATAATGTTATGGCAAGGCTATGTTACGGAGAAGTTTCCATACTAATTTGTTCTAAATATTAATAAAAGCCATGTGGTTGCTGTGCAGTCAGGCGTTTTTATCAGGTTGGAAGATAGAAAACTTAGCTCAGAAACCGCACAAATGTCAAAAAAAACATCTTAGATAACAGGGGTTTTCTGACTCAGCTTCATAACATACGAATGACGTTGCAGTTTATGTGTAAAACTGCCTGAATGCACAGCAAATACATTACATTTTGACAGTATTCAGTCTGATTCAGTAGCATAACGTATGGAAGTTGGAGCATAACATGGCCTTGCCATAACATTGGTCTGTTGTGCGGCAGAATCGATCCAAAAATTGGTTAGTAACTGAAATAATCAGTGACCATTAATTTGACTACTACATTTTACTAAGAAATTATTGGCGTAAATATCTAAGTAAGGCACTTTAATATTATTATCTATTATTAACTTCCCGAAGGGCAAATTATAGTGATGTCAAAAAATAGAAAATGAAAATTCTTATATATCTTTACGTTTCAAAGGTTTGCTAAACATTTTGGCATACCTTAAAAAAAATGGATGAATGTATGTGTATGTGTGTGGGTCTATGTGTGTGTATGCGGATACAAATTTTCGTCGACGATTTTGGGAACACGGATCAACCGATTTGAATAATTCAAAAAACATTCGATTCGTATAGATGAGGAGACGTGTTGATCAGTTTTTGCTAAAGGCAGGTCTAGCCGTTCCAAAGATACGGGACAAGAGAGCGGGGCGTTCGATTTTAACAATTAAAAAAAAATACTTGTATTGACAAGATAAAAAACTGATTTTTGAGAAGGCAGGTCCACCGGTTATGGACTGTCAATAATAATAAGGTTAAAAAAATTTATTTGGCGGTCAAAAATGTTAATTGGACATATGTACATCAAATTTTCAGATATTTTATAGAGATTTTAATAATGTGTGCACATTTTGTGTAAATTTTTTGGGTTCCGTACCAAGATTTTTGATTACAGTACGGCAAGTTCCAGAAGTTTGCCTTAAGGCACGATGCCATGCTATAGTGAGGTAGTTTTTTTTTTTTTTACAGATTCTTAGGCGGAGATAGTCGTTCTGCCTTGGAGATACTACGATTCATTTGTAGCCCGTTATCAGTGGAATTTGTGCACCTCTGATTCAAACCCACGCAGGCATAATATTTTCTGCTTCCATGGAAATTATTCCCGAAATAAAGCACTCGTACGCGAACCGAGTCCAAAGAGCGCGAGTCGACATAATGCGAGCCGGTTCAATTGCGTTATAAGCGCATAATAACAAACGCTTATGTATCTCTCTGCCTTCATTCCAGAAGTACTTTATGACATAAAGATCTGTCAAGAACAAACAACGGATTACGTCAATTAGAATTACATTATAATAATTCACAACACGAACTGAAGACGTCTTAGGGAAACCCTTTTTAGCTTACGACGAACCACTTGGGAAATACTTAAATTTTGTCTCATATTTATGATGGTAATTTTTGGAACGAAACACGTTCCGATTATCTCTCGAATCACTTGTGACATAAATTATTAAGATATTGATTGAAATATTATTTCTTTAGTTTGAGGCGCTGTTGTTTAGACTACAAAACCTAAATGAAATTTTAAAGTATACGTCATTTAATGATTTTATAATTTGAATTGTTATTAACTTTCCTTAGGGTATGTTATAGTAATCATCCAAAAATCGAAAATAAAAATGGTTGCATATCTTCACGTTTCAGAGAATTCTGAGCGTTGCTTCATGTGAATCTGTATGTATCTATTATAGATATCATTTTTGGCAGTACCGCTCAACCGCTTCGAATAATTCAAAAGCATTCGATTCCTACTTATGGGGATTAGTGCTGATTAGTTTTTGGTGAAGGTCGGTCCAGCCGTTTCGAAGATACGAAGCAAAGAGTGCAGAAAATATTAATTAAGTTTGAGAAGGAACACAGCATTCAATTTGAAAAATTCACAAAACATTCAATTCAAAGTTCATTTTTGGCAAAGGCAGGCCCAGCCGTGTCAGAAAAAAAAATGTAAAAAATAGCAGTTTTTGAGAGAACTAAGCACCCCATTCGAGCGATTCCAAAAACATTCTATATTTGCAAACATTAAAAAAACGATTAGTTTTTGGGAAAAGCAAACAATTTTTTTTTCGAAATTTCAAAATTTATTTTTGAATTTCCAATTTTAATTCAGATTTTAATTTTAATTCTAGCTACAATTTTAAAGCTAACTCATATATTTGAAATAAATAATTTTAACTTTGCAATTCAGTTTAAAAATAATTCTTAGAAATATGAGATAAGGTCCTTCATTCTAACTCTGCTCACGTTTTGTTTAATTACTTTGCACGTAAACAAAAACGTCGTCGTTCAATTTATAAGCTCTTATATTTTGTCTATAATATGCGAATAATAAGAGCTACAGTATTTTTAATAATCCATTTGAAAGCATTTAATTTTGGAAAATGTTATGGCAAGGCCATGTTACGCTCCAACTTGCATACATTATGCTACTAAATCATACTGAATACTTTCAAAATGTCATGTTTTTGCTGTGCATTCAAGCGTTTCACACATAACCTGCAACGTCACTCGTATGTTATGAACCTGAGTCAGAAAGACCCTGTTATCTAACATCGTTTTTTTTGACATTTGTGCGGCTTCTAGGTTATGTTGTCTATCAGACAACCTGAAAAATTCGCTTGACTGCATACCAATCACATGGTTGAGTCAATATTTTGTATGGATGTTTTTCATAACATGGCCTTGCAATAACATTTTTCTGTTATGCGGCAGAATCGGTCTCTTAATTACGGTACGGGAAGTACCAGAAATTTGCCTTAAGGCACGATGCCTTGAATTTTTATGTTAGATTCACCAGTTTCTTCTGTATAACTTCTATAAAAATCTCACATGTGGGTGAGGTAAAAAAAAGACCAACTAAACCTTTACATTGACAAAGGTGTAAATAACAAGCAATAGCAAGTAAAAAAAATAAAGTAAGTACAAAAAAGCAATTTCACACGTGATGAATTAAATTTATAGTTATTCGACCTCTGTTGATGAATTTTTCTTTCAATATTAGATCAAGGTTATATACAATGAAATATTCCCATAAAATTTGTATTTCACATTGGTTGAATGTGTCGTAAAATTTCTCCAAAATTTCACCAAAAAAGATGTTGGATCTATTTGCCCCCAGGTTGGATAAATGATGAATTTTAGAAGCATAGTAAAAAAAACATATTTCTACAGTTAGAAGTTAACTTGGAATTTTACTGAACATAGTTGGTTGTTTGTGAAGTGTTATGTGTTGTGATATAGTTCATTTGGTTTATACAGTATAAATACTGAAACACAATTTGGACCTTTGTGCCCTGCCCTACCCTACGCTGTAGATGTATTAGAACCTGTTCGTAAGTATTTTCATTTTATTATATTGGCCATAAAGCGGCAATCTTCATGGCATTGAGTTTTTATACCAGATGGTTGCTACCCCTGAAGAGAGGATAGCGGAGATTTGGATAGACTTATTTTTTTCATTTCAAAAACTGAAGTCTGCGTAACAACATGTGTAATAAGTAATCAATAAATATATAGCCTTCAATTAGAACTCAGCGACAAATCAATAGTTTAATTTGAACTGCAACAAATACATAAATTATACCAATAAATCAGTATTTAATACAATCCACGGCTACAAGGGTTAAATAATAACCCAACAATCTGAGTTATCGAAGGAGAGTTTTAATAAATTTTATAACTTCATATACAGAACCCAAAAAGTTGGCAACACAAGTATTCATACATCTGAAATTTCTACAAAAAATATGATAATTTGATTGCATATATGAATATTTTATGAAAATTTTGGCTTTCTTAAGTAACTATTTTTAGCACATTTTATTCTGCTTCTCCAAAACCGCTGGAGTTATTCAAAAACTAATCTACTAACCAATAGATTATTATTATAAACAATATAATTATTACAAATGGTGAGAAAAGCATGAGCACAGGCCGGGTCCCTCGGTTTGACTGTACGTCTTCGTTACTTTGTAGGCCTCTCCATTTATCATAAATATCAGCTGCAGGAACTCATAAAGCTTATTAAATGCGAATTATTTAACACCGAAGTTTCGACGTAACCAAACATAATTAGAGTCAAATTGACGTGCGTGCTGTTATACCGAAACCCTATGCCAAGTTCTGAAAACGGTTAACCACATAAACTCTGCTGCAGCATGACAAGTTAATGATTTGGTTTTAATTTTCAAAATTAACATAGTTCATATGCAATGATAAAATTTGAATCACAGTGCAATACGATTACAAACCAAGCACCATCCTAAATTTGCAAATAGTGATATCTAAACTGGTTTCGGTGCTGCATAATTATTCAAGATTAAGCTGATTTTCATATGCGCCCATATATATATTCGCTCTAGTACATTTTTATAAAGGAGGGCTTCTCAAAGTCTTCCAAATAATTTATATAAAATTCAGAGTTCAACAAAAAGTTCTTTAAAACTTAATTCTTGTTCTTTAAAAGTTAATTCTTGAAAACTTGTGACAATTGTGTTATTTTTAACTTTTCTTAGGGTAAGTTATAGTAATAGTCCAAAAATCGTTAATAAAATTGTTTGCATATGTTTACGTTCCAGAGGTTTCTAAACATTTTGGGATACCTTAGAAAAAGTTGATTGCTGTATGTGTGTGCGTGCGGATACAATTTTTTTTTTTGAAAAAATAAATGTGTATGTGTAAGTTAGTATGCATGGATACAATTTTTCGTTCACGTTTTCAGGAGCACAACCCAACCGTTTTGAATTATTCAAAAAGCATTCGACTCCTATTGATAAGAAGACGTGCTAATTAGTTTTTGGCAAAGATTGATCCAGCCGTTTTGGAGATACGGAGCAAAGAATCCAGAAATCAAAAATTAAGTTTTTGAGAGAACTAGCTTCCGATTTAAATGATTCAAAAAACATGCCGCTTATATCGAAGTAATGAAGAATTGATTGAATTTTTGCAAAGGCAGGTCTAGCGGTTTCGAATTACAAGATGGTAGTACAAACAGTGCGTTCTAAAAAAAATTGAAATAGACATAGTAACACAGGCATGACTGAAGTAAGTTTTTTTTAAGGAAATTTGCTGATATCGCTAAAATTTTGTAACAAAAGACATAAATGTTAGTATTTGTTATCAAAGAGTAGACATTAGAAAAACGTTGGAAAAAATGTCATTTGGCGATCGAAAATCAGATATTTTTGATCATTTGACTGTATGAATCAATTCACATAAATGGGTTTTAAAAACTTAAGAAATTTCATAATTATCAAAATTGTCAAAAAAAAATTTTTAGTTTCAGTTTTCAAGAAGTTTCAGTTGCCAAAAAATATCAGTGTATTACAAAACTATCAGTGTTTTCAAAAATTTCAAAATTTTTTATAGAAACTTATTACATTCAAAGAAGAAATTTTTCTCAATTTTATCAATAATCGAATTTTTTATATATTTTCATAGTTTTCAAAAATATTCAAGAAAAATCAAAATTCTAAAAAAAAACCTTTTTATTTTTAAGCTTTTCAAAAGTTTAAATTGCGGTACGGAATATTTCAGCAATTTGCCTTAAGGCACAATGCCATGCAACACTGTGTTGGTTGTATCCTAGAAATGTTATTCACAGTTACGATTCCAAAGTTAAAAAAAAAAAAAAAAATTAATGAAAATAAATCACAATAACCGAAAAATTATCATAATTTCGCCAAAACTTCAGGTTGTACTTAGAAGCTCATAATTTCCAAACAACGTGAAATAATTTTTAATTTTTCGTAGGGTAAGTTATAGCAATCGCAAAAAAGAAATGTTTTATATATCTCTACGTTTCAAAGGTTTCTGAACATTTTGGCATAACTTAGAAAAAATTGATTGCTGCATATGTGTGTGTGAGAATACAAATTCTTATTTCTAATACTTTTAGGACAGTGAAGACTATATGATGCATACTATCAGCCCATTTTTGCTTGATGTTAAGTTCTGGGACACCCTGTATAAAGTTCAGCAGGAATATGTTTGTTTTAATAAACAAAAAAATTGAATTATTTGGGACTTATACTGCGTTAAAACATATCCTTTTTTTAAAATAAAATTTATGGAAAGTCTGACATCTAAAAGTGAGAAATACTATTAAATAAATATATATGTGTAAGCCAAGACTTTTAACAACTTTTAACTCATCCACAATAATTCGACTTTTTGACTTACGTCATCACCAGCTATTCATGAAAAATCCAATTTACAATCTTTAAGATTCATAATTAGAATTAATATGTATATTATGTACGTGTCTACATACACATAATTAGTTGTGTATATATTTCATGATAATTATGATTTACTTATATGTATGTAATTTCATTTCATTTACATACATAGAGAATATATATAAAAGCGTGGTTAAAAGCAATAAGGACTCGATGCTTATAAACACGTACTTTAGCTATAATTTCATACGATATTAATTAACGTGCGCAACGCTATGAAAAACATTTCATTAGAAAGCACTCCTTCAATTACATAATGTGGAATTGTTAATTAGACTTAATTTCAAGTCCACGTATTATTTACATTTCTCTCATTACTATCAACTAAATCGTTCTGAGTGTATTTACTTTAATAAGTAGTTTGTTTGGACAATTATTTGCATATAAAACCCTGGAATTGTTTCTAGTCAAAACTTTACATGTAAATTCATACACAAGTGCATATATATATATATATATATATATATATATATATATATATATATATATGCGTGTGTGCTGAGGGTTGGCCACCCTTAAAACTGCTTTTTAGGTTTTGAACCAATTTTTGTATTTCATTATTTTATAATTCGTAATTAAAAAACACAGATATCCGTAAATTTTCACCTTTTACACAAACACTATAGAGTGAAGGTCATTTTAGTAATCGAATAATTTTTTGAAGTAAATCTTCATTAGGCGCGACTAGAGAGTAAATCTAGTCGCGGAAATAGCGTTACGCCCGAACAGTTTGTCATTAGCTCTCGATGAAATCATTTCTATACGGGTCGATTGTGATTAGTCGTCGTGTGGCGTGAATAGAGATCTGTCGTTGTATGCGTACTGACATCAATATTGTATGCGTAAGAATACAATAAGGAAATTGGAAGGTCATTAGTTTTGAACTTACATCGTAGTACAAATCTTGATTTAATAAAAAATGCCTGAATCAGAGAAAAAAATTACACTGTTCCCCGTAAATAATTATAATAAAATTAATAAAACAAATGAAACATTTGTATCGTGTACGAAACGTAATTTTATTGAAATAATTTCTATATTATTAATTATTATTATTTCTATATTAATGGAAAATATTTTTATAGGCAAAGATATTACAGCTGCTCAAAGAATGACATTGTATTGTCAGCAAAAAAGTAAAAAAAATACAAGCAGACAATTAATGTATGTTAATTTTATTGCATGAAGTTCTTCAAATACAATTCCATGATGAGTGAAGTTGCAAAAACAATATTTGTTTAGACGTTGTTTAACATAAACCACTATGTGAACGAATATTATAGAATTTACTTATCAGCAATTACTTCATTTCTCTAATGAAGATTCATTTCTAAATGCTAATTACAATGACAAACCGATCATGTCATATTTAAAGTATGAATTTAATTACATTATTGTTTTTAATATTATACATATTTTTAATGATATTATAAATATATAATTTATAATTTATCATTATATAAATGTGTATAAAGGTTGACACTAATATGCAAATAAGTTTTACTTCAATCGAGTGTGAACCTTACGCGCACTCTTTTCTTTTTAAAGGAATGTATTAAAATTGATATATTGCATATTCAAAGCTTCTTTTCATTTTAAATATTAGACTATTATTTTTGTATACAACTATATTAAATTTTTATATTATAAGTCTTATAATATAAAAAATAAGTAACTTTTTTAAAAAGAGTAACTTCGAAATGACAATACTGGTCAATGTATCATACAATACGGAAAGATTATTTGTTAAAAAATAATAAAAAGTTTAATAACATTATGTATAATTATGTAAAAAATATGAACAATTTTACAATATTTAAGAGAACCTATAGGCATACTTATTGCAAAGTGATAATCTCTTATAATAAATACTTTTTATGTACACAGAGAAATGTTGAGAAATACATCATACTTTTATTAAAATAAATATTGTGACATTACTAAAGTTATTATCATACTTTTATACTGACAGTTGTATACTACAACAAAAAGTTAATAACCAATGCCTGCATTACGAAACATAATAAGTGCTTATTGGAAGATCTTTCTAAAGTTTTGTTCATAAAGTTTCTAAGAATGCATTGTTATTTTTTATTTTCTATATCAAGAGTTTTTCAAACAAAGAGATGCGTCTGTATAGCTAAGAAAATGTGGAAATATCAGTCAAGATTGAGAATAGTCTTTCCTCGCAATTAATAGAAATGGCTTCATGTAAATAATTTAAAATTGATATTATCTATTTTAACTACCGTATAATATAATCGATATGAACTTGAAGACATTAAATAAAAAAAGTCATTCTAAAGGCTTTAAGATACATTTTTTCACAAGCGTTTTTGCCAACCATTTATTAATGATATTATCATTATTAATAAATTTCAAATATAAGTATAGAAGTTCATTTAGGCATTTTTGAGTTGAATGATATTGATGCTGAAATGCGTTCGTTTCCAATATAGGCTTCATTGTATAGAGCAAAACAAAGTAATGATATTCGCACGAACAACTTTCATTGAGAGGCTGCAACTTATTCCATTATAAACAAAATACCATGGAATTATAGGGTTGCTTAAGATATTTTGAACTTCATTTAATTTCGACATAGAAATATATTATATGAGGCAGATCCGTGAGCTGAGTTAAACTTCAACTCGATTTAGGGAAGAATAGTGTGAGAGATTTCCCATTGCCATATCACACCGCAGTGCCCAAAATTGGTGTTTAATTAGAAACTTCAATATAATTAATATTTGGAGCAACTAATATTATTTAGGTTTTGTTTTTATGAAAAATAAACCCAAAAATAATATGTTATTGTAGTTTTTACCAATCGGGAATGCGGAATGCTTCCTTCCTCAGAAACTTAGGCCCCAAATACTCATACGTAAATAACTTAAAATTTAGAAACACCTATAATAATATATAAATCAAAATCATCTCAATTTTTAAACAAAATAATAAAATTCTACGAATACATCTAGTAAGACAGTGATAATCAAATCTAAAAAAAACGAAACAAATATCAAAAATGCCCGATAAGCAAAGGTTTTTATGTTCCATAAAAACAAACCCAATATTATTGAGGTTGTTTTTGAAAAAAGAAAATTATTCTTGGAAAAGATATCAAATTCTATGTATCATATTTAATACATGACCTAAGAATTCAAATTAATTTGTTTGTTTATTGAATATCTAACACTTACTTGTGAAAAAGTATAAAAATTATACAACAGTGAAAATTGTGTCGCAAAACCTTGAACAAACAATAAAGTAAGTAGTTCCATAATATGATTTTATTATATTTTTTTATTGACAATTTGATATGTAATTTGCACCTATTATCGACATTCTATGTGAGTGGCCTTTTACAAGAAAAAATAGACACAACAAAATGCAAGTGGCAACTAGAATAAATTTCTCAATATGTTTAAATAATTGACATAATCCATAAGAATTCAAATTTAGCTATTTTTCAAATTGTCACTATAGAATTTTGAAATTTTTCCAAACATATTATTTAGTTACATTTTATAGGCTAATAATACTTTAGGCTAAAGACTAGACAAAATCATAAAAAGCTTAAATAAGATCATCAAAAACAATTCAAGAATTAATTTAAAAAACCGACTTAGTTCATATTTATTAAAAAATAAGCAGTACGATTTTCGACTAATATATTTCGAACGACTTGTACATTTCCAAAATCGGTTTATGATTTTGCTAATTCTACATGAAGAAAAGTTACCAATCATATTGACAGAATAGTCACTAGTACAGTTTTATTAAATGATTAAAAAGCTCAAATTTGGGGCACAAAAACACCTCACATATCAGAGCAACTTTGAAAGTCGACAAACCAATTTTAACAAATCTGGTTTCTATAAAAACGTTTTGTTAACTAATTGAGAAATGCTTTATTTGGCGTGTGTTTTAATTTGATTAATTAGGGTGGTTCTTAATATGGACATTTTCGAATTTCCTTGCTCCCAAGGGCTCAAATGATTCCAAATTAATAAAAAACAATTATCTGAAAGTTGTAACTGTAATTACTTGAATTTTCACTTTTAATTCATTTGTCGCTAAGTTATACCTAAAAAATTTTGTTTTCAATTTTCAAAATTTTTTCATGCTATTTCCATACGAAGTTTGATTGAATTGCGCATTATCTAAAAGTTAATATTAAGCCCTTGGAAGCAAGAAAATTCGAAAATGTCCATTTTAAGGATTACCCTAATATATATATATATTAGGGTGGTCCTTAAAAAGGTCATTTTCGAATTTCCTTGCTCCCAGGGGCTCAAATGGTTCCAAATAGATAAAAAACAATTCTCTGAAAGTTTTAGCTCTTAATATTAACGTTTAGATAGAGCGCAATTCAATCAAAGTTTTGTATGGAAATAGCATGGAAAATTTTTCAAAAATTTAAAAAATGTTTTTTAAATGTAATTTAGCGTACAAATAAATGAATAAAACTTATTTATTTGTCGCTAAGTAATACCTAAAACATTTTTTTTTAATTTTCAAAATTTTTTCCATGCTCTTTCCATACAAACTTTGATTGAATTGCGCTCTATCTAAACGTTAATATTAAGAGCTAAAACTTTCAGAGAATTGTTTTTTATCTATTTGGAACCATTTGAGCCCCTGGGAGCAAGGAAATTCGAAAATGACCTTTTTAAGGACCACCCTAATATATATATATATATATATATATATATATATATATATATATCATTTCAATTAATTTAATTTTTGCAACGTGTTTCTGATCATTTCAACAGCACTAGCGGAAAAACCATTAACCGGGAAAGTTTGGTCGATGGAAAACTTTGTGTCAAAAACTTGAAAACCCATTCAATTCGGCAACGTTGATTGATTTAATTGAACTTCGTGCATGGTTGTCGCGCCCTCGCAAACTACATCGAGACACCTATTACTTGCGCTTCAAAGGGCTCGCAAATTAGTGGCACACGATGTGGGATGTACACACGCTTAAGCGTATGCACGTACTACGGAACTACAACAATTTCTGTATTGAACATGCAGAGCAGCACATGAAATACAATTACAATATTACATAATATAATATATGTAGTTTTTTAGTTATGTCTTTCTTATTCGCTGTTATAATTCACAATTTATACTCATTTACCTCATAGATCTTTTTATTTTTAAGTTTACTCTATATAATCACAAAATTTAAATTTAATATATCAAAATTGGAAAGGCTTACTACTGGGTAACCGTTTAAATCTAATGTTTAATATTTCTTCCTTTTTTGTAAAGACAGATTGTAATTCAATAAAGAGAATAAAAAAATAAATAAAAAAATAATAATATATGTAGTAACCTAAGCAATTGTTAACACTAAATATAATATAATCAGAAAAATGCAAAATGCAGATAAGAAAAACTTAACTTGTACAGAAGAGTATTGTTTGTTTTAGTGATGTATTATGAATATCAGTATCAGTATTTTAAAGTTACAAGACAATAGTACTAGAGTTAAAATAATATAAATAAGCATTAGACTTGGAAAAGTATACTTGAAAAATCTTTGAGTTCGTGAAGAAATTTTAGAAACGTTAAAGGATTGCTGGTCAAAGGGCAATCTATGGCAACATTACAAAGTTTATAATGAATAAAATAAAAAATAATAAAAAAAAGTTTTAAAAAAATAAATAAAAATAAAGTAAATATATAAAAACAAAATACTTTCAGTAAATCGACGTGTGGCAAGAGACCATATGATAATTTCAGTCAATGAATGGTAGATTATAATAAAAAAAACATGTTCAGGATAAGTATTGTGTAGTCTTAAAATATATTTTACCAAAATTTTTATTGAATATTATCTATCACTTTGGAATTATTCCTAAGATGAGCAATCCAAACTCGAGTTTGAAACACACAATTGCATAGTACATGCAAATTAGTGACCTAATTGAATTGTATTTATCTTATTGTAAAATTGATAAATTTATAAAATTTTGTAGTGTTTATAGTCAAAAAAGCAATTTTACAAGAGATAAATTTAAATTAAATAAATAGTTATCTAACTCAGCCAATAAACGTTTCTGACGAAATACCAGATCAAGGTTATATACAGTGTTATCTATGTAAAAAATGTAACCATGAATTTTATATTTTGCATTGGTTGAAAAATGTAGCTATTATTTCATAAAATCCCTATAAAATTAAATGTAAGACTTAGGACTTGTTCGCCCCCTGGCCGTCAAATTTGACCCCGCCTATGGGTGAAAAAGGACCCGGTGACAATTTTTCGAAAAACAGAAAAATACATACTACAATAATGAATTAGCTGGGAGTTTTACTGAACATAGACAGATTGTTGTTTGATTGATGTGTATTATTTATTGTGATTTAATGTGCTTAGTTTTCACAATGTAATTGCTTAAAGTCAAATTGGATCTTTGTGCCCTGGCCTACCCTATCTATTTATTTCTAATTACAGATGTGTTAAAATAATTATGTTATATCTACAAAACGAATTAGATATCTATTTATTTCTTATTGTGAACGGGTAATTTAACCTGTGATAACTTGCTTTATATGTGTTATTATTAGGAGAAAATGAGTCATAAAATTTTTATAATATTTTTTGGAATTTGGAATTTGAAAACCTACGTGTCAACTTTTATTTTATCTATTGGATATAATAAGTCACGTCTTTTAATTTTTCTTATACATAAATTTATTTATCTAATGAAATAAATGTTCTCCATAAAGTTTTTCATCTTCCTTACAATTAGCTCTTTTTGGTATTCTAAGGTTTAAAATAAAAATGAAATAATTAAAAAAAATGAACTTAATGAAAATGAAATATTCAACATATGACTTATATTATAATCAGAAGTCACCTATAAAAGCATTTTTTTAAAAATCCAAATTGTTTTTCATATAAGTTATTCATATATTAATTTTTCACTGACTCATTTATTACCCACTCGATCGTAGTTATACTTTTAAGAAGCTTTTATTAATTGCACAAAAAGATAGCAACCGGTTACCAAAGAAAGAATTTCCTAAGGGAACGGAAAACACTTGACATTTACCTATAAATAATATTTCTAATTAAATTTCTCAATGGCACTAAGGTTTAGCGATAAATGCATAATTTATGTTTAGGTTTACTTTGGAATGAGTAAGTATTTCCTTTAATTAATTTTATAAAAAAAGGTCAACGAGTTATTTCAGGGAAAGGAAGCATAAAATATGAAAGAACGAAAATGATACAGATTATAAACTGCTATAATGGTTTATTTCAATTAATAATGGTATTTTATCAGTTATTTCTGAATATACGTCTAATATTAATAATTCAAAAAAGATTTTATTGTAATGACAAAATGAAGAACAGATTAAATTTTTGGGAAGGCAGGTCTAGCGGTTTTGAAGATCGAGAGAAAAAAGTAAATGAAAGGCACATATCTAATAAGGTCTATGATTTTTTCCGAAAAATATATACATGCAATTAATATTATATGCCTTTCATTATATTTTTTCATAAACTCTTTAATTTAATATTTCTATATTGTTTACAGTATATATTTTATTAATAGCTGTCCTTAAATTTATTGTTTACGATTTTTATTTTACTTTTGCCATAAACTTAATATTAACAACATTTACAGTGATAATGAAGATAAAGTTTATGAAAGTTTAAATAGTTGTTTTCTAATCTTAAACAGAAATCCGGTATTTATGTGAACAACATGAAATAAATGTATATTTTATATTTAAAAAAAAAATAAAATTAATAATTTTATTTTCATTAGAGATATTTCTTTTTAATATTTTTATATAAAATCAAGAATACTATTCAAAACTATTACATTTAAAAAGTACAATGTTAAGTCTACTCCACATATCTTCTAGAATAGTTAGTGCTGCTTCGAAAGACTTATCATCACCATGCTGGTTATGAAAAGCGATTGAATCTTGGTCGGTTCTTCCCTTGCGGATAATATTTGGAAATTTCATAAGGTGAGGCGTAGGATTTCGGACAGTTGAAAAAAATATCACTTGACCGATGCCATTACCTGAATTTACTCCATAATCGGAAGGAAAATCCATCGATTCTAGGTTGAATGTAAAAATCAAGCCTCTTTGATTTTACGCGTGTGGTTAGATGGAATTTGACGTTCCGATCGATAAGTCTTCATGTTGGTGAGCATTTCTCACTCTGTCTTCATTCGAATAGGAACTGCGATGAGGTGGGCAACCAAGGTGGGGATCTACAGTTGCTGCAGCTTCGCTAATCCGATGAAGGACGACGATTACCTTCTCCACGTCGTCAATCAAATTTACTTAATTTCGGCTTAGAGGTTCATCAACATACTGTCCACAACATAGATTTGAGTTAGCAAACTTTAATTAGATGAAGTACTAATAAAATTGAAGTAATTCTTCAGTAATTTTTAATTTCTAAAAAACCCGGTTTAAAATATGAATTTATAAAAACATGTATAAAATATTAACGTAGTATTTATTTTGTTTTGTTTTCTATTATGTATTTTTTGTGGCAACTATGATAATAAAAATATTATACGTGCGTCATATTAAACATATAATATGCCGCGCGTAAAATATTTTTTAATATCATAGTTGCCACAAAAAAATCATAATAAAAAACAAAACAAAGTAAATACTACTTCAAAATTTTATACACGTTTTTATAAATTCATATTTTAAACCGTTTTTTTAGAAATTAAAAATTATTGAAGAATTACTTCGATTTCATTAGTAATTCAGCTAATTATAGTTTGCTAACTTTAATCTATGTTGTGGACAGTATGTTGATGAACCTCTAAGCCGAAATTAAGTAAATGTGATTGACGACATGGTGAAGGTAATCATCGTCCTTCATCGGATTAGCGAAGCTGCAGCAGCCACAGATCCCCACCTTGGTTGCCCACCTCATCGCAGTTCCTATTCGGATGAAAACAGTGCGAAAAGGCTCACCAAAATGAAGACTCATCGATCGGAACGTCAAATTCCATCTAACCACACTCGTAAAAACGAAGAGGCCTGACTTTTACATTCAACCTGGAATCGGTGAATTTTGCTTCCGATTATGGAGTAAATTCAGGTAATGGCATTGGACAAGTCATACTTTCTTAAACTGTCAAAAATCCTACGCCTTACCTTACGAAATTTTGAAATATTATCTGCAAGGGAAGAACCAATCAAGATTCAATCGCTTTTCATAACCAGCATGGTGATGATAAGTCTTTCGAAGCAGCACTCATTATACTAGAAAAGATATGTGGAGTAGACTTAATAATTGTACTTTTTAAATGTAATAGTTTTGAATAGTTTTCTTGATTTTATATATAAAAATTAAAAAGAAATATCTCTTATAAAAATAAATTTTTACATTTTTTTATTTAGTTTATTTTTTTTAATATAAAATATATATTTGTTTCATTTTGTTCGCATAAATACCGGATTTCTGTTTAAGGTTATGAAAACAACTATTTAAACTTTCATAAACCTTATCTTCATTATTACTGTGAATCTTGTTAATATTTAGTTTGTGGCAAAAATAATATAAAAATCGTAAACAATAAATTTAAGGGCAGCACAATATTAATAAAGTATATAATGTAAATTGTAAAAAAATATTGAATTGAAGTGTTCATATAAGGATATGATAAAAAGTATAGAATATTTATTGCGTAAAATGTTAAAATGCCGGTTATTGTGACGCACGTATGTATTTTCCGAAAAAGTCCTCAAAAAAATTTCAAAAGATAGAAGGCGATAATGACGTCACCGGGTGAGCTCTATAGACCTCACAATACTTATGTATATATTAGGTTTATGATGAGTTTACGTAGCAATCGAGAGTATTCGATGGTTTTCGGCAACGCTCGTTCACCCGGTGACGTCACTATCGCCAAAAAACAGAAAAAAATGTAAATACTACGCCAATATTTTTTATATATATTCTAATATATATTTCACACATTTATTACTTGTTTTTTAATACAATGAAATTCTTGCTTTTGAATAATAAAACTGAAATTTATTAAAAAAAATGATACAATTTCATTAATACTTCATGTTAATTAAATGTTGCTAACTTCAATCGATAGTGTGGACAGTATCTTGATAGACCTCCAAACCGAAATTAAGTTAATTTTTTTGACGGCGTGAAGAAGGTATTCGTCGTTCTTCCTTGGATTAGCGAAGCTGCAGCAACTATAGATCCCCACCTTGGTTGCTCACCTCATCGCAGTCCCAATTCGGATAAAAACAATGTGAAAAATGCTCACCGACACAAAGGCCCATCAATCGCAACGTCAAATTCTATCTAACCACACGCATAAAATCGAAGATGCTTGACTTTTACATTCAACCTCGAATCAGTGGATTTCGCCTCCAACTAAGGCGTAAATGCAGATAATGTCATTGGACAAGTCATGCTTTCTTGAACTGTCAGAATTCCTATGTCTGCCTCAGAAAGTGAAATAAATCCACAAGTGAGGACCAACAAAGTTTCAATCGATTTTCGTAACCAGCATGGTGATGATAAGTCTTTAGAACCATCACCAATCATACCGATCCATGTCCCATACCCAATCTGTTCGACTATGTTTATTCCTCCGGATTTGAAGTTATTAGCAGAAAAGACAAGTGTAGAGTAGACTTTACCATTGTACTTTTTAAATGTAATAATTTTAAATAGTTTTCTTCACTTTATATAAAAATATTGAAAAAATTCTCTCTTATGAAAATATATTTATAAAAATAATTTTTGTTTTTTTTTTTTAATTTCAAATGTACATTTGTTTTATTTTGTTGGCATGACTACTGGATTTCAGTTTAGGGCAATAAAAACAACTATTTCAATTTATATAGAATTTATCTTTATTATTACTGTAAACCTTATTAATGCTAAGTTTGTGATAGCAATAATATAAAAATTGTAAACAATAAATTTAAGAATAGCACAATATTAACAAAAATATGTTATGTAAATTTCATATAATTTGATAAAAATAATATTTTGTGTGATTATTAGTGAAGTGAAAATTAGAATTTATTTATGAATCATACATTCTTTAATAGTATTTTATAGTTCTATTATTATTTATTGAGCACTATTTAATAAAAAAAATGTTATTACTTAATTTCATAATTGTAGGAAGGTGTAGTGTGTCATGTAGAATTCTGTTAGCCATGAAGTGCAGAGCTACTGGATTTCTCTAAAACAAAATTATGGTTAACTTACGTAAGGTATGTTATAGTAATCGCAAAAAAATCGAAAATATTTTTTTTTATATCTTTGCATTTCAAAGGGTTATGTACATTTTGGCATACCTTACGATTAAAAAGAATGGATGTGCATATGTGTGTGCGAATACATTTTTTCGACGATTTCGAGGACACGGATCAATCGATTTGAATGATTCAAAAAACATTCGAGTCCTATTGATAGCAGAAGTGCTGATTAGTTTTAGGCAGGTTCAGCCGTTTCGAAGTTACGGGGCGAACAAAAGTTCCAGAAGATTTCAAAATTTTTGAACAATATCAAAACTTAAAAACAATCGATTTATATGAAAAAAAATTCATAATTACCAAAAATAAAATGTTTGAAATATTATAAATTTCAATAAAATCAAAATTAAAAAAAAATTAATAAATTTCTTGTAAACATACACATAAGTTGTATGTAAAAATACACATAATTTTACAGTATTTGTAATAGATAATTTTAAAATAATTAATATTTGTAACATTATATTTTGTTATTAATTATTGAATAATTTTTATTGACCATTGAGTATTCTCATCTCTCATATGGTTAATTACGGTACGGGAAGTACCAGCAAATTGCCTTAAGACACGATGCCATGCACCACTAGTTGACTACAAATTCATATAAGGGTCGTAACATAGTGTTACCGGTTTATTTGATTATATGATATATACCAGTAACATTTGCATAATGAATATGAACAAATGAATTTTTGTAAACTGAACTAAGTTTGGAATACCGTCATATATCACATTAGCTGACTATCATTGTATCACCAAAATACGCCTAACAAAACTCTTAGAGTCTCCTAATTCGCGTTAAATTGCACAGCCATTGAAACAATTATATACATCCTCGGCACAATATTTCACTTTAATAACTCAATGTATAGAAAGAGACATTTTCCTGAACGTCTGTTTTGTTTATTCAGCGTCACAAAAGGTGGCAACTGAACTGACTCAACCGCGAAACAAAGAAATTAACGTGTTCGCCATGCGTGTGTTTGTGAGAGAGAGTTGTATCAATGGAATATAGGGAAAAAGCTTTCGAACGAACAATAAACAAAGCTCTTAATAGAATCAGGAATTAATCTGTCGTCGTTTTTGGCGAGGACAAAAGAGCAGGCACAAATTCTGCGGAGCGTGTGTCTTTGACAGTTCGCCGAGCCCGAGCTTCTCCCATCAATACGGCACCGGATTTGTAAAGTCCCGAGTGTATTAACTACATTAAGCCCACGGCCCACATGCACGACGACGACGACGACCGATTGTTTCTCAAACTAATTACGGATTCGACTTTTCCAACTAATTCATTACGGAAAAATTACATTTTCAAAGCAATTTCATTATGCCATCGATGAGAAACATCTCATGTAGGAGTTTGTATGTTTAAATTAACAATCAAGACTCAGAATACATGTTTATTATAGTACCAGCATATGCAATAACGTCATGCTCTACCTACAATATACCCACACCAACTAAAGGAGATATCATTTAAAAGAAACAAATTAATATTGATGTAAAACTTATTTAGGCGCGACTAGGGTGTACAACCGTACAAATGCAACGGAAGTCCGTTACATTCCGGCAGAACTGTACGTCATTCGCTTTCAATGAAATCATTTCAATACGGGTTGATCGTGATTAGTCGTCGTGTATGTGAATAGAGATCTGTCGTTGTATGCGTACCGGCATCAACGTTGTATGCGTACCGATATCAGCAAAGAAATCGGCATAGATAAATAAACATTTTAAAAGTTACATCGTAGTACAAATCTTGATTTAATGAAAACTGCCTGAATCAAAGGAATATTTTACCCTTTTCATTGAAAATATTAATAAAATTAATGATTAGTAACTTTATTGATTAGAAATTATTTCTATATTAGTAGTTTCTTTAAATCTTTGATGTTATTAAAATGTAAAATATTTTTTAGACAAGACAGATATTACTACTGTTCAAAGAATGAGATTATATCGCCAGAAAAATAAAACAAAATACAAGCAGTCAACTAATGTATGTTAATTTTAATTACATGAAGTTCTTCAAACACAATTCCATGATGAGTGAAGTTGCGAAAACAATATTTGTTTAGACGTTGTTTAACATAATCCGATATGTGAACGAATATTATAGAATTTATTAATCAGCAATTACTTAATTTCTCTAATGAAGGTTCATTTGTAAATGCTAATTACAATGACAAACCGATCATGTCATATTCAAAGTATGACTTTAATTACATTATTGTTTTTAAATATTATACAAATTTTTAATTCTATTATAAATATATAATTTATAATTTATCATTATATAAATGTGTATAATGGTTGACACTAATAAATGTTTACATTACGAGTGTTACCATATTACTGATAAACTTTATTCAAAATTGTTATATGATTTTATTCATTTTTACTTGAATGCCATCTTGTACAGTAGCAAATAAGTTTTACTTCAATCGTGTGTGAACCTTACGTGCACTTTTTTTTTAAATTATATCTACTAATAATACCAACTTTAGAAAAGCCTCGCTGGCTTAAAGGTCCGCTGGAAAGAAGATCCACTATCATTATCTTTAAAATAAGCAAAGTATAGAATTCTATAGAATGCATAGAAAGTTTTTAAGTATCCATCACCTTAATTCATACGACTTTGCCATCAAGAGATAAAAGAAAAAGTATCAATCATCATCATACCTAAAGTATTATTTTCGTTGGTAGTTTTTTTTTGGCTTTGAGCTTATACTAGTATATTTAGTTCATAACACCTAACTAAAATTTTTAGGTGTACGTTATTTAATAGTTTTGTAAAATAATTGTTATTTTTAAGTTACATTCAACCATTTTTGAATCTCTATGAAATATTACATGTGGGTGAAGTAAAAATGACCCACTAAAGGCACAAAAGCATAAACAACAAAAAACATTAAATTAAAATATAATTTCAGTTTTGAAAAAAATTTAACAAGAAATAAATCAAATTAAAATAGTAGTTATTCCAACTCTGCTGATGAATATTTCTTATACCAGGCTCAAGATTTGTGTACCTTATGTAATCTTTGTAAAAAATATGCCCATGTAATTTATATTTTGCGTTGATTGAATATTGTAGCTATTATTTTGTAAAATCCCTCTAAAATTAAAAATAAAACTTGAATATGTTTACCACCTAGCATTCCCATTTTCCCTGACTCTGAGGCAAAAAAGGCCAACTAATTTATGAAAGAAAAAAAAAAACACATTTCTACAATGATGAATAATTAGCTGGTAGTTTTACTGAACATAATCAAATAATTGTTTGATATGTGTTATTTGTTGTGATATAATTGGTTTGGATTTCACAATATAATTGCTCAAAATCAAATTGGACCTTTGTGCCCAAGCCAACATGTATGTAGTCACAACGCCTTAGTAAAAATTAAAAATATATTGGTGTTTTAAAAAATATTTTGTACATATAACATAATAAGACAATAATGCTCTTCAGCATCCTGGTATACTGTTAAATCACCCATACATTTTATATTGATTTCTTATTGATTAAGTAGATTATATACACATATCGGGAAAATTTATGCAACGTGTCTTTAGGTAAAATGCAACTTACACCTAATTGGAAAATAAAAAAATGTACATATGAACAAATCAAACGAAGAATGAAAATGAAATACTACAAATTATAATTAACCTACAAAAAAAATAAAGGTGTGATTATAGAAAATAAAATAAATTAAATTGCAAAGTACTAAAAGCGTAATCAAATATTCTGATGGATTAAATTTGATAAAATTCTATTAAAATTCGAAATAAATATTTTTATATTTTGAATAGAAATCGTGACTTAAAGGTCCTATGAACTGTTGTGATGGATATTCTTCTCAACAACGCTATTTAGAATAAAATCCAATAATATGACCAATTTCCTCAATACTGATGATATGTTCTTAATTTGATGCAGAATTGCCAGGTAAGGGTTATTTGCACTTGTAAAATTCTATACTTTCAAGGAAAAACTGCGGTATCGATGCTTGATATCACAGTAGCCGAGGTGGGTATTGAAGCTAGAGATGGGTATTGAAGCTAAGGTTGCAAAGCCAAAGCTCTTACTACAGCGCCATGAATAAGCCAAATATTCATAAAAGATAGTCTGCTTATTTCATTTCATATGTAAGAAATTATTCAATAAATAAATAGTTAAAATTATATAATTATCAATAAAATATTGTGAATTTTATATGGAATGGAAAAAACAACTACTGAGTTGTTTTTCCAACATGCCAATGCAGTATACAATGTCCCTTTTCGGCCGACTATTGTAAATTCATCAAATTTACTGAATGTCCTTTACTGGACAGTTGTAAATAAAAGAGTTAATAGTAAAAAAAAGCACTAACTTTTTCTATCACGTCAAATTTTCAATGTTAATAAAATAATCATCAAATACACAAGCATCGTGCCCAAGAGTAAGTTTAATTCGATCAATGATCTGTATCTGTAATGTAATATGATAATTTCACCTTTTTCGCGTAATACAGTGCCTTGTAAATTGATCAACTTTTTGCGTTACTTTTCTCGTCTCGAAATAATGGATTACCTCGGATGTTCAACAGTTGTATCAGTAACAAGAGGTCGTGATGCGAATGTCGTATTGCGACTGTTTTAATACGCGAGAGAGAAAAATCATCAGAGATGTTTTGAATACAGAACAAGAGAATGGAGTTTAGGAGTTCAGGAGTTTATTCGGCACGGACGGGTACTTTAGGTGTCGTGTAATATAGAAATTTATGAATATAAATTATTAGCACGCTGAAAAGGGCATTGTATGCGTTAATCCGAGATAAGAGACGGTAAATACGGCGAAGAAACATTGGCGCTAAAATTACATTGGCATGGCATCACTAATTAACACACTATAAAATACAATATAGAAATTTTATTTTTAAAACCGTTAATTTCTTTGTGCACCAAGAATTAATTTATTTAATAAATTAAAATATAAATTAATAAATAAAAAACATTGAAAATTTATCTAATCCAAACGGTCCAAATCGTCCTTTCGTACTAATTAATACAAAAAAATCTTACATATAAAAATGAATCGCAAAATATGTTGGTAAGCGCATAACTCAACAACGCATGAACCAATTTGGCCAATTCTTTTTAAATGTTCGTTGATGTTCATGGATGGTTCTTACGGCGAGAAAAAATCGAATAATTGCCAGGAAAACCCTAAACACCGCCTTTTCTTTTACTCATATAAACGTTTTCTAACCAAAACGTATAATCAATTTGAGCTTTATTGCTATTATAAAAAGTTCATATTAAATTACAAGCACTCACTGTATACTCCTAAACGATTTATGCGGGTTTTGATAAATCTTTCTGAAGTTTGCTAAAAAAAATTCTGGGATGTATGTGCAATATTCTAGAAATAAATGGAAAAAATTGTAAAAGACGACAACAAAATGAAAAACTATCATTTGCCAAAAATTTCAATTTACTTATGAACCTAGACAATATTAGAATATGTATAATAAATTTATTATTATGAATAAAAAAAATGAAATGACTTTATTATTATAGCCAAAAAGCAGCTAAGATATCTTAATTAATAAAAAATTAATTTAATTTAATCCAACATGAAGTACCAGTGTTATGTTATTGTTATGGTTTCCAATACAGTGTGGGAATTGAGACTCATCATTTTATTTAAAGCAGTTCTACATTTAACATCGTTCATATTATAAATGTATATGCATTTTGACGTGAAGAATAATTTAAAAAACATTAATTATTATTTTTAGGTAAATGGTAAATATTAGTATATTAAAAAATTCTAGACATGGGTATAGGACAACGTCTGTCGGGTCATCTAGTTAAGGATAAAAACGTTTCAGTCTACATTCAGACTTGCTATAACTAAATTTCACTTTTGTATTATTTTAAACACACACATAGGGAGAGGCACAAAGGTCTAATTTGACTTTGAGCAATTATATTGTGAAAACCAAACCAATTATATCTCAACAAATAACACATGTCCAACAACTATATGACTACGTTCAGTAAAACTACCCCACTTATATAAGATTTCATAGAAATTATCTAAGAACTGTTGAAGAAATGATGTATACGTAAAAATTATAAATGACATATCGGTGGAGAACCTATTTCCCCGCAAATCTTTAATTTCCGCTCTACCCTATTATTAGAATCCTAACAAAATATAAGTAAGTACTTCATTTTATACTTGAAATAAGAATATTTATTTATTTATTTAGTTTAATTTTTGCAGCAGTGGTAAGTACTTCAGCCAAAATGTAAGGACTATTAATTTGTTCTTTTTGAACACATTAATTATTAATACTTGTGGACTTATTTGACAAACGTTTTCTTAACTTTTTTCTTTCAATATCATTTGAAGTCAAACAAATAAAGTAAAAAATGTTCTAATTGGTAAAATTTAATACTGAAAGAGCAGTCAATATAATACAGATCTATCCCATTGTATTGTCTTGTATAGTTGTGCGAGACAATACAAGAATGGCATATCTGAATCAATAATATCGATTTCACGGTTCTATATCGCATAGTTTCGATCTTATGAGGGTTGTCCTAGATACTGACTCAATACAATTTCCGCCAGTGTTATCTAATCGTTCGTATGGCCAAACTGACAATTTTAAATTCAAGTTAAATTGTATAAAATTTGAATTTAGGATCACAATGAAGGTTGTACAAATACGATATGACAATTCCAAATATTAAAAAAAAGAAACATGAATAAAACAAAAAATATATATATATAATATAAATATTATAAATTATATATATATATATATATATATGAATAAAAAATGTAAATAATAAAACATTCGAAAAGTATAATGCCATGCTAGTCGATAAACTAATTTCATACATGCAAGTTGCAACATTGCCTTTTTCATAAATATTTAAGTGTTCATGCTTTTACTATAATATCTTAGAATTCACTAAGAAATATGTGTACAGAATTTTCATTCATAATACGAATTTTTTTCAAACCTATAACTGCATGACTTGGTTTAATCGCGATTTTGTCTAAACGGTCTCTTTTGATTTGATACCCACAATTTCACAATTTTTACTGAACCAATTCACTTGTACAGAGTCTTCGTCATAGATTTCTTTACGGTATAAACTACACTCATCGCCAGATTCGATTTTTATCATTTTTAAATAATTTGAAAATATTAAAAAAAAAGTTGCAAAAATTTTTTTTTCAGGTACTCGCTATTGCATAAAAAATATTTTTTGTCTGTAGTTCATACAGATTCAACTTTAGACTATGATAATATGCATAATTGTTTTTCTCCAGAATATTTGGAGAGCCAAAGTCTTAAGTATGATCAGTGCCAATCTTTTGAGATACCCCACTTCATCACAGTCTAGAATTAAAACTTCGATTATTTTTGATTTTTATATTTTGTTTATGTTCTCAAAATATTAATAAGTTGTTAATTAAAAATCGCATAAAATTTATACTTCTAAACTGTGTCGGTTTACAATTACCAACCCGTAGATAATTCAAAAAAAAAATTGAAAATGGAAATTTTTATTTAAAATTTTGGCATACTTAGCAGGATAGCGATCCTTCTCACGCAGGCAAATAATATATAACTGTAACAAATGTAGCTGAATATACTTTGTATAGCTTGCTATGAATAATAAATCGAAAAAAAATACTTTAGAAAAAATGGATGTATGTATGTGGTGAAGATATGCAAAAGTATTTAGATTTTTGGACGATTACTATTAGTTACTCTAAGGGAGGTTTAATAAAAATGTCATTTGGCCCCAACCCTTACAATATTGTAAAAATATTGGTATTGTAAAACCATTAGACATATGGACATCACATTATCAGATATTTTATAGAAATTCTGGGGTTCTGTACCAATGTTTATCCGTTAGACTTGGATGCGACGCTTACGCGCTTCGATATTTTGTCTCTACGCAGCTTAAGCAACCCGGCGATTGCTTTGAAAGAAACAGTTCAAAATTTTCGAAAAATCTCAAAATTCAAAAAAATTTTTTGAATATTTTTAAAAATTCTCAAAAATCTAATAAAATTTTCAAATAATTTTAAGTTTTTTTAAAAATTAAATTTTTGGTACGTGAAGTCCCAGCAAGTTGCCTTGGCACAATGCCATGCACCGCTAGTTTGGTCACAATATTCGATGTCTCATGACCATCATAACCATTTGCTTTTCGATAATTTGCGATCGATGAATTTAATTTCTATACATCGCTAACGGCGTAGCTTCCGGTTTCGACGTCTACGAGTACGAGAATATCCCTCCGACCTCGTCGCATCCTCGTAGTATCCTCGCATCGTCGCAAGTAGTGTTAGAACGATAGTATCGATACTGAGTAAGTTTCGATACTTTGATGTCGATACTGAGTACTTTTGGAATCGATACTTCGGGCCGATTCTTTTGGCGGTATCGATACTTTGCGCCGATACTACTCAAAAAGTATCGGCTATATTTTTGATCCCACCAAATATTCGACCGCATCTTATGAAACCACTCATTTTCTTTTGTAGCGGCCGCACCGCTCTTCATAGATAACAAAGAAAACAAGCGATAAGTCGAGTGCGATATGATTTTTGTTAAAGAAAATGTTTATGCCAGTTCGAAGCCACTGATTAGCAATAAATACATAAAAGAATTAGAGTTTAAGATTACGTATGTCGATAATATAAATTTTGTTACCCTCATGAATATATGTTTATCAACGATTAGTAAATCTTGTTCTCTGCGAAATTATCACGGAACCAACTTTGGTTGAATAATTTATTGAGACATTCGATATCCGATTCTAATTTTTAAAGCCGATACTTGTTTTTTTTTTTTAAATAAATACTACTTTATATTCGTTAAGTACTTCTATTAATATTATTTTATTTCCGATTCTAATTTTTAAAACCGATACTTGTTTCTCTAAAATAAATATTGCTTTATAATCGCTAAGTATTTCTATTTATATTTCCAATTCTCATTTCTAAAGCTGATACATTTTTTTAATTATTGACCATTTTTCTTTTGATATAAATTAGCCGATACTAAATTCATAAAGGAATACTTTCGTCACAAAACGATACTATTTTTTAATTAATGAGTATTTTTCTTTTTGATATAAATTAGCCGACACTATTATTAGAAATGCATACTTTCGTCACAAAACGATACTATTTCATAATTACTGAGTATTTTTCTTTTTGATGTAAATCGAATTTGAAATTAGTATCAAAAAATTTTTGATTTAAACTTCTCAAAATATTGAAAATGATGCTGATTCAACAGCATTGAATACAGGCAATAGAATTTATCATAATATTGTAATTCGATCTGTAGAGAGTTTTAGATTTTTATTGCACTTATGTTTGATTTTGATGAAAAGTACTCAATATTCGATACTGAGTAGTATCGATACTTTTGCCACGATACTTTTTTGGTATCGATATTTTGCCTCGATTCTTTTTTCAGTACTCGGTATCGATACTTTGCCTCGATACTTCTAACACTAGGCACAATGACCATCCTTTTAACCCGAAAGTAATCTGATCAATGTAAAAATTGGAGATATGATCAATTGTTAATTGTACCGTCTGACATGATAGAAAAATTCTTGATAATGTGAATGAAGAAATACTTAACGATTATAAAGTAGTATTTATTTTAGAAAGAACAAGTAAGGGCTTTAAAATTCGAATCGGAAATCGAATGTCTTAATAAATTATTTAACCAAAGTTGGTTGCGTGACAATTTCGCAGACAACAAGATTTTTGCATACAATATACAAAACGTATTATCGTTGATAAATATATGTTCTCGGGGGTAACAGAAATTATATTATGGACATACAGTAATCTTAAACTCTAATTCTTTTATTTATTGTTAATCAGTGGCTTCGAACTGGGCATTCATAAACATTTTCTTTAACAAAAACCATATCGCACTCGACTTATCGCTTGTTTCGTTCGTTATCTATGAAGAGCGGTGGCGCCACGACAAAAAAGAATGAGTGGTGTTCATAAAATGCGGTCGAAATTTTGGTGGGCTCAAAAAATATAGCCGATAGTTCTAACACTAATCGCAAGTAAGTCCCAGGCAGTCGCTCGTAGCGACTATACTAGCTAGATGCCCGCATCGCAAACAGGTTTCAATCTCCGAGACAGACCCAAGGTGCGCGCTCTTCAATCTATGCCGGGCGGAGACAAGTGAGGACAAACAGCATCCGCAGACAGTAAATATATACCGAAGGAATTGAGTCGGTAATACACCACTGTGATTTATGTTTGAAACTGTTTAAACATTTTGGAATAACTGTGATGACAGCGAATGCACTGTACAAACGTTGTTTTGTCAGAATAATGTTAGACACAAATCTTGATCCGAGAGGTCGGGATTGTTTTGGAAAATGATTTCCTTAGTGTTTATTTACGGAGCGGAATGCAGTTTACATAAATATAGTCAGAATTATGTTGCAAAGTACCAGAAATCTTGTTCTGGAAATAATACGTTGGAAAAGTGCAAGAAAACGAACTTTCTAATAATAGGATATTTAACTTCCTGAAGGAAAAGTTAATGTTTTTGCAAAAACACCCGATTTGATAATTTTATGTTTTCTCGACATTTAAAGTCATTCTGAATCAAATGAGATCAAATTTGGAGTAGGACTAGTATTTGAAATTTATTATACAACAAAATATAGTAAAATATCGGTAATCCAGCAATTTTTTGGAAATTTTTCCGCCTTTTCCAATATCCTAAGATTTTTTTACTATAATCTAGTAATCTGAACATTCCAGTAATCCGGTATTCTGTGCTTTTTTATAGTGCCGTATTATTGAGATTATACCAAATTCTAAATTTATAAAATTAAAATATAAACGATATATTATTCTTGAATTAAGAGATCGATTCTGCCGCATAACAGAAAAATTCGGCGGAACAGTTTCTTTGTAAATAACAAAAAAATGTAAAAATTTTTGTTTACGTCTTATCAAGCAATATTGAACTGATTTCGACTTCAAGACCAGACTTTTTTCGACTTCAATTAAAAAAAAAAATACTTATAGTAATCCTATCGACTTGAAATTTCTTGACTTTTCCTAAAATTTCATTAGCTGTCGATCAATGAAATAATCAGGACGAAAAAATGCACAGAAAGATAATTATAAGGATATTAACTTTTTTATACTTCGAACGGTCAGAAAGGTCTGTCTAGACCACCCATACATTTTGTATGAAATATACGCTTTTTGATATATGTAAACCAGTATTTTGTCTTTTTTCATGTTATTTTCTATTCAAACTGCGTTGTTTATGTTCTTTGCTATGTGTTCTAACATGAATGTTAGTATTTTCATGACGAGAGTCCCTTGAAAACCTACCAAACTTATTGGTAATCGCAAACACTGAAAATCGGATGAGTAATGCACACATTCATTTCAAAGGCGCCGAAAAAGAATAAATATTGTTTTTCATTGATTTAAAACAGAAAAATTAACAAAAAAAGCAACGGTTTTTTTATATTTCTTGATTTTTTTATATAATCGTTAATACATAAGACACCAAAAACTCATTTATCCCATATAAATGCATGTAAAATGAATGGTGGTCCAGCCAGACCTTTCCGACCGTTCAAAGGTGAAAAAATAACCGACCGACAGAGGGTTAAATATTCACCGTTTCAAAGATATCATGGTTGGAAATCGCGTTGATTAGTTTTTGGAAAAGATTGTTTCGGACTCAAAACATAGATGAACATTTGTTTATAGCGTTGATGAAACCATATTTCAAGATGAATTCAACTTACAAATTGAAATTTATTAGTTATTCACTACGCCATAACGAACAAATAAAAAATGTAAAAATTCGGACAAAAAAGTTTTTAATGTAATCTGCTCAGTTGCAAGTAATATAATTATGATCAATTAAAATAAAAGATTTTTGAGATTCTTAGATATATTTGTTCCAAAATAAAATTTATGCTAAATAGAAGGTTATGAAGTCAAAATTTACAAAGTTCATGAATAATAAGATGTATTGTTTCTGATGCAATAATTATTAATGTTTTGATGCAGCATGAAATAATTTAAAATTGTTAACATAAAAAAAAAACAGTTATAAGTCAATTTTTCGGTGAGACGATAAGTGATTTATTAGTTTTTTAACATAGCAATACCAATAAAAAATATTATTAGTTTTAGTTCAATTTTTAGGACCGAAATCAACCATTCAGACAAAAAAGTTTATTATGTAATCCGAGTTGCAACTTATAAAATTATATTCAATTTTTCGAAACTCAATGTCAGAAAATACTTGAAGTATAAATAATTAGTCATAATTGGATTGAAAAACTACTGGGTTGCCATCCATTCCAAGATCCATATAATAAAAAGTCAAAACAATTACTGAATGCCCTAAGTGTGACAGATTGTAATTAAAAAAAAATCAAAACTCGCTCTCACATAATACTGGAAATATTGGTTGTAACAAAAACAATTTATGCAAAAAAAGGAGTCAAATTATGAAGCCCAACTTTTCTAAATCCACATAAAACACTTGTGCATTTTTTTCATGCAACTTGAAATGATTTTAACTTGTGTTACTTGAAATTATTTTAATTCGTGTTAATATTAAAAATAAACAACAACCCTGGTAGTGATAAATCAATTTTCAAAATAAGTGATCTTTATAAATTACATACAAAATATAAAATTGTATGCGCTCTTGTGACCGATTTTAGGTAAATTATCCCATCTACCAAAAGTTCGAATTGTGCCAGTGCAAAGATAAAGCCGACAATCTAGAAGTCATGTTGATTTTTCGATATCTGTGCTACTGCATTACCATTGAGATAATGTAATTTCGATTTGTGGCCAAACTAATGATGTAAAAAGCGGCAATTTGGGCCACGTTGTTCGCTCGCCGCCGATAGTGATAACGCAGCATCAGACCAACTTCGTAACAAACGATCCTTCGGCATAAATTCAACGATAGTATCCACTCTTGCCGCTAATGTCAAAAAAATTGTTGCCGACGTCAAATTATTCACTCGCACTAATCTGACAAGCTTGCGGCAAAAAGCAGGGCCAAATTGGGTAATTTATTCAATGATGAAAAGGAAATTATCGCAGTCGCTAGTGACGGTTAAATTATTATAATTAATATTTATTAATCTTCTATGGATTCATAGAGAATTAATATGGAATCAAAACTTTCAGGTTACATTCCAAATTTTTCGATATACTAACAAATAATTACGGCCTTTTTTGCGAGATGGCGTATAAACCTTAATTCTATAACGATATCAAATTATTACGACCTTTGCTAGACCATTCAACTTGAAATAACATTTTCATACACATGAGTAAAATCATTTCCAACTTAAAAGCTGTGACTTAAAAGTCACATAATTCATTAATACAAAAAAATGAGTTTAAACAGAGTTTTTTGTTTTCCATTTGCATATATAGCCTCATGTTTACTGATTTTTTGTTCCCTTAATTTTCTAGGAGATAAAACAAAAATTTGGAATATAGCATATTAATAAATTTTTAATTTCAATATTTTGAAACAAAACAATCGAAGTACTTTGAAATTAATATAATTAGTAAGAATAAAAAATCATTCCAAATTGCATAATTTGTTTTATACTTTATATTTTGATAGAAATTTCAAAATAATATTACATCAGAAGTCTTTCGGATACAGTATACTAATTTTTACTTTTTTTTATTTATATTTTTTTGGAAAAAATTGCATTTTGATTTATATCAATAACGAATATAAACTTGACAAAAATTCACGATTATTTTTTAATGAAAATTCTAAACAATTTAAATATACTAAAATAATATAATATAACGAATATAAACTTAACCAGAAATTTATTATATTTTTTTTAATGAAAATTTAAAAAAATTTAAATATTTTAGTATATTTAAATTTTTTAGAATTTTTATTAAAAAAATTTATCAAATTTTAGTCAAGTTTACAAACTAAAGAAAATAAATAAACTGAAATATTTTTTTCGTGCCAATATATTCTTGACAAAACGGTATTTTCATATAAAACAATAATATAATATTCAAGATTAAGTCAAATAGACTTCTAATCAAGACATTTCAGTCTAGAAAACGGTTTAGTTAGATGTCTTCATTTCTAAAAAAAAATCACAATATCGAACATATTTATTTTTATTTTATTAAAAGTATTTGTTCATCAATGATATCAATAGTCTAGCAACGAACGTTCAAGATTTGTTGTAGTTTGTTTACATTATTTTTAATATACCTCATAACAAAAATGATCAATTTATAGTCGATCGTAAAAATCGATGTATAATCTTATTGAGAAGGTCATTTATAATTTATAATTATTAAATCTGTAAGCTGCTTATCAATAAAATCACTTTTAGATCAAAAACTATGTTGCACCTTTTTTAACTAAAGTGTATGTATCCTTTTTTAAAGTATACATATCAAAATACAGTTTCAATTTAAGTATTTAAAAATTAAAGAAAAAATAAATGAATTAAAGAAAAAATTGTGACAATGTATGCAAAATCCATATTTATTTTGTCTAGTATGAATTTACAATAATTAAGATGATAATAAAGTATATACATATTTTCATGCACGTACTGAAAATAGATGTCAAATTAATAATGACGCAAATATATAAATTGAATCATTTCAAATAGTAACAAAAATTAGTTATATATACTGAATGTGTTAAATGAATTCGAAATTGTATTTATACAAATACTTAAGTACAAAATTGTAGATTTTATTATTCGGTTCTGAAACACAATTTTCGATCGATGTGAAAATATATATAATGTGATGGATGTTTCATTAATAAAACGTTTGACAAAATATATAAAGAATAAACAACAAAAAAAGCGCATCGTAGCGCATATAAATCATCCCGCGACGAAAACTATTTATTTTATATCGAGGGATTTTAATATAATTTTTTTCTATCATTATTCGCGTTTTGCAATCAATCATTTCTGCAATGCGCTACTGGCTGAAAGCAGGCTGAAGGAACAACTTTACGGCGAAAGTTTGTACAGCCATAAATAAATTAAGGGATTTGATGTATTTTTCATAACAAACGCACCCGGTTCATGAATATATGAATGAGCTGCTTACAATCAACTTACTGCATGTACGACAAGAGTTTTACCAAATTATTTGAAAGAAAGAATATTTGGTAACAAGGGACAATTTTAAATGCATACATTTATTGACATGACTATGTTTTATTTATTCATAAGCCGTAAGCAATAAGAGACTTAGAAAACATATCAATGATTTATGAAATAGCATTCAATAGTATAAAATAATTAAATTAGACCTAAAGAAATTGCAAAACTAATTAATTTTAATGACGTGAATTGTGAATAATATTCTGCATACAAAACGTATGTAATTCGCTCGTCGTGCGACAATACTATAGTGTTACGTAACTAAAGCTAATACTGCACAAAAACATGTTTTACTGTAATCTATTAGCCTTAGTAATTTAAAAAAAATATATAATCAAATTAAATATGTTATAAGAATATTATATAATTACAACAACAGTAGACCCTCCGATTTTTCAATAATAAAAACACAAAAAATATACTCACTTATCTAGTCATGAATGAAGGCGACAATCACAAGCCACTAACATATCTTAACATAATACCACTAACATAATTCCACTAAATAATTGTTCCGGGTTCTTCGACAACTCGCGGGACGACGTCGACCCGTTGCGTTGGCGCTCGGGTCGACATGCCGTTCTTGTGCCTACTAGACGCAACAACAAATTGAACTAGAAAGTTCTGATATTGTCATTACTTCAATAGGCATAGAGTGACAACGACGCATTGTAAAGATAGGAACTTTGGTTGGAAAACAAACTACTTCAAGTTGCATCATAATATCGATACAATTGCCCTCTGTTAGTGTATTTGATTTCAAATTCTATCTGGGCTCGCCCGTAGGTAAGCGGTTAAGAGCGACGGGACTTGTTTCGGAGGTCCCGGGTTCGATACGCACTTCGAGCAGCCTGTTGTCAGGCAACAGTGACAACGATTTTCACTTGGAAAAATAAATAGCAATATGTTTCCAAGTGCAAATAGTCCTCACCCGGCATTGTTGCACCATACTTGCCCTATTACAGAGATTGTAATAAAAATTTATCATAGAGATAGATCACAGAGATGTGACAACTGCTTGGGTTGCCATTTGTAATAAAACAAACGTAGTTTGTATGATATTAATCACAACACCTCATAGAACCCATAAGTTCTGATCGCTGTTCAAATAAAATAAAAAAAAAAATCTATCTATTTTTTTGTAAACACTTTGGCAACTGACGATATCTTGTAAGTAAATAACAAGGACATGCAAATCGATGAATATTCGTAAATAAATATTATGTAAATACCATAAAATTATTAATAACTAGCTATACATGTAACTTCGTTCGCATGGAATTTAAAAAAAAATTAAGGTTTTTGCATTTGTATGTTAGTTGTTGTTTATTTTCAGTTTTTTATATTAGCTTTATTGGAAAATTATTCTATACTTATACAATATGTTTTATAGAATTTTTTTCATGACCACTTTCTTTTCTCTTAGGGATTTGACATTCTTGCAATCATTACTAATGTCTGTACATTTAAAAAAGTAATAAGTGGTGCATGGATTTATTTAACTAAACTTGTAAATAATCAAACCCTAAAGTTCTGAACATATTGTACCTGCGTTTAACATATGATATTTATTGTTACATGGATACAAATCGAAATATCGTCGTGGGCATCGTGTAATGCTGAAGTCATGCAGAAAGATCAATCGCATTCTATTTCAGACGCACTTGTCAATCCCTCGCTGACGGAGGTCTAGCGGATCAGACAAGAAATTAATTAAATATTGATAATGAGTTTTCTGAAATTAATGTCGCATCCTTTTTTCTTAATCTCTCACAGTGAATATGACATTAATGACATGTATTCACAAGATTCAAAATAAATCTTGTAATGTAATTAAAAGTTATAATGAAATCTATTAATACTCATTATATTAACAGTAAATATTAAATATTTTATAACTTATACATTCGCTTTTATAGCAGACATATTTTGTTACTATTGGGTAATTTCACAAAATACTCCAAAATGGGTTAAATGCATTATTTTTTCAAAAAAGTGATGAATATTTTAAAATTATAGAAAACTATTAACAAATGTAAAATAATCTATTTTAAAGGACGATGTAAAAATTAAACAATATGCTAATATGAGATTTTTTAAATTGATCATTCACTCATTAACATCGCGTAGGGTAAGTTATTGTAATCGTCCAAAAATCGAAATTGAAAATTTTTACATTTATTCACGTTTTGAAGGTTTCTGAACATTTTGGCATACCTAAGAAAAAATGGATGTATATGTGTATGTATGTATGGATACAATTTTTCCTCTACGTTTTCGGACGCCCGGATCAACTGATTTGAATGGTTCAAGAAACATTCGATTCCTATTGACAGAGAAATGTGCTGATTAGTTTTTGGCAAAGGCGGATCCAGCCGTTTCGGAAATACAAAGCAAAGAGTGCAGAAAATAGAAATCAAGTTTTTGAGAAAATGGAGCATCCGATTTGAATGATCTAGAAAACATTCAATTTGTAATGACAGGGAGAAGTAGTGATTAGATTTTGGAAAAGGCAGGTCCAGCCGTTTCGAAGATACAGAGCTATTTGTGCAAAAATTGCCGGTGTTTGAGTTATAAATCTTCATTAAATTATATGAAATTTACATTACATTTTAATTATATTTTATATTTTTGTTAATGTTGTGCTGTCATTAAATTTATTGTTTACGATTATATTAACTTAATATTACAAGATTTGCAGTAATAATAAAGATAAATTTCATTAAAATTCAAATACTTGTTTTTATTGCCTTAAACTGAAATCCAGTAGTCATGTCAACAAAATAAAACAAATGTACATTTGATATTAAAAAAAAAACAAAAAATATTTTTATAAATATATTTTCATAAGAGAGAATTTTTTCAATATTTTTATATAAAGCGAAGAAAACTATTTAAAATTATTACATTTGAAAAGTACAATCGTAAAGTCTACTCCACACTTGTCTTTCCTACTAATAACTTCAATTCCGGAGGAATACACATAGTCGAATGGATTGGATACGGGACATGGATCGGTATGATTAGTGATGGTTCTAAAGACTTATCATCACCATGCTGGTTACGAAAATCGATTGAAACTTTGTTGGTCCTCACTTGTGGATTTATTTGACTTTCTGAGGTCAAGCATAGGATTCCTGACAGTTCAAGAAAGCATGACTTGTCCAATGACGTTATCTGCATTTACCCCATATTTGGAGGCGAAGCCCACTGAATCCAGGTTGAATGTAAAAGATAAGCCTCTTCCTTTTTATGTTTGCAGTTATATGAAATTTGACGTTCCGATCGATGGGCCTTTGTGTCGGTGAGCTTGTTGTTTTTATCCGAATGGGGACTGCGATGAGGTGAGCAACCAAGGTGGGGATCTATGGTTGTTGCAGTTTCGCCAAATCAATGGAGGACGACGATTACCTTCTTCACGTCGTCAAGAAAATTTACTCAACTTCGGCTTGGAGGTTCATCAACATACTATACAAACTATAGATTTTAGTTAGCTAACATTAATTAATATGAAGTATTAATGAAATTGTAGCATTTTTTAAAAATAATTTTTAGTTTTATTATTCTGAAGAGAGAATTTTATTGTATTAAAAACCTGTAAATAATATGTAAAATGTATATTGAAATATGTATAAATTATTGATGTAGTATTTACATTATTTTTTTTGTTGTGATTTTGAACAGGGCGATAGTGTCGTAGCCGGGTGAACGACGACTCATTTCGCAAAGTTCATTCAACTTACCTTAAGGCACGATGCCATACACAACTACTTAGTTCATGTTTGTCAGAGACTGTTTGCGTGTAGTAGAAAAATTTAAATGTTAACTATAAGTACTAAAATCTAATTGACTACTTGATTTGCATATTAGTTTAATGCAAAGGCAGATCTATCCGTTTTGGAGACATGACAATAGGTTCAATTCAATCATTATTACTACTACTGGATTTCAGTTTAAGACAATAAAAACAAGTTTTTGAAATTCAATGAAATTTATTTTTATTATTACTGCGAATCTTATTAATATAAAGTTTATGGCAAAGATAATATAATCGTAAACAATAAATTTAATGACAGCACAACATTAACAAAAATATAGAATATAATTAAAATGTAATGTAAATTTCATATAATTTGATAAAGATACTATTATCTGTGATTATTAGTTCGTTGAGAATTTAATTATAAATTCTATATATCTTATTCAACAGAACTTTATAGTTTTATTGAAGTTTATTAAGTACTTTTTGAAGAATGATTCAAAAGAATATGTAATTAAATTTATAATTCTACGAACTTGTAGTGTGTAATGTAGATTTCTGTTAGTCATGTATATCATATCAATTTTTTGATAAATTAGATATTCTCAAAATTTTGAATTTTTTTTTCGAAATTTAATTATTTTGAGAATTTGGAAATTTTTGAAAATATTCCTTTTTTGTAATTCTCAAAATATTCTCAAATTTTTGTTAGAAATAATTTTTTTTTTATTTTTCAGAATTTACTATTTTTGAAAATAATGACAAATTTTGAAATTTTGAATTTTTTGAAACTTTGAATTCTGTTTTGAAAATTTTGTTTTTTTTTTTTAATTTTCAAAATTACTAAATTTTCTGTAAATGCATTTTTGCACACCATCTACCCAAGCAAAATGTTCTTTTGAATTAATTCAATCGGATAATCCATTCGCACAAAAACTGCAATTCCAATTTATAGTTTCTCAAAAATCTTATTTTTTCAAAGTAAATTTTTTTCAAATATGTTAATCGTTTCTAAAAAAATAATAATTTTTGGTACGGGGAGTTCCAGCAATTTGCTTTAAGGCACGATGCCTTAATTGCCAAGACAGAATTCCACTTACAGCTAGTTTGATCCGTGTTCCCGAATTCGTCGACGAAAATTTGTATCCGCACACACACACACACACGCACACACACATACACACGCATACATCCATTTTTTCTAAGGTATTCCAAAATATTCAGAAACCTTTGAAATGTAAAGATATATAAAAATGTTCATTTTCGATTTTTTCGCGATCACTATAACTTGCCCTACCCCTACGGGATGTTAATAATTCTTAACTTTATAGGTTTTTGAGATATGAGCAATGGAAAAATATTTGGTTATTATTGAGATGCTTGGAGTCTCTATATTTCGATTATAGTAACATATGCGATGTGTATAGATTTTCGTTGTGTATATATATAACCGCACGTGTCTAGGCTATTCGTGTAAAGTAGAGAATTGATTCATCCCATTTAATATTCCTGGCGCGGATAGGCCGTTTTGGCCTTTATGTCAGCCAACTCGTGTGATGTATGCTTGTAACATGTTCTTGTAGCGCGTATCAATGCGTAAAATCTAACGCGTAAACACACACACAACCCACCCACTCACATATAAATATGTATATATACATATTCTTGCAGTGTTAGCATTCAATGAATCGAAGAAAATCATGAACTAGGTGTAAGTGGCGTTTTGCCTTATCGCAAGTTGCAAAAAAAATTACCAATTTATGTAAATAATTGGCTCGCCCGTAGGTAAGCGGTTAAGAGCGACGGGACTTGTTTCAGAGGTCCCGGGTTCGATACCCACTTCGAGCTTGGAAATATAGGTAGCAATATGTTTCCAAGTGAAAAGAGCCCTTGCCCGGCATTGCTGCACTAATAAAATGTCAGCCCTATTAGATTAATTCTAATAACAAAATCATCAAATATGGGTGGATTAACCATTGGGTTACCATCTAAAAAAATACGTAGTAAGGAGAAGTTTCAGCCCAACGTCTCATAGAAGGTAAGGTTCTGATTGCTGTTCAAAAAAAAAAAAATACATATTGAAATATAATATAAGATCTTTTAAATTTATGATGATGAATGTTTGAAACTATGACAATCCCCATTACTTCAAACTGTGATGAATGTTTAACTAGTGGTGTATTACATCGTGTCTTAAGGCAAATTGCTGGAACCTTCCGTACCAAAAATTAAAATCGAGAAAAAAATCGTTCTGAAGTAAAACTTCTTTAGACGCGACTAGAGGTAAATCAGAAAAAATGCAACGGAAGTTTGAAGTAAAACTTCTTTAGGCGCAACTAGAGTGTAAATCAGAGATAATGCAACGGAAGTGCATTACGGCAAATATTTGATAATTTTATGTGCATAATGTCTATGATTTACTTTTTTTACTCGATTTCTGAAACCGCTAAACCTGCCATTGTAAAAATTTAAAGGGTTCTTTATTTTGTTAATACAAATAAAATATTTTTTGAATTATTCAAATGGAAAGCTGCGATCTCTCGAAAACTTAGTTACCATTTTGATTTTTGGATCTTTTTGCAGCGTATCTTTGAAACGGCTAGACTTGTCTTTGCAAAAAACTAATCAGCACGTCTTCTCATCGATAAGAATCGAATATTTTTTAAATTGTTCGAATCAGTTGATCCGTGTTCCCGAAATCGTCGGCGAAAAGTTCTATCCGCACACCCACATATACGAGGTCTGTTCAAAAAGTACCCGGAATTTTCGTTTTTTCAAAAAAATATTTATTTATTCGTCTACATTAATGTGGTCCCCTTCAAAGTAGTCCCCCCCAGATATGATACACTTATGCCAGCGTTTTTTCCAATTTTCGAAGCACCCTTGATATTCACTTTTTGATATGTCCTTGAGCACTCTCAGCGATTTTCTTCAATCGAGGAAAACCGCCGTCCTTTCATGGGTCTCTTCAACTTTGGGAATAGGAAAAAGTCACACGGAGCCATATCTGGTGAATTTTTGCACTTTGCAACACTTTATTTCATTTTTTACGCAAAATTTAATACAAATTCTTTGACTTTTCAATTCTTCCATTGTAAAAATCGCCGAGCTCAGAAAAACACGTCGAACCTTAGCGACTACCACAGACAAAGTAAACAGTGAATATAGCTGAAAATTTCATCATACTTTAGGGGCATGTATACCAACACAATAAAAAAAAATTTTGACAATCAGACACTCCAGACCCGCGAAATTTAATTATTAGTAATTCCGGGTACTTTTTGAACACACCTCGTACACACACATACATCCATTTTTTCTAAGGTATGCCAAAATGTTCAGAAACCTCTAAAACGTAAAGATATATAAAAATTTTAATTTTCGATTTTTTTACGATTACTATAACTTACATATATCAAAAATTCATTCGGGTTGTAAAAACACCATTTATGAAGTAGGAAAACAGTGCTGCTTATTACCTACTAAAACCTAAATATATTCTGTTTTCTGATAATTCTGAAATTAAATCAGAACTTGCAATAAAATTGGTCGAATAATTTAATAATTAAATAATATTTATTGTAAATATAATTACCAAAAAAACATCTAACTCAATTCAATATCATCTGTATGATGATGAAACATTATAATAGTTATTCGCTTTTTAGTGCAATTATGTCCATTACATTTATCGCCAGAAACAATGTTCTGTCTAAAAATCACATTTAATTTTGTACGATTACATAAATGAATATTGATTCATTTTAAAACGCACCCAAATGAATATTGATCAAAATGTATTATCAATATTAATATTCGTTGTCTCATATAGTGGCGAAACATGAATTGGTAACAGAAAAAATAACAGATGGAAAGAGGGATGAAATTAAATGAAGGGAAAAGAATCGTTTATTTAGATTTATTTGAAAGAAAAAATGTGTTTTGGGAAATCATTAACAATGATCATTATGCACTTAATTAAATTGAGACTGCTGGAAGTAATGAAATAGATATTTTATGGTCGTGTGTTTATTATATATGATTTATTTAATTTAATTGTATAATAATAATATTAATAATAATAATAATAATAATGCTATTATTAAGAATAGTGAATGCGCAAATGCGCTGGTTTGGAGAATTTTTGAAATTTTATTTCCAAAGCATCGTAGGTTCGTTTTTATTCAGAGTCTTGTCCAGTAGAATTCTTATCTATATTTTAAAAGTTTGCCTTGAAGCGCGATACCATGCACAACTAGTTTAAATTCTGAATTAATAAAGCACAATATTACAAACCACTAGACTAGACATTTACCCAAATTTATCCATGACTAGAAACATCTACCTAAAAAATATTTTCTCGAAACAATTCAATGGTCAAAAATAAATCGCATCGTTCGAAACTGTAATATAAGGGAAATTTAGTGTACGATCCGTGGTTTTGTACTTGTCGGCACGCTACATAACGGCGTTTTAATGTGATCGTTAATTATGAAAAGCTAAGGGAAGGCCGGGAAAGCCGGGAAAGCCCGCCGAGGGTGAGGCCGCAGCACTGTTCGCTTGGAAACATTGACTTGAGCCGCGGTGTAATGGAAATTAATGGAAAACCTTTGATCGCGCAGGCGGGGCAGATTGATTTTCAACGGTACGCCGATAGGATTGCACAAATCTAATCAATTATATAAAATCAGTTTTGTTTTACTTACTTAGACAAACTGAACTGATTTCTAGACTTATGGCTTAGTGAAAAGTTTTACATTAGCGACAAGTCATTTCTCGCCTTTCTTAAATTTGCACTTGTGAACATTGTAAGACAATAAAAGTACTTAACTAAAACATGAACGAACTACTTTGATATGCCACTATAATAGCAGATGTATTTTATTCCTTGCTATAAATATGTAAAAGCCAACTAAAGTTTTATTTTTTAGTAAACAAGTCTTATGAATTTTTGTGCTGACTTCTTAAACAGAACGTGGCTTTTTTTAAACGGCAATGTTTGAAAATCCATAACAAAAGTATTTTCTTTCGTTGTTAGTTTTTTTTTTGGTTGCGAGCACTATTGTTTAGTTTATGAGACCTATAACTTTTAGGTATACGTTACTGAATTACTTAATGAGATGTATTATTAATTCTGAATTAGATTCAACAGTATTTTTTTTCAATACAACTTATATAAAAGCTTACACGTGTATGGGGTAAAATTTAAAAGGACCAACAGATCCTTTACCCTGGCAAAGATGTGAACAATTAAAAATAGTAATTTTACAAAAGATAAATTAAATAAATAATTATTTCAACTCTGCTAATAAATATTTCTGAAGAAATACCATACATGTATACCATATCTCTAACCACTAAGCAATGGAAGAACCTCAAATGTAATTTTAGTTCAATATTTAATACAACATATTTAACCCTCCGTAGGTCGGCGTGGTCTGGCCAGACTTTTTTCGACTTCAATTTTAAAAAAATAATACTTCTAGTAATCCTATCGACTTGAAATTTCTTGACTTTTCCTAAAATTTTATTAGCGATCAATGAAAAAATCAGGACGAAAAAGTGTACAGAAGGATAATTATAAGGATATTAACTTTTTTATATTTCGAACGGTCGGAAAGGTCTGTCTAGACCACCCATACATTTTGTTTGAAATATACGCTTTTTGATATATGTAAACCAGTATTTTGTCTTTTTTTCATGGTATTTTCTATTCAAAGTGCGCTGTATATATTCTTTGCTATATGTTGTAAAAAGAATGTTAGTATTTTTATGACGTGAGTTCCTTGAAAACCTACCAAACTTATTGGTAATCGCAAACACTGAAAATCGGATGAGTAATGCGCACATTAGCAACAATTTTTCTACCCGTACTGCGTTCGAAAATTTTTTTGGGAAACCTGTAGTGAAACTATATTTTCACTTTGAGTTTTACAGCTCATTTCAAAGGCGACGCACCTCATTTCGTTACATTTGAATTTCACATTCATTTCAAAGGCGCCGAAAATGAATAAATATTGTTTTTCATCGATATAAAACAGAAAAATTAACAAAAAAGCAACGTTTTTTTATATTTCTTGATTTTTTTATATAATCGTTAATATATAAGACACCAAAAACTCATTTATCCCATATAAATGCATGTAAAATGAATGGTGGTCCAGCCAGACCTTTCCGACCGTTCGAAGGTGAAAAAATATCCGACCGACGGAGGGTTAAATAAGAAGATCGAATAAGAATACTCCACAAAAAAAATTCTTAATGAATAAAATACGATACAACGAGTGAGTTGGAAAGATCATTTTTTAATACAGATTTATGTATTTTTTAAATTTATACTGGAGTTTATATCTAATGAATAAAATTTCAACAATAATTACTAATGCCCTAAAAAAATAAATGTGTGTTTATTTATTACTTTTTATCGAATATTATCATTTTAAAAATTTATTCAATTAAAAGAATTTATTGTGAATTAACAATCTCTGGAGCCATTAATTAAAATAATTCGTATGACGATGGGAATGCGAATTCTGTCATGAATGCTATTTTAAGATAAATATTATTTTCAGACAGTGGAAACTTACTAGGTGAGATTTTAAGGAAATGAAGTAAAATCACCTTTAATAAATCAGCTTGTTAACATAATTGCTTAAAATCTTAATAAAAATAAATTTTAAAACTTAATGAGGGAGATAAATTTGCTGGCATTTTTAAAAATTTCACAAATCTTGACATCATGAAGATTATACAAATCTAAGAATAAATCAATATAAGTACAAATCTTTTTGATTTTTTACTTAGTTTGTCAAAAGATTGTATATATATAAATAGAAAAAAATCTACAATTTACCCCATGTACAAATTAAAATTTATTTTTTAGTCATCTGAATGTAATTAACTGGATTAGTCTGAATGCTACTCCAATTCAGATTTCTTGAGGTAATAACTATAATGAATGAGCAAGTGGATATAATACTTGTATGACTTGTTAATATTCTTATCACTGCCAAAATTGGTCTATATTTTTTATAAAAATAACTAGGATTCGGAAATATGTTGAAAAAAATATATTTAGGAAATGCGCACACAATATACATACGCACTTAAGTATTTCCAAAGAATGAGATTTTTTTTTCTTGTCTTTTGTAATTTTGCATACGGATTAAGTAAGTGGTCAAATTAAGAGAAAGTTAACTGACCGGTTTATTTTTCTGGAATTCTTATGATACTTTGCATGATGGGTAAAATTTGGTGAAAATTAAAACAAGTTTCTTAAAATATTATTAGCCCATGAGAAGTGGATTAAATAAGAAAATTAATTACAACTAAAAAAAGGTCTGCGCGTCATACGTCAGTAGTATATTTTCACCACGCCAAAAAATTGCAGAGTGTCTCATTAATACTGCACATTTAAATAAAACTTTTTAAAATCCTTTCTCCATTATTCAAAATGGGGCCAGCGGTGGTGTAATCAATTCGGGCTTGATGGTTCGATCCCAGCCACGGTCAACACCGACATCCGATAGGTTTGATGTCCTTGAATAGGATATTCAAGGACCTAGATCTAGTCTAGATCTAAAATATATAATCAAGTGAAAAATACTTATCGTGAATATAGTTGCATATTTAATGATAAAATGTCAGCAAATACTTTGAGTATAGTTAACTAGTCATAACTGGATTGGACAACTACTGGGTTGCCTTCTATTCAAAAAAGCCGCACAATCGTCAAAACAATCACCGAATGTCCTATTATGACGCATTGTAATTAAAAACATAAGAAAAAAATTCAATATTATGAACGAAATATTTTCTATTTGAGTTATATGAATATGTTAACCTAAATCTCATCTATGCAATTTGTTATAACTTCGGTGTAGTCTGGGCTAGAAAGGGCTAGAAATGTGTGTGAAGGTAATATTTGTGAAGGTAATATTTGTGTGCGTTGTGTCTGCGGTTTGGTTTCAGTATGATCTAGGAAATTTGAATTACGCTAATGCGTGGTCTGAGCGGGGTGTGGATACAAAATTGGGAAAATGAGCATGATAGAGAAAATCAGGATTCAAAGTTTTCACCTCAAAATGAAACTAATATTATATCTATCAAAGGCTAACTATTACTGTAATAAATTGTACACCACCATCATCACAATGTTGTAGCAGTATATGGGGCTGGGTCCTTAGGTAATTTATATATTTTGTGTACATGTTCATAGAATTTCTTGTTATATAAACAAATTATTAGTGGTGCATAGTATCGTATCTTTATAAATTCCCGAACCGAAAATTATTGTTTTTTAAATTTTGAACATTTTTGAAAATTTTAAAATATTTGAATATAATTGACTTCTTTGAAACATTGGATTTTTTAATATTTTGGAGATTTTGAACTTTCTTTCAAAGCAAATATGTTGCGTCAGCTGCTTAGAGATATAATATAGAAAGCGCGCCATATCATAGTTTACCGGATAAACATCGATACAGAACCCATAGAAATGTGAACAAAATCTGTTCTTTTTATTAAAATCTTTATAAAATATCAGATAATTTGATGTTCACATATATAATGCACTTTTCCTAAACTTCAATGAGTTCTTCATTTCGTCAATACAAATAAGATGTTCTTTGAGTTATTCAAATCGGGCGCTCCCTTATCTCAAAAACTGAATTACCATTTTTGGCACTTTTTTCCCTGTATCTTTGAAACCGCTGGACCTGCCTTTTCCAAAAACTAATCAGCACACGTCTCCATATGAATACAAATCTAATGTTTTTTGAATTCAAATCGGTTGATCCGTGTTCACGAAATCGTCGACGTAAATTAAAAGGTAAGGAATTGCATTTTTTGTTTTGCTATACAATTGCTCATGCCATTTTTTCTAAACCATCAGAAAAGTGTAAAAACTATCCCAAAAAAAATCTGAGCAGATTTGGAACATTTACAAACCATTCGAAAGATATTAGTTGGAAATCGTGCAGATTAATTATTAAAAGTTTTTTTAATTTTTTTATTATGATCTGGTTCATGATTTTAACAAACATTCTGAAATATTAGATGTTTACAAGTAAAGCAATTTCAAAATTTCAAAGTTCTATTGTAACAATTTCAAATGTCGCTAAATCTCAATTGTTGATGAAGTCTATCATTCACACATATGATAGTTCATGCTACTTGTCTTAAGGCAAACTGTCACTTACATCTAGTTAAGTATTGTATCAATTGAAATATAAATGTAATGTTCAAAACGAAATCTTCTCAAAAATGTGATTCATATGATGTGATTCTCAAATTAATCATATGAGGTTTTTAGGGGTAGGGAGAATTTGACAAAAAATCACAAAATATCACGTGAGAGAGGGCATTATATGATGTCACGAGTATTTATGTTTTACCTGTTTTTTTTAATCCAAACATTTTGAAAGAAATTCAAAAATTTTATAATTTTCTCCCCATGACTAAAATATACTAATATATATCAATTCTAAAATATAGGTTTGGAAGGTTATTTTGAATATAACCATGTATCACCAAGGAGGGGGGGAGGTCCAAAAATCCTTAAAAAATCTATCACGTGATTAATCCTAATCAGCAATGAACTCATTAACAAGCAATTTGAAACCATACCCAAATTTCCCGGTCTTCCCTACGCCGCCGGTGGAAACTGATAATTCTCAGAAACGCCAAATGATAGTTGTTACGGGCTCCCGGCAAATGGAACATTTAAAACCCCGAATTTCGTGAACAGGTGTAGATGATTGTCGTTTCTGGGTACCGAAAATATGTAGGAAGTGAACGATTGTTTACGCCCGCTTTTACTAATGTGATTTTGCCGGAAAATTTATTCTGATTGACCTAGTTTTGTCCGTTTAATTACGACTGTTTTCTAATTGTTTGACTATTTATGGCTTGAGCTATTACGAACGTGTATGAAATATTTATAACCGTACGTATTAGACAAAGCAAATGACTTTTCAATATGAATTTGTAATACTGTTTCTGAATTATGAGTATCGTACGAGAGTTTAGAGAGTTTTAATTATATGGTGAATAATTACATTGTATTATAAATTTAACGATTATTATTGATGATTTAGTTAACACATTTAATGATACAAAATAGGGTAGGGCGGGGCACAAGGTTCAATTTAAATGTGAGAAATTATATTATGAAAAACAAACCAATTATATCACAACAAATAACACATGTCGAACAAGCAACTACCTGACTATGTTCCGTAAAACTCCTAGCTAAATCATTAAGGTAGAAATGTGTTATTTTTGCTGTTTTTCAAAAATTTGTAACGCGGTCTGACTATGTTCCGTAAAACTCCTAGCTAAATCATTAAGGTAGAAATGTGTTATTTTTGCTGTTTTTCAAAAATTTGTAACGCGGTCTTTTTTACTCTACAGGCGGGATAAATTGGGACGGCCAGAGGGCACAGGTTCAATGTCATATTTTAATTTTAAAGAGATTTAACAAAATAGTAGCTACATTATTCAACCAATGCTAAATAGAAAATTCACGGGTGCATTTTCACACAGATAACACTGTTTACAACCTTGATATAGTATTTTGTCAGAAATAATCATCAGCAGGTAAGAATAAAAATTTATTTATTTATTTATTTTGCATACTGATTAAATTAAGAGATTATTTATTATTTCAACAATTTTCAACAGTTTTTTTTTAAATCAAGTTTTTGCTTTTATTTTCTCGAACACATTTCGACAATTATCTGTCATTACATTAATTACATTAAACAGATACGTGCTTGTATGTCCTAAAATTCTAGTTTATTATTCCACATTTTAATGAATTGACAATATTTTGACACCTTTTGACACAAAATTTTTTAAAATTAAATTACTTGCGGTAGGGCCATAGTATTTTAGTAGGTTCTATAAGACCATGATATCTATCGTGAAAAAAGTTTCATAAAAATCGACTAAATTTTTTTTTCAACAGTTAATTACAAGAAAATCGCTTGGTTGATCTTTACCTAAAACTAATTAGTATCGTTCCTAAGCAATATCTTACGAACAGTTGTTGATTTTTGAAATCGATTCAGTATTGTGAGCTAAATCGTGGACATAAAGTTTTACATTTTTTTTTTGTAAATTAGAAAGAAACGGCTCGCAAATCACCACACAAAACAAAGGAACGATAGTCTTGATCGAAATACATCGAATGGTTTTTAAATTTTTAATATCGGTCCAGTCGTTTTTGAGGAAATGTCGATTTAAGGTAAAAAATCTGTTCATACACACACACACACACACTTTTTCCGAATTCGGCCTCATTCGATTCAGAACGGCTTGAAACGTTGAGAAAACGTAAAATTAGCAAATTGGATTTTTTTATGAAAACAATACGATTCTTCTTCGGAAAAATGAAAAAAAAAATCTTTTGATATAGATTTTCAAACATTGCTGTTTATCAGTTTATCTCCCGGCTAATGATAGATATTTTCTCATCTACTTTCAAATATTATTGTTAAAAAATTCCTAACTGATTTTGAGATATTTCACAATTGGTTTCGAGATATCCTAACACCATTATGTAATGGACTGATTATCTCGCCACCAGAGGAGGATTTAGAGTTCTGATGATAATTTTTTTCGCTTCTCTTAAAAGGCGATCGACAACTTTTTCTATATTTTTTTTTACTTCAAAGTTATTTTTATCTTTTTCATGCCATTTTAAAGCTATTGGCAAAACTTTCAGCATGGCGCTTTCCACTCCGTTTGAACTCATCTCGAATGCAGATGTTGATAAAATGGAATGAATATATTAAAGGTTATTGTAATTGTTGCGAGATAATAAAAATACCTCTAATATGTATTATTTGTATACAAAAACTTTTCATTATCATATAAAAGTTTGTTTTAGTGCTAATTTGATCAGTCCAAATATTTTGAGTCACTATATTTTTGCTAATTAAATGCATAAAGTTTTGCAAAAATTAAAAAAAAACTAGTTGGTATTGGTATTTTGCCTTGCGGCAAGTTACATAAACTTTCTGATTTGTGTAAATAATCGACTTAATCAATAAAAAATAAATTTATTTATGAGTGATTAAAAGTATTCAGAGTGGATTTATTACACATAACTGAAAACGAACGAACACGATAACTCGGAGTATTTTCTAAAAGCAAATTTTCAAAAATCAATAATTTTTAAAATTGAACCGATTTCCGTAGAACTTTAATGGTTTAGTATGTTCTTTAAGACCAAGTACTCTATCGCCATTCCAAGTAAATCGTCTAATTTTCATTTTAACAAACGTCAAAAAAACTACTCATTTCCTCAAATGTTGATCATTTTTTGAAAACTGAACTACTTGTCGTAATGCCGTAATATTTCAGTAAGTTCTATAAGACCATGATATATATCGCCAAAAAAGTTTCATAAAAATCGGCTTAAATTTTTTTTAACAGTTGATTACAAGAAAACTGCTCAGTAGATTTTCAACTAAAACTAATCAGTACCATTTGCAACTAATATCTTTCGAACAGTTTTTGATTTTTTAAAATTGATTCGGTGGTATGAGCTTAAATGTGGACGGAAAGTTTAACACTTTTTTTTCAAATTACAAAGAAACGGCTTAGCCAATCGATGTACAAGACTGAGAAAAGATAAGCTACATCGAAATACATCATTGGCTTTTAAATTTTTGAAATCGGTTCAGGCGTTTTTTAGCAAACGTCGATGCAACTCCTAATTTTGGCAAACGCCAAAAAAGCAATTCTAATTTTTGCAAATTTTGACAAATTTTTAAAATTAAACGACATGTCGTAGGGCAGTAATATTTTAGTATGATCTATAAGACTATGGTACCTACCATAAAAAAATCATAAAAATCGAATAATTTTTTACTACAAGAAAACGGCCCGGCCGATCTTTACCAAAAACTAATCATTCGATTCACAATGATTTGAAACGCCGAGAAAACATAAAATTAGCGAATCGACTTTTTTGATGAAAACATAATTAAAAAAATCAGAAAATATCAATTATATATATATATATATATATATATATTATATATATATTATACCTATATAAATATTTATATAAGAACCCTGAAGATAAAAGTTCACAAAACCCATAACACAATTCTCTTTCATTTCTTCCCTTGTATATATGTAATGCTTTTCAAACTTCCATATTTATGCTTTGTGTCTTAGCTTTCAATTTCTGAATTTTTCCTACTCGAGCAAATGATTTCAATCATATGCATTCTTCTTTGTTGTAGCAGTTTCTATTTTGCATCTGGTTCATGTACATAGGTAAAATTGACTCAATCTAACATATATTTTTCTTGCATCCAATGGATTTAGTTTCTTTCAACGCAGTGTTATTAATTTGCTGTACTGCTGGCCTATTTTATTTTTTCTATTCTTTTCTAACAACATACTTCAAAAACTTTCAGATTATTTCCCAAAATTTTGTAATTTTATCAGAGCTCATCACAAAGAGTTTTTATATTTAATGACAAAAACAAAACAAAAATCATAACTACTACAAAAATGTAAAATTCGGAAATATCGCCGAAGATATCGAAATCGAACAGCCCAAGAAAAAATCACAAAGCGCGAATGTGAACAGTAAATTTGCAATCTTGTTTTCGGCTCCTTATTATGCAAGAAACAGTGACGATGTTATTCCCGCGCCAATAGAAACGTATTGTGTCTTGATTTTTTTTATTGCTGTACGTGATTTTTCTCGAAATTGTTTCTAGTCTTAAAATTCCAATGGGCGGCTTAAAAGCTACGTGCCTACAATCTGCATCGCGTTCGAGTTATCGATAACCCTTGTATACCTACTTCATTTTGAGTTAAAATAAGTCTGAAATCATTTAAATACTTATATTTATGATAAAATTGTTATTAAGTTTACCATATTTTTAATTGTTTCAGATTCAGAATCAGAATTTCAGAAAAGAGTGCGCAATTTCAAGTTAAGTAAAAATAAATACATCATATAACAATTTTAATTAATATTTATTAGTAATATGGTAACACTTGTGATGTACATATTTCTCAGTGTCAACCATTATACACATTTATAAAATGATAAATTATGAATTATATATTTATAATAGCATTAAAAATATGTATAATATATAAAAACAATAATATAATTAATGTCATACTTCAAATATGACATGATCGGTTTGTCATTGTAATTAGCATTTAGAAATGAACCTTCATTAGAGAAATGAAGTAATTGCTGATTAATAAATTCTTTAATATTTGTTCACACAGTGGATTGGAACAAATATTGTTTTTGTAACTTCACTCATCATGTAATTCAGTTTAAAGAACTTCATGTAATCAAAATTAACTGCAGTTAATTCATTGACTGCTTGTATTTTTTTACTTTTCCGCTGGCGATATAATCTCATTCTTTGAACAGCTGTAATATCTGTCTTGCCTAATAATGGAAAATATTTTTCATTTTAATAACTTCAAAGATTTATAGAAACTACGAATAATATAGAAATAATTTCTAATCAATAAACTTGCTTGTTTTATTATTTTCAAGGAACAGGGTAAAAGATTCAGGCATTTTTCATTGAATCAAGATTTGTACTACGATGTCACTTCAAAATGTTTATCTATGACGATTTTCTTGTTAATATTGGTACGCATACAACATCTCTATTCACATTCACGACGACTAATCACAATCGACCCGTATATAAATGATATCATCGAGAGCGATTGACGAATCATTGGCACTTGACTCTGCCGTAACGCACTTCCGTTGCATTTGTACGGATTTACAGCTTAAAGAAGCTAGTCGAGTTTAAAGAAGTTTTACTTCAAAAAAATCAATTTTTTTGCTGAATTTTAAGTAAATACTTTAATTCAGATTAGAATATAATAGCCAGTATTTGAGATGAAGCATGAGCTAAATGATAGAAAATACAAACATGTATTCCAGTAAAGTTGATTCTTTATGCTTATAGCATAATCCAAAGAATTTAAACATTTTTGATCTTTGTATTTCACGCTTTTAGTTCACAATCTAATAATATAGTACAGGAATTTAGAACAAATGTAGCCAAACCGCTTAGAATGAAATAATTAACTAGTGGTATATGGCATCGTGCCCCTCCGACTACTAGTTTTTATTTTATAGGTATGTGATAAAATCGACAATTCTCGCAACGAGGGAGTATTGACAAATTTTTCGGGTAAAAAACGAAGTTGCTCTGATTCGACTAATATTCAAAAAGTACATTCATTATGACTGTAACAAATTGCTACTGAATTTTTAGACCCCTCGGTTTGACTATCAACTCTATCACCATGAGAAGTTTCATCAAAGTCCTAAAAGAGTATATCTGAGTATATCTATATTCTCTTTCTTAGTTCACGTTTTCATGTTGGGTTTGAATAAAGAAAACTTCACAACAAATTCTTATTATATAGTTAACACATAAAAAATAATTCGTCATAAAGAACACAAACTCCAATCTCGTTCACCACTTTCTGTTTGCCCCGTTTACTTCTATATCATCTTAATACGGTCCCGAACATTTTCTGCAATGATCTCGTACACGGAAATTCTTGCATTTTATATATTTTTTCCCGATGTCTAATATTTCGATTTGCCCATTGACGATGATTGCAGGTCGTTCGACCTGATTTTGCTTCTCGCAATCTACTGCAAAGCGGCGGCCGGTTTATTTTGCGGTTTAGAATCGATCGAGATTACTCATATTACGGAGTTGAAATATTTCGTAATAAATTTAATATCAAATCTTTTGTTTTGTAGAGTGGAATTTATGGTTAAATTAGTGGCGAGGGAATTGAATTGAATTAAATAACAAAACAATTCTTATATTACGTTGTTTTACATTATGGGACTATTTGAGAATTCTTGCATTTTATATATTTTTTCCCGATGTCTAATATTTCGATTTGCCCATTGACGATGATTGCAGGTCGTTCGACCTGATTTTGCTTCTCGCAATCTACTGCAAAGCGGCGGCCGGTTTATTTTGCGGTTTAGAATCGATCGAGATTACTCATATTACGGAGTTGAAATATTTCGTAATAAATTTAATATCAAATCTTTTGTTTTGTAGAGTGGAATTTATGGTTAAATTAGTGGCGAGGGAATTGAATTGAATTAAATAACAAAACAATTCTTATATTACGTTGTTTTACATTATGGGACTATTTGAACTTATTAGTATCATTATTATTTTTAAAATTTACATAGGGCAAGTTATAAAAATAGACCAAAAATCTAAACTGAACGTTTTTGCATTTCTTCACGTTTTTAAGGTTTTTGAACATTTTGGCATACCCCAGATAAAATAGATGTGTGTGTATGTGTTTTGCGTGTCCGCATTTTTTTGTCCACGCACGGATCAACCGATTTGAATAGTTCAAAAAACATTTGATTCCTATCGATAGAAACCTGCTGATTAGTTTTTGGCAAAGGCAGGTCCAGCCGTCTCGGAGATACGGTGCAAAGAGTGCAGAGAATGGAGCGACATAGTTTTTGAAAGAATGGAGCCGATTTGAGTGATCCAAAAAACATTTAATTCGTAATGATGGCGAGAAGTGGTGATCCGTTTTTAGCAGAGAAAGGTTCAGTCGTTTCGGAGATACCGAGCAAAATGGCAGTTTTTGAAAAAACTAAGCATCCGATTTGAATGATTCAAACAACTTTCTGCTGTGATGACAAAACGATTGCTTTTGAGGAAAAAAATCATATTCAATTTTCAATCAATTTTTTTTGAATATCGAAACTAATTCGTATTTTATATACCTTATATTCTTCAAATAAATAATTTTAACTTTGCAATTTAGTTTATATAATTCTTATAAATATTAGACAATATCTTTTATTTTGAATTTGATTGATCGAGTTTTGTTTACTTACTTTTCTGTAAATATATATAAGTTACAGCATTTATATTAAGCTATTTGAAAACATTTAATATTCGTCGAATATTTCATTACGATACGGAAAGTTCCAGCAATTTGCCTTAAGGCACGATGCCATACACCACTAGTTATAAATGAATTCAATTTTATCACATTTTTATGAAACTTCCCGAAGCAGAAGTTTATGATTTTGCGACAAAATCCAAGTTGCTAATTTTATGTTTTCTCAAAGTTTCAAGCTATTCTGAATCGAATGAGACCAAATTTAGAAAAAGTGTGTGTGTATGTGTTTGTATGGCTGTGTGTATGTGTAGATTTTCTCAAAAAAGACTAGACCAATTTCAAAAATTTAATTTATTCGATGTATCTCGATGATTGGCCGGGAAATTTCTTTGTAATTGGCAAAAAAGTGTAAAACTTTTCCTCCACGTTTTATCCCACAATTTTGAATTCATTTAGGGAATTCAAATATCGTTGGTTCTTCTAATTAACTGTTAAAACATTTTTTTGACATGTTTCATAAAACATTTTTTTACTATAAATATCATTGTCTCAAAGACCATACGGCTTTTATTATAATTATTAATTATTTTATAATTGTCTATAACAATACCTCTGATCTAAACAAGTTAAAAAAAGTAATAATCAGTTTGACTGAAGAGAAATTTAGATTTATCTTATCGTTGATACCAGTACGTATTTTTATGTATACCTTTTTATAATTGATATTTAAATACCTACATATGTTTATATATACACATTAAATATATATATATATATATATATATATATATATATATATATATAACGAATTGAAAGATTTACGCGCGAATTTTAATTCACGCAAATCTTAATTAGATTGAAGCCATATATAGTAATATGCTTTGAAATCGTTGATTTCGCCCAGAATACTCATTGTACAATTTGCATGTAAACAGCCTATCCAAATATCGTTCTATAAGTATTAAATACGATACTGGATTTTAGGCTATCGATTTACATGTTTTGCGCAAAAGTTTAACATCTAATGCCTAAATTCCTTGAGAGACAAAGAAGCCATTACGGATGAACTAAGTAACCGCAACATAAGGGTTCCGATTTGAACTTTTCGGGTACGAATCCTGAAAATGAAATATACGTTTTATAAAAGTATAATAAATAAAAGTAACTAAATTAGGTAATAATTTTTATTAACACTCACATGAACAATTATGATTTCTGAATCTTATTTGAAGAATCACAAAACAAACAAAAATATATTTTCGTATAATATTAAAAAAAACATCACAATAGTAAAAATCAACAGTTAGTAAATGAACACAACAATGAGAATGAAAGGTTAGTATTTTATAAGAATAACAACTGAATCACCAATGAAAGTAGAATGTGCGAATTTAAAAAAGATCGTACATCGGTATGTCGATCATTCGAAAAATAGCAAAAGGAAAAAAACTATCAACAACTTGTCAACGACAGGTGCAAGAAAATTAATGGCCTCCTTTCTTGAAACCCCATTCCTTGTGGTCCTTGTGTCCACCCTTCTTGCCGTAATCCTCGTGGTGGGAGTAGTGTTCATCGTGGCCACCGGCGCCTTTGTGTCCCTTATTGTCTGAGTAGTGTCCTCCTTTCTCGTGATGACCCTTCTTGCCGTGCTCACCTTTGTCGTATCCACCTTTGTGATGTCCACCTTTGTGGCTGCCTCCCTTTTTGTGTCCATGTTCCTCGTGGAATCCTCCGTGTTTCTCATGGTAACCTTCGTCATGATCCTCGTCGAAGAAGTGTTTCTCTTTCTTGAACTCATCCAATTTGTGTTCGTTGTGTTCTCCTTTGGTGCTGTGACCTTTATTGTAGCTTCCTTTCTCTTCGAATTTATGTCCTTTTTCGCCCTTCTCGCCATGTTCGCTACCTCCATGGTAACCACCTTCATCATGGTGGCTTTTCTTGTGGCCACCTTCTTCTTCGTAATGACCTTTGTGTCCTTCTTTATCGTGATGTCCCTTTTCACCTTTGTGGTGATGGTGCTCGCCTTTGTATCCTTTATCACCCTTTTCTCCGTGATTAGAGTGTTCATCGGAATGATGTTCTTTTCCGCCACCCTTTTTCCAATGTTCGCTAGCAGCCGTTTCCAAATCATCTTCAGAAACGGACCTAGCTTGAGACCAAGCTATCGCGCACATGGCCACAGCCAGCAAGCTTAAAGCTATTTTCACCATTTTTTATCACTCACTATAAAACTGGAACTATGGTAGTACTATCGAGCGCTGCTCGATTGTCAGTGCGTTCAACCTGGAAACTGACGGTATTTATATATTTTGGTCTGATTTTTTTTCCGATTCAGAACTGGTGCATTTTTTTATCGATTTGTAAGACGAGGTTCGATTTCGTCTCGCGATCGATAGAGCGTAACAAAAGTTGCGTATAAATTACAAAGTGTATTACGGCGATAAGTTTTGAGCACGTACAGATGACAATGTCACGCTGTATTGCTGTGTAATAGGTTATTGTCTGCCAATGTATAGAATTCTATATTCTTAGAGATATTCACAAACTAGAACTCGTACAACTCTAGAAGATCTTATTATTGGAAAACGAAATTTGTAACTGCGCGTATACATGCACTATGAATTTATTGCTTTATAGTCTTTAATTTTATTTCAACTTTGTATAAACTCTTATTTAGATATGAGGATCTGTAAAATTGATATGATGTTTTTACAAACATTGTTTTTAAAGAAGAACCAATGGAAATATATTAGGCAAAACGAAATATGGATTAATGTTGCCATGCTGCAACATCCTTAAAACATCCTATTTTATAATTCATTTTGTTTAGTTTCAATACATTGAGCCCATTGATTTTCATTAGTCATAGCTGAAAATTATACTATTTGGTATCAGGTCGCTGTGAATGACACTTACGAAACACTTTTGACGCTTTCACGAATCTTTCACGCCCGACTTGGCTTCAATGATTGTGCCTTACATAATCTATTCTAGCGGTTTTAAATTAAACACTTTTTCTGCAAATAATACCACTTGTGGAAATTCGGGAATTATGCTTAAATTCGGGTTTAAAAAACATATGCACATGAATACCTTTTGCCCTCTACTTTTAAATATCATTGGTAAAAAAGTCTCAACTTTACTTGTTTTTGACATATTGGTGGTGGACCTTTTTAGCAGAAGATCTTCAAGCTCCGCTCTACCCTACCATATTTTATAATATGACTATTATACTAGCCTTTCATTTCATTGTTTTTTGTTTTTGTGTTTTTCAAATAATGTTGTAAGGTAAAGAGGACTTGTTGAATAGTTTAAATATATCAGTTTTTTTTTAAAAATTGGATAAATGCCTGTGTAATATTTTTCATTTAGTATTATTTAATTGAATATATATATATATATATATATATATATATATATATATATATATGCGTGTGTGTATATATATAGAGCAAAAATATTTTATAGAGAAGAAGGAAGAAATAAAGTACAAACTGCCATGATTACAAAAAGTAATCATGTTCCTGAACATATAAGTACTTATTTTATATTCAGCTAAGTCTTTCCAAATTAACCAAAGATAAGGCTTAGCGGCTACGCCTACTAATTCGTTGAAGAATTTTCATCAGCTTTCCGCAACTCCCTACTTAGGAGTTTTCCCGACCGCTTATGATTTTCCGAAAACTTCAACTGCCGTAATGAGCACCTTGGGCCATATAAGGATTTATAATGCCGCGAATTTCCTGCATTTACATATACTGTTTGAGTCCTTAATACCCCATATATATAGTACGCATAATATATTAGGTGTCTGCTTTTGTTAGGGCACTTAAACTGTTAGACGAAGAAATTTGATGCGGGCGTATGTTACATACAATTGTGGAGAAACGCACATTGAAACAAACAAACAAAATTTTGCGAAAGTAATTCATAACATACCTAATGTAATAAGAACTTAATCAGTTGATTAAATTCTTAGTTTCTACAGTGGATTTCAAATTTAAGTAGCAGAATCATTATTTGTTTGGAAAGCTGATATTGACTTGTGTAGATAATAGTAAAATTTTTAGTTCATGTATTAAATTTTTAGTTGATATTTAAATTATAGTTTAATATTTCAATTTATTATTATAAAGTAAGAAAATTGCAATTGTTTGAGATAAAAACGTAAAATAATATTAAATAAAAGCACAAGTTGATAGTACCAAATACAAATTCTTTAATTAACGGCGTAGAAGGAGATCAATAAGAAGGCTTATAAAAATAAGTTTCTAATAACAATTCGAATCGATTATTTACTGGAATTAGTTACGATTTATATAGATAAAATGCTATATTTCAACTTAGATATCTTATTATAATTGAACACACATCACATCTAGTTGTGTCTTATTTGTAAGATTTTAGAATTAAAAAAAAAATTACTAAACTTTGTTACAATTTAAATAGATTAAATGCTATATTTCAACTTCGACTGATATCTTATTATAAGTGAACACACATTACATCTAGAGGTGTGTTATATGTAAGATTTTTGAATCCAAAATTTTGAATTTTTGAATCATTAACAGAAGAGCTATTTTCAAACTATTCAAAAAAACATAATATTAGTTTTATGCTCTTAAAAAAAACTGGAGTAAATATTATTGTTCAAATAAAATAGACTTATAATTAGTTTATTGAAAATTTACATTGCATATGAACTAGAAGTTTATAATAATAAAATGTTTATAACTTTGCAAAATATATTTGTGCCATGTATCCATTTAATGTAGACTGAGAAATAGAAAACGAACAGTAGCAATTTACAAAAACGCTGAATCATGTTCTCTTTATTCAACAGAATTTTAATTCTGTAATGTGTTTTCAGAATCAGAATTAAGAATTGGGTATGTTTAGTCTCAAAATTGTATTTATATGATTATAAAACTTATTAATAATAAAAAATAATAATAATAAAGAAACACTTTCCATAATATTGTTCCACTAGAGTAGGTTTATCGCATAGAAATAAATACAATATGATCTAGATATTAACTTGTATGATATAGTGTCTCCTATTTTCAGAAGGTACTTTTTATAAAATTTTTGGGGTCCGTACTTAAATCATACCTTGTATTTTTAATAATACCTAAATAAGTTAATTGATTATAGTTATTTTCAAAATTGTAGAGGAGATTGGGTACGATTGTGCCAGGGTACGGTAGTGACAGTCGTCATAACAGTTAAACTGATTTTGACATAGGGCTCTCAAAGAAAAAAATATATGTATGTTTCTTCGAACAAGTTTACAATATTGCATTGAGTTAGTGCTCTACTTTATCATGATCTATAGAGTCAAAGTACAGTTTTAAAGAGTCAAAAGTAAGTTTTTACTTTACTTTAATACCTGTTACTTGTATACAGATAAATTACTTTTTTTTATTTTGCTGTAAGTTGGCATTAGTAGTTAATAACCAGCAATTAGATATGTTTTATGTGATATGCTTTTTTGGGTAAAAATTCAAACAGATAAAGAAAAATCTAACTAAGACAAAATACGAAAGAGTAAAAGAAAGAAAAATTCAATACAAGAAAACAAAAGATTTCACAGAGATTTCTTGTTTAAAAAATTAAATTTTGTTATGTATTGTTATATTATATTCACAAGTTTTGTTTAAACGATTATGTTGTATTGTGTTACATATTTCTGCCAATAAAAGTTGCTATAAACAATTTTGGTGTTTATAGCTATTGTTTTTTTCTAATTTTATTTCTCTATGACGGTTATGACACGCGCCCTTTTCTTATATGTTTTGATTTTATGACTAATCCATCGTATTTAAGGACAGTATTTCAGTACTTCCTTGTAGACGTATTACATTTTCACATTTGATTTATTTTCCTACAAGCTAACTGGTAAATTAACAAAATTATTGCGGACCTAAAGAAAGCGGCACAACCGTACTCAATCTCCCCTTTTATTGAAAGGAACATAATTTTCTACCAAAAAGTATTACCACAAAAATTTAAAAAATTCTTGGTTTATATACTTAAATCAAACCTTAGATTATCAAAAATCTCTCAAAAGGTTAGTATAGTTTATCGCAATTTGTTAAATCATGCTATGATATGATCTAAAAACAATTCTGAAATCCACAAAATAAATAAAAAATTTGAGTATTATTTATCATACCTTAAACTTTTAAAAAGTTTTTAAATAAGAATATCATAATCGTACAATATTGTAATCTAAAAACATTTCTAAAGACCATAAAATAAATAAAAATGACATATCGGTATAGATGGATTTACATGTGAGGTGCTTTGGAAACATTGTCACCATATACATAAATTAATTTAATTATGGTTAAATAAAATTACCAAATCGCACATGAAAATAAAGGAAAATTTTACTTGTTGTTATTCATATCTAAAAAACAAAGAAAAATAACTGCGTAGAATCAATTGGCCTTATTCACATTCCTTACACTTGCCATAACAGATCTCACAACATATAAGTATGTAAAAGTTATAAAGTTCAGTTAAAAAAATACAATAAAATTCTTCGTCGAGAAGAAAGAAATAAGTTTTAAGCTACGTCATAAACAGTATAAAAAAGTAAAATTATTATATAAGTATTTGTACAAAAATCTCTCCGTGAACAACTTCGACTTGCACTTTACAAGAGTGTTATGCATACAATGTTATTGAAAGTATGTCAAATTTTATTTAATATTCAAATAGACGTTATATCTTCATCATTTCGCAAACTTTTAGATTAATTAACTCTAAAACAATTATTTAAATGCAAAGTTCATTATACACAAAATAGCGTCAGCTGTAAAGCTAATTGAGTAAGAGCTATAAAACTATTTAGAAGTTATTTGCGCAACATTAATGATACACTAAGAGAAATATACTGGCTGGCTCAAATGGATGATACATTTTTATGATATATTAAACTGGGTTGTGGTATCTGTTTATTGTATTTGTATCGTGTGTTTGATCGTTATTATATTTGCCATAAACCGATGCGCCAATAATAAAATACAAAATATTGTGCCGGCGTATGCGTGCAATATAATGGAAAACTAGTAGGTATTGTCGATTTTTACATCAGTAGTTTTTCCATAGCATTTCCAAAAGAAGAATATATATTTGAAGAATTTGTTATAATATACTTTATTTAAAATATTATTAGTGAATTTAACATACTTGTCAATGTCAAAATACATAAGTACGTTTAACATACTTGTCAATGTGAATTCCATTAGCAATATCTATTACAATATAAATTTATATCATTCTTTCTTAGTGTTATATGATCTAAACTGTAAAAGTTCTTAGAACTGTAAAAATTATATTCTTTTAGTTTTTTATAGATTTTATATTTATTCTCTGCACAATTTTTTTAACTTGTTTATTGTTTCTGTATGCTCCAAATATTTTTTCTCGATTCCAGAATATTTATCTATAAACTTCCCGTAGGGTAATTCGTCTAAAAATCGAAAATGAAAATTTTTACATATTTTTGTTTCAAAGTTTTTTAAACATTTTGACAGAAAAAATGGATCTGTGTGCGTATATATGTATACAATTTTACGTCTACGATTTCGGGCGCACGGATCAACCGATTTGAATGATTCAAAGAGCATTTCATTTTTATTTATAGGGAGGTGTGGTAATTAGACAATAGAGATTAGATAAAGACAATTCCAGCCGTTTAGAGATACGGAGCAAAAAGTGCAAAAAATAGAAATTTGGTTTTTGCGAGAACAGGGCATCCGATTAGAATGATTCAAAAAACATTCGATTCGTATTGACGAGAACAAGTGCAAAGAAAGTTCAAGCCGTTTTGGAGATAAGGTGCAAAAAGCGAAAAATAACAGTTATTAAGCGAACGTATCAACTGATTAGAATATTTTAAAAAACATTTTGCGTTGACAGTGTGAAGAAATGATTAGTTTTTTAGGAAGCCAGAATTTTTTTTTCTATTTCAAAATTTTAAAAAAATATTGAAAATAATACTGACTTTAATTTCATTTCTCGAATATTTCATTACGGTGTGGGAAATTCCAGCAATTTGCCACAAGGCACGATGCCACGCACAACTAGTTTTTTTACTTTTTGCATACCTAGTTTTGATTGATTTTCTAACGTGAACTTTATTGAACTAAAGATTTTCACATATTATATAAAAACCGAAATATTTAGAATCTATATTTTAGATAAATGTAATTAGTTGAAACTGTTTAAAAATCTTCTTCTATACAAAAATGAAAACTATTAGGAACATACAGAAACCAAAAACAAGTCAAAAGGAATCTAGGGAAATAAGTATAAAATCTGTAAAAAAATCCATATTATTATAGTGATTAAGGTCACAAAACAATAAAAAAGTAAAGCAAAAATACCAAAAACAGGTTCAAAATAAAGAGAAAGTAATGCAACAAAACCAAAAAATGTATAGAAAGAAAAACAATTATTTTCAAATGAAAATACGTAGAAAAAGTACAAAAAAATCAATAGATTATTTATAAAATTCATAAAAAAAATATTTTATTCAAAACGATATTTTTTTTTTTTTTTTTTTTTTTTTACAATTTATTTTTGTTAATCAAGACTTTAATGTCTTATTTACAAAATTGATATGAGCAAAAAAAAAAAATACAAAAAAACAAAAAATGCAATACATTGAATATAAAATGAAAAAAGTTAAAATAAAAATTAAATTAAAACAGTAATACAAAAATAATAACATAAATGATATGAGAAGAAAAATGAAAAATTATTCTGCAAATGAAGTAATCAACCAAAACTTTCAAAAATATAAATATAAGCATAATAAGTTTAAATAAATATATAATAATTGTAAAAAGTATATAAAGAAATATTTAAAAAAAGTGCGAATAATGAGTAAAAATTCAGAGAATAAATACAGCAATTATTTTAAACAAATAAAATAAATTCGAGTAAAAAAAAAACAAAAGCCAAAATACAGTTTTCAGGCAATTTAGATTTGTATCAAATGTTTTATACATAAAAAATGCGATAGTGACTGAAAATCGCTATATAAATCGCTATATATGTTTAAAAAACATAGAGCGTTTTGATACAAAAATATTTACGAAAGATATAAAAATCAATACGAGTAAGAAATTAATATCGTATACTTGCCCGAATAAATTTACTTTTATTGTTTATCTTTCATAAAAAACGTATAAGTATTTGTATTAAATAAGTGAATAAAATTGTAATATATAAAGTAGTAATTTTATAAAAATTAAAGGCATTCAGTAAATGATATATAATCAATTACAGAATTTCTTTTTGAAAGGTTTCCCAGAGGCAGGCCTACGTGTAGTGGGCAAATTCTATTGCAATTTGTGCTATATATTTAATATTCAAATAGATATATAACAAAATATCTGTAAAAATAAATTTTGTAAGTTGTTATATATGATTTTCTGTATGCTTTCATTAAGACAGAACATGTTGCAATTAAATGAATTCTATAAAAAAAAAACAAAAACAAATGAAAGAAGAAGTTCTTTTTTCTAGAAAGTTAAGCTTATGTCCAGTATTTTAAAGAAAAAAAGGCAGAAGACCTCAAGAAAGCCAATTAATACAAATTTTATCTCAATTTTAACTAGTGGGGCGCATGGCATTGCGCCTTAAGGCAAATTGCTGGAACTTCCCGTACCGAAAATTATTTTTTTTTTTTAAACGATTAACATTTTTGGAAAAAATTTACTTCGAAAAAATTAGACTTTTGAGAAACTATAAATTTGAGAAAAATTTACTTTTTTTTGAAAAATAAAATGTATTCTTTATTTTGACATATTTTGGAAATTTTGAACTTTTTTTTCGAACCTTTTTTACGAAACGTCAAAGCGCGTTAGCGCCGCGTCGCCGTCTAACGGATAAACATTGGTACGGAACCCATAGGAATGTAAGCAAAATTTATACTTATTGTTAAAATGTCTATAAAAAATCTGATAATTTGATGTGCATATGTCTAATGATCATTTTTGACCGATAAATGGCATTTTTTTTACTTTTTTCATTAGATCTCCCAAATTGTTAAACCTGCCTTCATGAAAAGTTGATCAATTCTTCATCTTGTTAATATAAGTAAAATGTTTTTTAATTTAATAAAATCGGATGCTCTGATCTCTTAAAAACTGAGTTACCATTTGTGGCACTTATTGCCACGTATCTTCGGAACGGCGAGGCCCGCTTTTGCCAAAAACTAATCAACACGTCTCCTTATTATTCAATTGCTTGATCGGTGTTCCCGAAATAGTCGACAAAAATTTGTATCCGCACACACATACATTCATTTTTTCTAAGGTATGCCAAAATATTCAGAAACCTTTGAAACGTAAAGATATATAAAAATTTTCATTTTCGATTTTTTTGCGACTACTATAACTTGCCCTACGAAAAGTTAATAAAATTAGTCAATAAAATTAGTTTCACATTACCTATATTATGAAGGATATTTTTATTGGAAAAGATTCTTAAACGTAAAGTTCGTTAACACACATACTTGTTTTTGTAATTTGGATTGTTTGTAATGAAGAAAGAAAAAAAAAATACAAGTGACTCGATGACAATAATTTAAACAAAATTCGATTTTTCAAGTATTTTGATTTTGAGAATCTCATCGTGAGGAAGTGTGCTTGAGAAATGTTGAAGCGGGCGGCCGAGGATTTATGACGCGGCGGCTTGTAACGGTAACGTTACTATACGCTACGAGGCAATTCAACTAGCTACGCCGTAGTCTTTATATTAGCGTAGCTCCTTCTTATGCACTTTCGGTCGTTTCTTTTTTTTTACTCTCTGACGATACATTTTTGCTACGGCGACTACGACCACTACAACGTGAGGTTACCCTTGTCTCGTCATTTTGAAGAACACGTGGATAAATGAGAACTTGACTCAAATAAATATACCAGAATAAAAATAGATGTAAAATCAGATGCATATGCAAAGACTATGTCCCGATCGGTTGCTCAGTGTTCTCAAAATCGTCGACGAAAATTGGTATCCGCACACACACACAGACACACACATACATCCATTTTTGCTAAGGTATGCCAAAATATTCAGAAACCTTTGAAACGTAAAGATATATGAAATTGTCATTTTCGATTTTTTTGCGATTACTATAACTTGCCCTACGGGAAGTTAATAAATATTGAAAAATTCATATGAAATTATGAGAAGTATAAAATATTTAATGCGTTAAATCTTTCTACGTCAGAATGCCGGTTAATATGATGCCATAGTTCTATTTAAGTCGCACGTATATTATTTTTTATTATCATAGTTACCAGAAAAAATACATAATTAAAAACAAAACAAAGTAAATACTACGTCAATATTTTACACATGATTTTATATATTCATATTTTAATCCGTTTTTTTTATTTAATAATAATCGTTGTTTTTGAAGTTAGAAATTAAAAATTATTGAAGAATTACTTCAATTTTATTAGTACTTCATGCTAATTAAAGTTTGCTAACTTTAATCCATGTTGTGGACAGTATGTTGATGAACCTCAAAGCTGAAATTAAGTAAATTTGATTGACGAGGTGAAGAAGGTAATCGTCGTCCTTCATTGGATTAGCGAAGCTGCAGCAACTGTAGATCCCCACCTTGGCTGCCCACCTCATCGCAGTTCCTATTCGGATGAAAACAGTGCGAAAAATGCTCACCAACATAAAGACTCATCGATCGGAACGTCAAATTCTATCTAACCACACGCGTAAAAACGAAGAGGCTTGACTTTTACATTCAACCTGGATTCTGTGAATTTTGCTTCTGACTATGGAGTAAATTCAGGTAATGGCTTTAGACAAGTCATACTTTCTTTGACTGTCAGAAATCCTACGCCTTACCTTATGAAATTTCCAAATATTATCCGCAAGGGAAGAACCGACCAAGATTCAATCGCTTTTCATAACCAGCATGGTGATGATAAGTCTTTCGAAGCAGCACTAATTATTCTAAAAGATATGTGGAGTAGACTTAACCGTTGTACTAAATAAATGTCATAGTTTTGAATAGTTTTTTTGTCTTTATTTGAAAATATTGGAAAAATATTTATTTTATGAAAATAAATTTATTAAAAAAAATATTTTTATTATTATTTTAAGATGTACATTTATTCTATTTTGTTCACATAAATACTATATTTAAGTTTGAACATTTACTTTACATTCATAAACTTTATCTTTATTATTACTGTAAATCTAATTAATAATAAGTTTGTGGTAAAAATGATATAAAAATCGTAAACAATCAATTTAAGGATAGTGCAACATTATTAAAAATGTATAATGTAAATAGTAAAGAAATATTGAATCAAAGAGTTCAAATAGCAACGCTTGTTTACTCGGTGAGGTCACTATTTCCTTACTTACAATCATAAAAAAAGAGTGTAAATACTACATATATATATATATATATATATATATATATATATATATATTTTAATACAAATTTTACACGTTTTTACTGTTTTTTTATACAATAAAATTCTTGCTTCTAAATGTTGATGAACTTCTAAGCCAAAATTAAGTAAATTTTTTTGACGACGTGAAGAAGCCAATCGTCGCCCTTCCTTGGAGTAGCGAAGCTGCAGCAACTATAGATCCCCACCTTGGTTGCTCACCTCATCGCAGTTCCCATTCGGATAAAAATCAATGCAAGAAAGGCTCACCGACACAAAGGCCCATCGATCTGAACGTCAAATTCCATATAACCACACGCGCAAAATCGAAGAGGCTTGACTATTCCATTCAACCTGGAATCGGTGGATTTCGCCTCCGACTATGGTGTAAATGCAGGTAATGTCATTGGACAAGTCATACTTTTTTGAACCGTCAGAAATCCTATGTCTGAACTCAGAAAGTCAAATAAATCCACAAGTGAGGACCAACAAAGTTTCAATCGATTTTCGTAACCAGCATGGTGATGATAAGTCTTTAGAACCATCACCAATCATACCAATCCATGTCCCATTATCCAATCCAATGTAAATTTGTCTAAATTTGAAGTTATATCCAATCAATTTGACTTCATCATTGTCCTTTTAAAATGTAACAGTTTAAAACAGTTTTCTTCACTTTATATATAAATATTGAAAAAAATCTCTAATGAAAATATAATTTATGAAAATATTTTTTGTTTAATATATAATGTACATTTGTTTTATTTCGTTGACATGACTACTGGATTTCAGTTATTATACATATTAGGCAATAAAAACAAGTATTTCAACTTTTATAAAATGTATCTTAATTAATACTATAAATTTTATTAATATTGAGTTTGAGGTAGAAATAATATAAAAATCTTAAGCAATAGATTAATATTAACCAAATTATATAATGTATATAATATGTCACGTAAATTTCATATAATTTGATAAAAATATTTTGTATGATTATTAGCAATTAATTGTATGGCTTTATTTTAAATTATTTGTATTTTATTTAAATTTCAGTAACTTGGCATGTACTTTAACAGAGGATATGATATATGTTATAGTTGTTGGACTTGTTCAATATTTTCCAGTAAACCAATAAGAAACTTGCAACATGATGATATGTCATGATAAATGTTAACAGATAATTAAAATTTTTATTTTGTTATTAACTACATAATTAAAATCAGAATGATATTCTATAAGCTACTGTAATACACTTGTTCAAGACATTATTCTATAAAACTATAGTAGTATTCTTCCCAAAAACGGACTAACTATATGATTTTTATGAATTTTCTTTTGTAATTATGTAATTTATAATATCTAGTTTATAAAAAATAAAAATATAGAAAAGCATTTTGAAAATTAATAGATTATAAAATATCATCTCAATAAATTCTCAAATTCTCAAAATCTAATTGTTTCAAAGTTTAAAAAAATCTTTTTTAGAAATTGGTACGGATAGTTCCAGCAATTTGCCTTTTGACACGATGCCATGCACTACTAGTTTTAAAAATTAAACAGAAGTGAGAATGGTTAGGTAAATTTAATATGTGGGGTTGCCTTCTAAAAAAACACGTATTTAAGAAGTCACATCATAACACAACCTATCAAAAATAATTTTTGTTATTTGATTTTCTTAGAAACCTTAAAGGTCCACGGGTTGAAAGGTCAACTACCGACATTTCAAATACAAGTAAAGTTAGGAATTTTTTAACAACAATATTTTAAAGTAGAGGGATAAAATTGTATAATCAGCAATAAACCTTGATTCTTACGACGTCGATAATCACTTAAAGTCAAATTGGATTTTTGTGCTCCGTCTTACCCAATATAATTTCTACATTTAACTATTGATGTTTTCTCTGAAAAATTAAACTCTCTAACATAAAAATATACAAACTCTATAAATTCTGAAAAATGTATATAATTATTACAATTATTTCAGGAGACACAATGAAAATAATTTTATTAAAATATCATTGAATCTTTTAAGATGAGTAACGAGCGCTATTTTGCCAGATATTGCGTACTTTGAATTTTTAACTCGGCACTGTTGTTAATTTAGAGCGGTTGTATAAGAATCGCGTCTTTAATTAGAGTCCTCGAAAAGGGTTCTATTCTGTTCAAACGACTGTGAAAGATGTTTATAATTTCACTTAAAATACACGCCGTGCTTATTTAACTCACAATCAGTTGTGGGAAACATTAATTTGTTAAACGCCATTCTACCGCAATTAGAACAAGTTACCAAAATATTAACAAACTATTATAGCTAAATTAATATCAGTTTGTTTGGTAATTTTAGTTATTTATTGCCAAATAATATTTTAGCGTTATTTTTTCTCAAATAGAGTCGAACGGGGCTCAAGTCCGCGAGTAAAAAAAACACCACTAATTTCTCAAATACGAGTAAAGTTATAATTTTTTTAAGAACAATATTTGAAAGTACATGGCAAAAAATTAGTAACCACTCATTGCCTTAAATACGAGTAAAGTTATAATTTTTCTTATCAATAATATTTGAAAGTAGAGGGCAAAAGATGTGTAACCAGTCATTGCCTTAAAACAAGCAACTATCAGGAGCTAAACGACTATTGTTGAAAATCTACAACAAAAGTATTTTCTTTCGTTAATTCAATTGGTTGTGAGCACTGTTGTTTAGTTTACGAGACCTTGATAAAATTTTAAGTATATGTTATTTAATTGTTTTATAAGATGTATTGTTATTTTTAAGTTCGATTCAATAGATTTTTTTATATAATCTACACAAAAGAGTACATATGAGTGGGGTAAAAAAGATCAACTAAAACTTTATCCTGACAAAAGTGTAAACAATAAACATATAGTATATAAAAAAGTATTATATATATATATATATATATATATAATTATTTATTTATTATTATATAGAAAAGCAATTTTAAAATAGATAAATTAAATTGATAGTTATCCCAACTCTACTGATGAATATTTACGACAAAACACCAGATCGAGGTTATACACAATGTTATCTTTTGTAAAAAACGTGCCTATGAATTTCGCGTAAGGTAAATTATAGTTTTCGAAAAATAATCGAAAATGAAAATTTATATATGTCATTACGTTTCAAGGATTTCTGAACATTTTAGCATAATTTAGAAAAAATTAATGTATGTGTGTGTGCGTATGTGTGTGTGCGTGTGCGTGTGTATGAATGTGCGGATACAATTTTTCGTCGACGAGATTTTGAGAACGTGGATCAACCAATTTGTATGATTCAAAAAATATTCGATTTATATTGATAAGGAGACGTGCTGATTAGTTTATGACAAAGACAGGTTCAGCCGTTCCAAAGATACGGGGCAAAAAGTGCGAAAAATGGTAATTTAATTTTTGAGAGAACGGAGTTTCCGATTCAAATGGTTCAAAATACATTGTATTTATATTGACATATTGAAGAACTGGTGAAATTTTTGAGAATACAGGTCTAGCGGCTTTAGAGATCCAACAAAAAAAGTTGAATAAAATGGCATTTGGCGGATAAAAATGATCGGTAGACACATGCACATCATATTATGACATATTTTTTAGATATTATAATAATATGAACATTTTTTTTGCATTTCTCTAGGCTCCGAACCAATGTTAAATTGTTATACTGCGACGCGGCGCCCACGCGATTCGATATTTTGTTTCTACGCAGCTAACGTATCGCGACTGTTTAGAAAAAAGTTGAAAATTTTCAAAATATTTCAAAGTATAAAAAAAAAAATCATATTTTTCAAAAGATCAATTGTTTTTAAAAAATTTTAAAATCTCAAAAATCTATTTTTTCAGAGTTCTAAAAGAAAATTGAATCATTTATAAAAATTTTAATTTTTAGTACGAGAAGTTCCAGCAATTTGCCTTAAGGCACAATGCCATGCACCACTAGTTTATATTTTGCATTGGTATAATAAAAAAGTTAACTATTTTGTAAAAACCCTTTAAAATTTTAAATAATATATTATATTTGCTTGCCAGATTGTTGCCCCTTTTTATCCAGGCTACGGTAAAAGAGACAGATGACAAATTTTGGGAAAATAGCTAAAAACATATTTCTATAGTTTGAAATTAATTGTGATTTTTTCTGAACATGATTCGATAGTGGTTTGATACGAGTGATATGTAACAATTAGTAAAAGTCAATTGGACCTTTGTGCCCCTCCCTACCATTAAGTTAATCAAGTTAATTAAGAAATTTAACAAATTATAATACTAATTTAAATTATAATATTTAAAAAGTAATTGGTCTTTTATCCAAGTGAACTAAATAAATTCAATCGTGCAAAAATAAATCATTTTTCTCATTGTAAACGTTTTCAACCCCTGAAAGTGAAAAGAAGTGCCCGAGATATTATTGTGGCGTCGGCGAAGTTAATTTTTGACATTTATGAAGATTACTTCGCTCGTTCTTATTATGTTTCGGTATATGGTTCATAGAAATATACAAAGGTGAATTAATGTCCGGCTATATATTGCTCTTTCTAACAAAACATTAATTACCAGACATAACTCAAATGCTGAAATAAGTTTCGCAAGTTACTGGTGCCGCCCGGTGTAATTTAAGGGCCTTTGAAATTTATGTGTTAAGTTACATGATTCGCAATAAACTTAATCCCGTTGGACGAAACTAATGTTATTTTTAAGATTTACTCTGGTTTTACATGGGGCAGCTCGGCATACACGGTTAAATAAAGTCACTCCAAAATGTTTCCAAAAATGAATTGAATGAGAAATTTTTCATTAGTTAATTTAAATTATAAAACATCTAGGATAGAATATACTGTTTAAATGTAATATTTGAATTAACGCTAAGATAGTCCATGTGATGTTCCTAGAACCAGCATATAAAATTGCAAAAATTGTAGAACCAAATTCATTTATATTTAGTAATCAATATATTGGTTAATTAAAAAATAGCCTCATAATAAGAATAATTTCATATTATGTTATATACCCATGCAATCCTTCTCTATCCACAGTGATATTTTGAATTATTGTAAAATTAGTAGATCAGTTAAAATTATTTCTTATTCACTTGGTTTTCTGAATATGTTAATAAAATTACAAAAGTCATATGTCATAATTATTTCTAAACTTTCTATTGCGACTGCATTTTTTTAAAAGACAGTTGTATTTTTTTCTGATACGTAACATTTTAAATAGATTTAATACACTATTGCTATTCCCGATATGTTTAAATAGTCGACTTAATCAATAAAAAATAAATTAATTTATAAGTGATTAAAAGTATTCCGAGTGGATTTATTACACATTATTGAGAACGAACAAATACTTAACGTAGAGTATTTTCTAAAAGCAAATTTTCAAAAATCAATAATTTTTGTAATTGAACCAGTTTGCGTAGGACGTTAATGGTTTAGTATGTTCATCAAGACCAAGTACTCTAACGTTATACCAAGTAAATCGTCTAATTTTAATTTTAACAAACGTCAAAAAACTACTCATTTTCTCAAACTTTGATGAATTTTTAAAATAAGACTACTCGTCGTAAGGCCGTAATATTTTAGTAAGTTCTATAAGACCATAATATATATCGCCAAAAAAAGTTTCATAAAAATCGGCTTTTATATTTTTTTCAACGGTTAATTACAAGGAAACGGCTCGGTAGATTTTCACCTAAAACCAATCAGTATTGTTATCAAATAATATTTTTCGAACAGTTTGATTTTCTAAATTCGGTAGTATGAGCTTAATGTGGACGAAGAGTTCATAACTTTTTTTCCAAATTACGAAGAAACGGCTCGGCAGATCGTCTCTTAAAAGTGACAAACGATAGTCTCCATTGAGATACATCAAATGGCTTTTCAATTTCTGAAATCGGTTCAGGCGTTTTGGAGCAAACGTCTAATTTTGACAAATGCCAAAAAATGATACTAATTTTTGCAAACTTTTAAAAAAAATTATAATTAAACGACTTGTCGGGCGCCGTTATTATTTTAGTATGATATATAATACTATGGTATCTACCGGCAAAAAAACACTTTTTAATACACTTCATTAAAGGAAAACGGTTCGGCCGATCTTAACCAAAAACTAATCAGTACGATTCCCATCTAATATCTTTCGAACGGTTTTTGAATTTTCAAAATCGATTCAGAATTGCGGGCTAAAACGTGGACATTTTTTTTCACTTTTCTGCAATTTACAAAGAAACAGCTTGGTTGATCGTCGAACAAAACTGGCAAACATTAGTCCTCATCAAGATACATCGAATGGCTTTTAGATTTTTGAAATCGGTCCAGCAGTTTTTGAGAAAACGTCGATTTGCACCAAAAAATCTGTTCACATATAACACACACATACATTTTCCAAATTTGGTTTCATTCGATTCATAATGGTTTGAAACGTCGCGAAAACATAAAATTAGCAAATCGAATTTTTTTATGATAACACAAACTTCTCCTTCGGGAAGCTTGTAAGATTATTTATATATAAATTATAAGTAAAGATAAAAAGATACTTAAAAATATCAACTTCAATTATAACAATAATAATCAGTTTTAACAAAATGTTAATGAATATATTCATAAATTCTATTAGTAATATTTATTACGCCGACCAATTCGATTACACCTCGAAATCGAATAATATTCAAATTGCATTCCGTCTATTCGAGAATCTGTACTCGAAATTAGGTGAAATTTTGACACGATGCTTGTACATATATGATGGTTCTGTTGTCTGTGAGTTTAAGTTCCATTACCAGTCGAAATCGGTATGCAAATGTCTATCGAACCGACCAAACTCGGAGTAGATCAATAGAATTCAATTTGGAACTACTTATTGTCGCAACTAGCATGCGTTTGCTGGTTGTAATTAGTTCACTTAGTCCGCTCTACGTCCGACAGAAAGCGGCCGTTCGACTGTGATAATTAGATTTAGTTCAAGATACATTAGATTCGAGAACTAGTAATATACGAGACGATTCCACTCACTCTCAATCCACTCACACTCCTAGTTATTTATGATGCCAACCAAACGCTAATGATTTAATGAATCACTATACGATTGCACCGAATTTAATCATAATTGTTTCAGCATCAAGGCAAATTATTTGGTAATGTCTAAAGGGTGCTCTAGTACTAGCCTTGCAATAGACTGCCTTCACTTGAATGGACCAGCATTATAAATATTGACTTCCAACAAAATCTAAATCTTGGTCACTGATCACTTTTTGAACTATTAGTAGAATGCAAAATATTTTGTTTATTAACTTCCTGTAGGGTAGGTTATAGTAATTGCAAAAAAAAATCGAAAACTAGCTGTAAGTGGAATTCTGTCTTAAGGCAATTAGGGCATCGTGCCTTAAGGCAAATTGCTGGAACTTCCCGTACCAAAAATTATTATTTTTTTAAAAACGATTAACATTTTTGAAAAAAATTTACTTCGAAATAATTAGATTTTTAAGAAACTAGGAATATGACAAAAAATTACTTTTTTTGAAAAAAAAAATTTTATTTGAAAAAAAAATTTTTTTTTGAAAGAAAATTTTTTTTTTTGAAAACAAACTATTTTTTTGAAAAGAAAAATGTTTTCTTCATTTTGACATATTTTGGAAATTCTGAACTTTTTTCAAAGCAATCGTACTGCTTGAACTGCATAGAGACGAATTGTCACAGCGCAAGTGCCGCGCCGGCGTCTAACGCATAAACATTGGTACGGAACCCATAGAAATGTAAAAAAAAATTATACTTATTGTTAAAATTTCTATACAATATCTGATAATTTGATGTGCATATGTCTAATCATCATTTTTAACCGCCGAATGGCATTTTTTTTTACTTTTTTCATTAGATCTCCGAAACCGCTAAACCTGCCTTCATGAAAATTTTATCAACTCTTCATCTTGCCAATACAAGTAAAATGTTTTTTGAATTATTCAAATCGGACGCTCCATTCTCTTAAAAACTGAGTTACCGTTTTCGGCACTTTTTGCCCCGTATCTTCGGAACGGCTAGACCTAACTTCGCCAAAAACTAATCAGCACGTCTCCTTATCAGTACAAATCGAATGTTTTTTGAATTATTCAAATCGGTTGATCCGTGTTCCCGAAATCGTCGACGAAAATTTGTATCCGCACATACATACACACACATACATACACACACACACACACACACACACACACACATACATCCATTTTTTCTAAGGTATGCCAAAATGTTCAGAAACCTCTGAAACGTAAAGATATATAAAAATTTTCATTTTCGATTTTTTTGCGATTACTATAACTTACCCTACGGGAAGTTAATAAAATTTTATATATATCTTCACGTTTCAAAGGTTTCTGAATATTTTGGCATACCTTAGATAAAATGGCTATATGTGTGTGTGCGTGTGTGTGTGCGTGTATGTATGTGCGGATACAATGTTTCGTCGACGATTTCGTGAACAGGAATTAACCAATTTGAATAATTCAAAAAACGTTTGTATCCTATTGATAAAGAGACGTGCTTATTAGTTTTTGGCAAAGACAGGTCTAGCCGTTTCGAAAATGTGAGGCAAAAAGATCCAAAAATGGTAATACAGTTCTTGAGAGAACTGAGCGTCTGATTTCATTGATTCATAAAATATGTTATTTGTATTGACGAAATGAAGAACTGATGAAATCTTTGGGAAGGCAGGTCTAGTGGTTTCGGAGATCCAATCAAAAAAGCAAAAAAATGCCATTTGGCGTTTAAAGTGGATCATTCAGACATATGCACTTCAAATTATCAGATATTGTATAGGGAGTTTTTTAATAGGTACATATTTTGTTTATATTGCTATGGGTTCCGTACCAATGTGTATCTGTTAGACTGCAACGCGGCGCTTCCGGGCTTTGTTATTTCGGCACTACGTATCAAAAAGATCAAAATTTCCAAAATATTTCAGAATATCAAAAAAAAAAATTTTCATAAAAGATATTTATTAAAAATTTCAAAATTTTCAAAAACTAATTTTCTCAAACTTTTACAAAAATTTAGAATCTCTTGTAAAAATGTAATTTTTGGTACGGGAAGTTCCAGCAATTTGCCTTAAGGCACGATGCCATACACCACTAGTTTTAAGTAATATTCAATAGTTTTTTTTATATAGTATATATATATATATATATATATATATATATATATATATATATAAAAGCTACTCCTGGGTGGTGTAAAAAGAACCAACTGAACTATTTTTCTGGCGAAGTTTCTCTAAAATATAAAAATAATGCAAATGAAAAAGTAAATTAAGTTAAAGAAAGCTATTTCACAAGAGGTAAATTAAATAATTAGTTATTCCAACTCTGCTAATAAATTATTTCTGACAAAATACCAGATCAAGGTTATTTACAGTGTTATCTCTGTAAAAATGCACACATAAAATTCATATTCTTAATTTGGCTAAATAATGTAGCTATTATTTCGTAAAGTTTAGAATTAAAAATATGACATTGGACCTATAAGCCCCATGGCCGTCCCATTTCACCCTGCCTATGGGGTAAAAGAACCAGCTGACAATTTTTGAAAAGCAGCTTAAAAGCACATTTCTACGATGATGCATTAGCATTGTTTTACTGAACATAGCCAGATAGTTGTTTGTTTGATATGTGTTGTTTGTACTAATATAATAGGTTTGCTTTCCACAATATAATTGCTAAAAGTCAAATTGGACCTTTGTGCCTCGTTCTACCTTATATATAAAATCAAATTAGACAAAATGACAATATTCAGTAACAGTTTAAATTTTCAACAAGTTAATAGAAATCAAAAAGGGTGCAAGTTGTTATTTCATTTGTGTTCTATTTACACTTAAGTTTAAATATTTGTTTGCAAAGTACTAAAATAATTTCGAATCATTAATACATTTGTAGATAAAAAATAATTTGTTTAAAATTCTAGGATAAATCAATCGATATTAATTACTTTTAGATTGATATTGAATTCAAAATATAATCCTTTCCCATCACGGTTTTACATTTTCCATGTCTTTAAAACTAATCGCTTGCTATGAATGATATATTGAAAAAGCGTGTATACAATCCTCTACAGCAATTCAATCAACTCTAACAATGCAATTGAAATCTGGCGATTGACTTTAACAAAATCCATTCAGCAAAATCAAATCTTTCATCATTTATTACTTTGAAAATATTCGTGGAGTGCAATTCACGCATTTGGAAAATTTGGTTAAATAGAAGTTGACTACCTAAAACGTTTTCTAGTGCCAGAAGACTATTAAATGACTTTGTTTTCTCGAATTGTAATTGAAAATAATTATTTGTGTAATAATGCATTATGAAAAAAACAAGTGGTAGTAATTGTGCCTTAAGGCAAATTGCTGGAACTGCCCGTACCATAATGAAATATTCTTGGAATATTTAATGTATTCATATAGATTATTATAAATACTGTAGCTTTCGTTATTCGTATTTTATAGACAAAATATTAGAGCTTATGATTTGGATGACGACGTTGATATATGTTTATATAAAAAGTAAATAAACAAATACTTAATCAAGCGAAGTTAAAATGAAAAACCTTATCTCATATTTTTAAGAACTATATAAGAATTGCCAAGTTAAAATTAAATATTTGAAGTATAGGAGTGAGCTTTAGAATTATATCTAGAATTAGGATTAAAATCTGAATCATTTCGAACAAAATTTTGAAATATTTTTTTTGTATTCTCCGAAAACTAATCGTTTCTTCACATTGTCAACACAAACAGCATGTTTTTTGTATATTTCAAATCGGTTAATTCGTGCGCCCGAATTTGTGGACAAAAAATTGTATCGACACAAGATACACACACATATGTCCGTTATTTCTCAGGTATGGGGGAAAGATAAAAATAGGTAAATTTAGTATGACGAAGCAATTTAACAAAAAATAAATTGATTAAATAGTTATTCCAAGTGTCTTGATAAATATTTCTGATAAATTACCAGATCAAGGTCAACAAGTGTTTATCTCTGTAAAAAATGTACCCATGAAATTTGTATTTTGTCTTGGTTGAATAATGTAAATATTAATTCATAAAATTCTCAGTTCGGCCCCTATGAGTCAAAAAGGACCTGGTGACAATTTAAATAAACAGCAAAAAAAACATTTCTATAATGATGAATTAGCTGGGAGTTTTACTGAACATAGTCCGATATTTGCTTCTTTAATTTGAGTAATTTGTTGTGATATAACTGATATAGATTTCACAATATAATTGATCAAAATCAAATTGGATTTTTGTGCCAGGCCTTTTTCTATTGCCTTTTTAACTGATATTAAAAAAAACAAAAATAAGTATTGATCTTCAATAAAATATAGTTTAATTCGCAAGAACAATCCTGTTAAAGATTATAATCTGTAATATAATATGTAAATCTGTAAAAGGTTATCTTTTTAAACGCTAAAACCGGGAGTATAATTTTTAGTTATACTAATCCGGGACCGTGGAAGGTGTGTGGTATGGTTAAACATGATTTTGAAATAACAAATATGATAAAAACCTGACTTTTAGTAAGAACTTTATTATTTTTTTATTATTTGATATCCTTTATTTTTGAATCTATGTTTTTTCTTTTTTAATCCTTGTATGAAATTCTGTTCAATTTTCTTCGACATTTTTTTATACTTTTTGAAAATCGGGACAGTCAGGGACAAAACATCTAAATCCGGGACAAATATTGCTTTTATAAAATCTAGGGACACTAGGTAGAATTCCGAGATCGTCCCGGCCAAACCGGTATGTATGACCTTGAAGTTCAATTTCAAACTAATTACATAGTTAATATCTAATTAACGTTAACTTGATTTTTAACAATTTTAAATTAATATATTTATTTTATACAATTGAGATTTAGTATTTTTTTAAAAATTATTACCTCCCCATTAACGAATTCTATTCCCTAAACTGTGCAAGGGAATAGAGAAATTTTCCCAAATATCTCTATATATCTATATATATAACGAAAGAGTAGCAGCTGCCAATTAAACACACGCGCGTGGAATAGTGAAACAACCATATATCTATGTTGGATATCTGCCGTTCGGGGTTTCGGCTTTGGGCTTGAAACCCAGTCAAAAGTTTAGGAAAGCGGGTCCCGAATTCATCAGTTATCGCGGAATACCCACATAAATAAACGAAGCAAGATATACCTACCTCATGTCAAAACTCTATTCACTTCGAAAACTTTTTTTTTTAATTTGGGAAATAAATTGCACATTGTTTCCTTTGTGTTTGTTTATTGGCCTTGCTGTAGCATTTAGATAATTACATTATTTTCATTTTATATCCTACTCCATTCAATGTTTTACATTGTATCAATTTTACTTATTAACTTCCCGTAAGGATAAGTTATTGTAATAGTCCAAAAAACAAAATTAATTTGTTTTGGATATCTTTACGTTTCAGTTGTTTCTGAACATTTTGACCAAAATGAATGTGATGTGTGTATATGTATGTATAGATACAATTTTTCGTCCACGTTTTCAGGCGCAAGGATCAACCGATTTGAATGGTTCAAAAAACATTCGACTTCTATTGATAGGGAGATATGCTGATTAGTTTTGGCAAAGGCAGGTCCAGCCGTTTCGGAGATACGGAACAAAGACTGCACAAAATAGAAATCAAGTTTTTGAGAGAAACGAGCAACCGATTTGAATGATCCAAACAACATTCAACTCGTAATTCGTTCGGGAGAAGTGGTAATTAGTTTTTAAGGCAAGTCCAACAGTTTAGGAATTAATGATGATCTTCAAATATTTCTTTAGCATATGCATTCTTAACAGAACGTAAGCAAAAGAACAAACTTTGGCTCACATGCACACATATATTTTTCCTAGTTTGGTGTCGAACAATTCATATTCAACAATCAATCTAAACCATTTCTTATCCAACATTAGATCTCTACTTCCAAGTGGTTATTATATTATTTTAAAATATAGTCAATAGGAAATTCAAGGTCAGTGTTAACTTTGAAACCTCAGTATCACAGAAGAAAGGATTGAAATCGGTGTTCCACAGGGAAGCGTTTTGGTGCCGTTTTTATAACTGTTAACTAGTGACATTCCAACATTACAATCTACCACAACAGAAATATTCGATGATGATATTGCGTACTTCAAACCCACATTGAGGCATCCATTGCTTCAAGTATTCCGTAAACCCATCTCGTGATGTATCTCGAAATTATCGAGGACAAATAAATGGGAAAAGTGAAGCAAATCATATTCATGTGTGCATTTTTCTGTCCAAACCAAGTAGTGACCCAGTAGTATACCAAGAAGTAATTGTGTGAAATATTTAGGTGTACATCATGATCGTAGACTGACCTGTAGAGACCATATTCGCTCCAAAGATAAATAAATAAAAGCTATACGAGTTAGATCTTATATACTGGCTTTTAGAACGTAAGTCAGTTATAAAACCCATGTGGACCTGCGGCATAGAATTATGGGGACAAGCGAGCAAATCAAACATTGCATTCATTCAGCGCGACCGGTCCAAAATTTTGAGCTCATTGACGCTCCTTGGTTCATCACCAATAATACGGCGATCTGAATATAGAATTTATAAACAGAGTGATAAAACTAAATAGTGTTCAACATTTTCTAAAACTGGAAAAACATACACATTCTATAGTCACTCTGCATCTTAAGATACCATTCTCAAAAAGACTAGATATTCAGATACACTGAAAAACAAATGAATAATATTGAAGACCATTAGCATTACCACATCTTAAGAGAAAATAACAAAATTGGAGAATCACTCATTGGAGGAACAACTAGTGATGTATTAAAATCTAACACATTAATTTCATACGTGAGTTTATATGTGTGAATTTATGTGTGTGAGTAAATTAATTAAGCCATATTATTGATAGCTTTTGAAATATTGTATTCTGATTAGTAGAATGGTCGTTGATGAAAATAAAAATTATAAAAAAATAAGTAAAAATAACTTTCAATTTAAAAGGTAAATGTATATACAATAAATAATATATTAAACTGGAGCTCAGAGCTTTTTTCTAATGTTTTTAAAATAAGTTTATACTTAGCATTACTTCCTACTCTAAGATTTTACATTCAAATATAATTAGTAATAATACGATATACTCGTATGACTTTCACAAAATTGAACTTCAACATTCGAAAGTATTCGGTTTAATTTTACACCGCATTTCGGTTCATATGAATTTCGTAATTATCATATGAAGCTGTAAATATTATAATATTACATTTATACAATATTTACATAAATTCCTTTACCTTAATTCATATTAAATCCGTAATGTCAATATTTTAATTTCTGCTGAGTGTTTCAAACAATGTTTGCAGTGCGCAGTATTTTATATGTTCGCCAAACAATAAGGGATTTTCATAAAGTGGGAATTAATTTTTAAAAAGCAAACCTCGATGGGGATTTTGTTTTTTACATGTTTTGTTTTTCACTACTCTTTTTCCGCCTCTCATCAGTCATGCATGCGTACATGGAATAACTACCTGAGCGTATTAATTTTAAATTAACATGCAGCCTGTGAGCTCCACAGAAAAATACATACGATTTCGTATGCTGGAAATCAACGATGAAACTTCACGTGTAAAATAGTTTTTCTATTGCAGAGGTATAAACGTATAATTTATTGTTTTGTGATTTTTGCTGCATTGAAACTTTGATAAATTTTCACGTGGCAACCCAACAATTAACCTATCTCTTTTTGATGTAGGAATTATTAGAATTAATCTAATACTGATGGTTTTTATTAAATGCAGCATCGCCAGATAAGGACTATTTACACTTGGAAGTATATTGCAAAATATATTTTCAAGTGAGAATCGATGTCACTACTGCTTGACATCAGGCTACTCGAAGCCGGAATCGAGGCATTTCTGATTTTAAGCCCGATGCTTTAACTGTTTATATACGAGCAAGTCATAAATTAAATAAAAAATAAGGTAAGTGACAGACAAATGATAATCAAAAAACAATATAAATTTTAAATTAGATTTATACGCGAGTCATGATAAATTTGTTAAACATCGTGGAATAATACTTTTAAATAAGTCCCTTTTGTGAAACATTATTTAGGATTTATCTGAAACAATACTATGGTTGTTGATATTAGCATAATCAACTAACAAACTTTTAAATTTTTTATGAACTATTTTCCGCATTATAATTCATGTTGTCTAGGTCCATTATTTAATTTTTGACACCTCTGGCCAATGTATGAAGAATCACAATCAATACAGTTTTAGTATACAGCATTTTTCTCTTATTAACAGGCGTTTTACATAATTCTTAAAATATATTTTTTCCGTTGAAATAATTAAAATGTTTATATTCCAACATTAGAGACAAAAAAAGAAATGATTTCTTTATACTATCAACACTGGAAAACTGTTTTTTGAATCATTCGAATTTGATGCTCCGTTATCTCAAAACCTGCAATTTTTTGCATTTTATGCTCTGTATCTCAGAAATGGCAGGACCTATCTTTACCAAAAACTAATAACCACGTTTCCCCATCACTACGAATTGAATGCTTTTTGACCCATTCAAATCAGATGCTATTTTCTCTCGAAAACTTAATTTCTATTTTCTACATTCTTTGTTCTGTATTTTAGATATGGCTGGACCTGATTTTGCCAAAAATGAATCAGCTCGTCTCCTTATCAATAGGAATCGAATCATTAAAATCGGTTGAACAGTACGCCCAAATCGTCGACGAAAAATTGTATCCCTACATTCATACACACATCCATATTTATAAGGTACGCCAAAATGTTTAGGTTCAGAAACTTGTAAAAAGTGAAGATACGCAAAAAAAAAAAATAATTCTCGATTTTTGGACTACTGCGGGAAGTTAATGAAATTGATATTAAGAAAGATTACATCAGGTTGACAGGAATGGGAGTTCGATTTTAGTTTGTTTATTACCAAAAGGTAGAACACGTAACCAATCCATTACACATACATATATATATATATATATATATATATATATATATATACATATATATATATATATATATATATATATATAAATTATATTTATGTGCGTGTATAATTTTATGAACAATTAATAAATCTGAAGTAAATTTGGCAGCTTTACGGGCACCTTAAACAAATACGTATAGCGCCATTCCCATTCAATTCTGCAGAGATAGGAAATAGACAATAGAAGCCGAACAGGAATAGGAATAGGAATAGTAATAGGAATACGGGCCCATATATTATCCAAATAACCATCGATAAATTCAACCGTTTCAAGAACGCATTATGCTACTCGCCAATTGTAAAACGGTTGATCGTCTTGAAGGCTAACACAATGCAATGCGGTTCAACCCGTTTCGTGTTCGGGATTGTTCTAAGAAGCCACATACTACTTATAATACAGTTGCAGACGCTGTAGATGGTAGTTCCACGGCTTGGGAAAACGACAAGATTTCCACGATATCGTCGGAAAAGCTTTCGCAGAAGCGACTAACTCCTTATCTCAAACATTCGCAAACATAGCGCTCATTTATACAAACAAACCCAACATCGTAGTTGTGTCGAATCACGTATTTGTTGCATATATATATATATATATATATATATATATATATATATAAACAAAATATAAAAACACACGAGAAAATCTTCAAACGCCATACATCAAATAAAAATCAACTCGTACAAGACGTACATGTGAAACATTGACCTGTTCAATGTTTCTGTTCATAAAGTATTTCATATAGGTATATAGGTTTATATATATATATATATATATATATATATATTATATATATATATAAAGTTTTCAAATAGTTTATTACTGTAACTTTCATTATTCGTATTTTATAGACAAAAGATAAAAATCTAGTATTTCTAAGAATTATATAATTAAACTGAATTACAAAGTAAAAATTATTTATTTGCAGTATATAAGTGAACTTTGGAATTTTATTTAAAATTCCAATAATTTTCAATATTCAAATTTGAATCGTTTTCAATATTCAAAAAAATGAAACTAAAAAAAATTACCTGTCCCAAAAACTGATCGTTTCTTCACACTGTCAATATAAGCAAAATGTTTCTTGAATAATTCAAATTGGATGCTCCATTCTCTCAAAACTACTATTTTTTGCACATTTAGCTCTGTTCAGCTGTATTTTCAAAACAGCTGAACTTCTCTTTACCAAAAACTAATCAGCACTTTTCCTAAATAATATGAATTGGATATTTTCTGAATAATTTATATTGGTTGATCGGAGCTTCCAAAAACGCCCACAGAAAATTGTATCCCTACATACATACATACACAATACATACACAAATTCATTTTTTCTGAGTTATTCAGAAACCTTTGAAACGTGAAGATATGCTAAAATTTTCATTTTCGATTTTGGGACGATTACTATAACTTACCCTACAAGAAGTTGAAAATGTGTTAACTTGAATTTGAAAAGTTAAACAACTATTCAATATATATTTCATGACACTTTACTATTCGATACATTCTTCATCGCATGTTTAGTGATTTTTTTTTAAATTTCAGAAATACTAAAAGCTCAAAATAAACGGTTTAAAATAATATGTATCGATTGCTCCATTGCACTTATAAATACAATATGTGTGAAGTAGAAACTAATGTTATTTTACATTTGTCCTATTTGGTGGTTAGTTTTCAGTCGTTGTCAGTATTAAATTCAACTAAACGCCCATATAAACACTGTAAGTAGTTCGTATAGTAGTACTTATTGACAGCTTTTTGCCAACACATTGAAGCCAAGGAAAAGAAAACAAGATTTATCAAAATGAAATAGAAGCACGGAGAATACCGAAGCTTTAATATAGTCTTATCTAATTCGTGTTATTTTACCAAAAAAAAAAACGATAACGTAACATTACTATGGTATCCGAGAATAGACTCATCTCTATAAAACTAAACAAAAAATAACTTTAAAGTATAAAGTATGATTTTCAAAGTAAGGGTGCGTACGTTAATTAAGTGGTCGATTTTTAAAGACTTTTGGACCCCCCTCCCTTGGTAATATCTGGTAATATTCCCCCCCCCCCACTAAACATTACGTATATTTTTAGTTACGAGAAAAAATTGTAAAATTTTTTTTTTTTTTGAAAATGTTTAGATTAAAAAAAATCAGGTAAGAAATAAATACACGTGATATCTTACTATACCCCTCTCCCTCTCACATGATATTTCGTGATTTTTTGTCAAAACCCCCCTCCCCCTAAAAACCTTACGAGATTAATGGACGCCCCTTAACCTATTAACAATGGCGCGCTCATAAATTGGGCGCCCAGTTTTATATCATCAGAATCGAGATAAAAAGTTTATTTATGGTAAAATAAAACCGGCTTTAAAATTTTCTACGTAGCATAAAATTTAAAAATACATATGTTTTTTTCTTAAAAAAAAATCAATCTATAATAATAATAGTTACTGATTCAAACGTATACCGAGTAAACTCATCAACACACAAGATTCTTCCACTTCTCCATGACAAGTATGCTGGTCAACTACAGGTAGAGCATGAAATTAAATTCAAACTGATAAAACTGGTAAAAAATGAAATTGAATTCAAAATCTAAAGAACAAAGTAATCCGAAAGAAGTGCAACCTTTTACATTTCGATGTTGTAAATATTTACAGATATGAAAGCGCCAAGCATCAGCCGAGGTCCTGATGCGTAGCAGAAATTAAAACCGGATGATTCCAAAACACACAGTTCATATCAAATAATCCCATTTTTGTTTGTGCATATCCATTGTTCTCGAAATATGTGCCCATATCGGATGATGAATAATAATAAAGAATCGAACATATGAACGAATATGTATATAGAAGTTCACATATGAATGTTTACCATAGTTATTTTTTTCGCCACGTCGATCGCAATGAATAGGTATATCGCGAAATAACAATCGGGCCGTATGCAAATTTTTATTTTTTTAAATATATTTTTTTGCGAGGAATAAAAGCTTGTATTTTTCTGTAATAAAAATCCGATCAACGCATCGATACTAAAATTTGTTTGCAGCGATATGTAGCGAAAGCTTTACGGAAAAATGGTTTTATAGGTTTTTAAAATAACGTTAGCAGTTTTTCATTACTCTTAACAAATACAAGTTTTAACATTGCAAATAAATATTTTTTCATTCTGTTTGCAAAAAGCGTCTAAATGAATTTCCTTCAATTTGAATACCTGAGCAACACACACCATTCAAACATTTCACACATGTAAAACGCGTTATATTATGACAATTATAAAAATACTTTTAAATTAAAAATAATGATTTATAAAATTATTAATGTCATGTTCTCAATAAAGATTGAAAATATAATAGATATATAAAAACTTGTGATCCACCGAGATGCTGCCGAAGTCTATTACATTAGTACAGACATAGTTATTGGCTATATCAAATATATTAAAAATGAAACAATAATAGATAATGTTAATTTTTTTATATATTTAGATAAAATAATACGCTGATATAAAGTTGAGTTAATGTCATTTGTTTGAATGGTTATTTTACACTTGTTATTTACTTAGATGAAGTTTGAGATATTGAAAATACATCATTTCTTAGAATCATTTTTTATCTCGCGTTCAGTCATTGAGTATTTTTGACATAATTTTAGTTTGAATTTTTGAGCTTGAAGAAAAATGTTTAAAAGTTGAAATTTATGTTAATACTTATTACAAAGATTTGATAATTTTATTTTTCTGATTGACCAATCAGTTGTTGACCTGGGATTTGATTGAATCGAGTTCAAAGTAAAATGATTTCTTGGGATTAATATTTAAGGGTCTGCAAGGGACATGATACATTACAATCATATGTAAACAATAATATGTAACTTTCCAATATTTGATAAACGAGTAATGATTAAATTTTTGAAAAACAAACATTGATGATTAATAAATCGATATCACCATCATGCATATTGTGCAATATGAGATGAGTTCTTTCTAAAAACTCCGTGTATCGATATCAGAAAGTTTTCGCAACTTATCAAATTTAAAATGCCACACATAACTGTCGAAGTTTCATTCCTCTCTATATCGGAGTATTATGAAGACTCGCATAAATTGTCGGTATAAGCAAAGTAAGAATAGATCAAATCCGCATTTGTTCCTACGTATTTGCAAATATGATATAATGCTAGGTGATATTGAAGTACATTGCAATGTCGAAATGTTCGCATTACAGTTGTCGGTTTGTCAGAAGCTACAAGCGCATTATTTGTCTGGCATTTCGAATATTGCAGGATATGCAATACTTTACTTTATACATAGGAACGAGACATGCACTGAACTGTGCGATTTACGCTATATCTGATATCAACTCGGTTGGTTTTATTCCTAAACGATATATAGAAACGAACAAGTCGATATCGAGGCCAAAGAAAATTTCAAATGTTTTATGAATATGGAGCGATTCAAAAAATATACCAAGATCACTCTGTGATGCCAACCTTATTATAAAACTTTACGTTTATATTTACAGCAGAACTTACTACTGGGGACGATTCGCCTTGAAAGAACTGAAATTTTTATAAACAACTGTTTGAATAAATTAGTGGTGCATGGCATTGTGCCTTAAGGCAAATTACTGAAACTATCCGTACCAATTTGTTTTTTGTTTTGAAAAAAATCTTTTAAAAGAATAGATATTTGAGAACATTGAAATTTTTGAAAAAAAAAGACTTTTGTAAAAATTTGATTTTTTCAATTATAATATTTTTTCAAAATTTTGAACGTTTTTAAAGCATTGACGGTGCGTAGTTGTTTTAGAGAGAAGATATAGAAGCGCGTAAGCGCCTCGTTGTAGTCTAACAGATAAACATTGGTACGGAACCCACATGATTATGAACAAAATTTGTACTTATTATAAAATATCTGATAATTTGATATGCATATGTCTAATAATCATTTTTGACCGCCAAATGGCATTTTTTTTACTTCTGTTTATTGTATCTCTAAAACCGCTTGTCTTGCCTTACCAAAAATTTAATCAGTTCTTCGCTTTGTCAATACAAATTGAATGGTTTTTATTAATAATCATTGAGAGTCATTAAGAGTCATAAAAATCGGATACTAGGTTCTCTCAAAAACTGAATTACCATTTTTGGAACTTTTAGACTTTGCCAAATTGGCTAGACTTGCAATTGCCGAAAACTAATCAGCACGTCTCCTTATCAATACAAATCGAATATTTTTTGAATTATTCAAATTGGTTGATCCACGTTCCCAAAATCGTCGAAGAAAAATTGTATCCGCACGCGCACACATAAATCATTTTTCAAGGAATGCCAAAATGCTCAAAAGACCTTGAAACGTAAATATATGCAAAAAAAAAATTATTTTCAATTTTTTGAGATCACTATAACTTGCCCTACGGGAAGTTAACAAGAAATAAAAATTTGGATTTGACCAAAAAATAGTGTAGAACTTTAAAGCAATTTGGTATGACTGAATTTTAGAAAAAAAAAATTGATGGATAAACTTGCAAAACTAGCCCCAAAAAAGTTCTGGCTTTCGTAAGCACTGGTTTTCTCTATAAATATTTTTAAAATTTTTGAACTCATAATAAAAACAATTTTTATAACATGTAAGTGGCATTTTGCCTTGAAATAAGTTGCATGAACTTCAGGATGTGAAAACAATCGACTAAATCAATATTAATTGAGATTTAGCTATTATTATACTTGATAGTCAGCAGTTTAAATAAAATTCCCAACTGTTTCCAAGTTTTCGCTAAAACTAATAAATGCTATTTGAATCTTTGTTTAGATCATAAACACTATCGCCATGCCAAGTTTTACTAAAAGCCACAAATAACTTTGATATAACATCTAAGTACAAAGAATCGCCTCGGACAAACTTTGTCCAAAACTAATAAGCACAGTTCCCAAATGAAGTTTTTTGACAGGTTTTTAGATTTTAAAAATCGGTGTTAAATCGAATGGCTTTAAAAATTCGGAAATCCGGTCGACGAATGGTTGTATTTTGTCTCACAAACACACACACATATCTTTTCCAATTTTAGTCTTAAATGATGTAGAATGACTCAAAACGTCAATAAAACATGAGCCATAAGTCAATTTTTTTGTCGAAAGCAAAAACATCTCCATCAGGATGTTAGTAATTTCAATTCTGGATGTTACCAGTGTCAGGTGCCGAAATGTACAACCGTCGTTTGAAATATTATTCCAAATGCTCCTGTTTTTGTGCAACAAAACCCATTACTTCCGGCGGACTGGGTTTGTGTGACGAGTACCTTCAGGTTGCGGCCGGAATTGTCAGTTTTCAATGGGGCCTTAGTAGTCATGCCCCTCTCTACCAAGGGCAGTCGCCAGTCGGCAGTCGCCAGGCGCACGATGTACCGCAGAGCAATAATAGAAAAATATCTTTTATGACTCGTACGCCCGTACACATGACAATAATCTATTACCTACATAGATTCGTGTGTGTACAGAGGATTTTACGGTCGATACTACAATATGTTGCCTGCGACAATAGGAAAATAGGGAACATACATTAAGACCAACTTACACGATTCCAAGAAATTCGGTGAATCATTGCAAACATCGCCAGAGTAAAAAGACACATTTTTAATATAACCAGTGGTGCATGCCATATCTTCGTAACGGCTCGAACTGCCTTTACTAAAAAGTAATCAGCACGTCTCCTTGTCAATACGTATTGAATGAATACGTACGTAATGAATGTTTTTTAAATTATACAAATCGGTTGACACGACCGAAATCGTCGACGAAAATTCGTATCCGTACACACACACACATCCATTTTTTCTAAGGTATACCAAAATGTTGAGAAACCTCTGAAACATAAAGATATATAAACAATTTCATCTTCGATTTTTTTGCGATTACTATAACTCACCCTACGGGAAGTTAATGATTGTGCTGCGTATCTACTAGTATATCTTAAATATTTTTTATAGTAAGGTGGATAATAATGTTTATAAATATTTTTTTGTTTAGGCAAAAAATATACTCATTTAGTATATGACATATAATGTCTAAACTATACTATATTTATAAAATAATAATAATTCCTATCTGGTCATACGGAATAGAGCTTTGGGGTGCTCTAACAAATCTAATGTGGGATTGGTACAGCGGACCCAATGAAAATTACCTATAATTATGACAAGCACACCCTGGTTCGTAAGCAATAAAACTCTGCATGATGATCTGAAGGTGCTGTATAGTTAAGGACTTTTTAAAAACAAGATCATTATCAGAAAATCACCATAATTCACTCGTTGCTCCGCTGCTATATACACCAGAATCGAGAAGACTGAAATAATTATGGCCAAATAACTTGATCTAGTAAAACTGCACCAAACAGTACATACCCGCTATATATAATTAGATTTTATTAATGTCAATCAAAATAGCTTATAGAATATAACTGATGTTCTGATCGTTATTAAAAAAAGAAATAATATATATTATATTTATTTTCGGGCTCCACCGTAAATTAGTAGTTTTCAATAAGAAATTCCAAGTTAGGTACCCGGTTCGGACAGCCAGATATCAAACAGTAGTGACATCGGTTTAAACTTGGAAATGTAGATAGCAATATTTGTACGCTACTAGCATTGCTACACCAACAAAAAATCAGTATTGAAGAAATTGTAATAATAAACGCAGCAACGAATAAAAATATGGATTTATTTCACAAAATTTCAATTCGTTATTACTACATCTAAGGTAAGGGGCCCAGTTTCTGACCTTTTTAGAGTGACGGTGGAGGTTAAACTATAATAATTAATATAAAACTTAACTTAATGAAGAAAATTATAATTTTATCTATTAGTTAAGGATTTTTAAAATAAAGTAATGTGCATAAAACAATTATTTGAACTAAATTTATATTTTAAATTGACGTTTTAAAAATTGACATTAAGAGCTCCAGTTTCTGACCCTCAGAATTCTTCGTGTGGCAGTTTCTGACCCTGACCGTAGCCCAATTTCTGACCCTCAAATTTAATCATGATTAGGTTATGAAGTGCTTACTAATTTTAAATAAACTGAAATTATTATTAAAATAAATAAATTAAATATTTATTCTAAAAATATACAGTTTGTTAAAATTTAACATATAAATAGTTCAAGTCTTGTTATAACATATTACACAAACAAAAAAATTAAAATTAATTATTTAAATTACTTGGACTTTTTTTTTATTTTTAGAGCTTTTTGTTTCTTTTTTTCTTCAAGTTTTTCTTTTTTAATTATTTTTTCTGCCTCCTTGATGGCTTTATTTTTGGACCTTTCAGCTTTTTTCAATTCTTTTTCTTCTTCTAATTTTCATTTAATTAATTGTAATTGTATAATTGTATAATAATAAAAATATTAGTAAACTAAAACAGTCATAATGTAAGCGTTGATAAAACTGACATTTTTTTATTAATAATTTTATCACTTAAAAGATGTATTTACAAGATTTAAATACAATCTTTCATTTATACCAATGAATATTAAATGTAAATTTATCACTTTACTACGAAAAATAGTAAAAAAAATATAAGATAACAATAAACATTATTATTTTTACATTTAATGAACAAGTGACTAAAAACATGTGACAGATAACCTAGCTTTTAGAAGGTTAGAATTGCAGGGCCAACAACTGTGACATACACTTAAAATTGAGCCTAGTTATTGACCCTCAAATTTCAGTAATAAAACTAAATTTAATATGTTTTATAAATATTTTAAAATAAATTTTAATTAATTATTGACTTATTTGTATATTTTTAGTTAGATTTTTGTACTTACATCATAATTAGTGCACGAACTCAATTGTCGTAGCTCCTTACATAAACTGTTTAGACTAAAGCTAAAAAATGGCTTCCACAGTCACTTTTGGTTTAAAATTTTTTTTTATTTAGTTAATATTTTTTATATTTTTTTAATTGACATTAATGAGGCATAGAATAAATTACTGTCAATTAAGAAAAAAAATATTTTCACATTAAATGTATAGTTTTTTAATTAATTCCAAAAAAAGTTGAAAAGGTCAGAAACTGGGCCAGGGTCAATAACTGGGTCTTTTACCTTACATCTTTGTTAACATAAGCAAATATTACATAGGTATTGCACTAAAAACGGATTAGTTCCATTGTCAAAGAATTACAGTTAACATTATAACGAATATGCAAATCTTGAAACAACTATATAAATAGAATCCATAAATTCAATTTTAATGACTTTTAGTAGGTTAGGGTGATCGTCAAAGTTCCAATTTGACTTTAAGCAATTATATTATAAAAATCAAACCAATTATATCACAAGGAATAACACATGTCAAATAAACAGCTATCTGACTATATTCAGTAAAACTCCTAACTAATTCGTCATTGTTCAAATTTGTTTTATTTGCTGTTTGTCTTAAGTTTGTTGCCTGGTTTTTTACCCCATAGGCTGAGTAAAATGGGGCGTAAAATTTTAAATAGATTTTACGATATAATAGTTACTTTATTCAGCAAACTTAAAATAGAAATTTCATGAGTACATTTTTATAGAGATAACAGTATATAGCCTTGATCTCGTATTTTGTCAGAAATATTTATCAGCAGAGTTGGAATAACTATTTATTTAATTCAACTTTTGGAAAATTACATTTTTATTTTGATTTACTTTTTATTTTCTATTATTTTTTGTTCACACCTTTGCCAGGGTAAAGGTTCAGTTGGTGCTTTTTACCCCAATTGCGTGTAAGCTTTTGTAAAGGTTATATAAAAGATTGGTTAATCTAACTTAAAATTACTAGTACATCTTATGAAACAAATAACGTATATTTCAAAATTATTTTAAGGTCTCGTAAACTGAACAACAGTGCTCACAACCAAAAAAATAAACAAAAAAAATACTTTTGTTGCATTACGGTTTATCTCTCGATAGCAACGTCATAAGAATCAAGATGATGGCTAGTTATACATTTTTTTCCATCTACTTTCAAATATTGTTTATAAAAAATTCTCAACTTTACTTGTTTTTGAAATATCGGTGGTTGACTTTTTACCAGTGGACTTTTAAGCCCTGCTCAATACATTTTTTTATTATTTGAACATCAATCAAAACTCAAAAGTCCTGTTGTGATGATTTGACACAACTAGCTACATTGGTTTTTATAGATGGTAACCCAAACACTTGTCCTATCTCTACATGATGAATTTTATTATTATGATTTCTGTAACAGTGGTGATTTTTATTGATGCCAGGTAAGTTCCATTTTCACATATTGCTATCTATATTTCCGAGTGAGAACCGATGTCACTAATGCTTGACATCAGACTGTTCGAATTAAGAACTTAATAATATAAAAGCTTTAATAACTGATCCAAACGTATTTTTTTTTTAATTCAGGGTGGAGGCATAGATTCCATTACGTTTATCACAATCATTTAAACAAATTGTAGATATACAAAGCGTGACTGAACATTTTTAGACTCTTAAAATGAATAACTGCATTTCGAAGAATAAAATTCATCTTTATTTTGCGGGATTGTTCAAGATCGAATACGTGTCCGCCTCCCAATTCTGCAAAACAAATAGCACCTGATTCGCGCTGCCTTTCAATCCTCTTTCGGAATTTAAATATCATTTCCGTTACCGTGAATTTTCCGCGGCGAGTTATTTCGATTTTCCGTGTGTGTAAATTTTCAAACAGCGTTTTCGCAAAATTAAGTTAGTTTTCGTCGGAAACTGTTTGACTTGCGTCTCGGCGGCTGGCTTATTAATATTTCGATATGTGCTCGTTCTCTTATTTGCTCAAAACATACGCTGGAATATGTACTTGATTGCCAACTTCTGTTTGTACTGAAACCGTGGGTGCACACATATCTCTACGTATACACACCCGAATATTACACACATACCCAAATATTGCACATTCACGTTCATAAATGAAGTTTCGGTTAATATTTTTCCTAAAATATCTGAACTCTCATTATTCAAGCTGATACAAAATTCATCATACAAAGAATTATCTGTATTATGCAATCTTATGTGAATACATAAAATAAAATTAGACAAATACCTTTTTTTACATAAAGTAGAAATATTTTGTATGTCCACATTTGTACATAGCCTAGTGTATAGAATTATGATCTACAAACTAGAGGCTAATACTTATTTTATTGAAAATGTGAGCTTTTGAATGAAATATAGTTCTAGAATGATATAAAATATATATTTCTATTATACGGAATAATATCTAAATGTTAGTATTGAGCGTGGATTCAGCCACCCATCAATTTCGCATATCTCAGAAACTATTGAATGTTCCAACTTTAAATTTTTGTCACAATCTTGGTAAAGTGTAACAATGTGTGTCAAGTTTCATCAAAATCGCAAATCGCATTTTTGAGAATATACCATCTGTTTAAAATTTCTAGACGAATCTAAGATTCTAGACCATTCAATCAACGTGATACATTAATTAATTGAAAATCATAAACTGAATATGTATTTTTAAACACAATGAACAAAAATTTTTATCAACTCTTTTTACTTTATAAATCTTTGTAGCAATTCCAGTTTAATTTATTTTAATCAGACTCATTGTTTCTTGAAATACAATTATTACAAATGAGATGAATAGAACTTCCATTTGAAAATTATACTTTATGGTAACATTTTTTATAAAGATTGCACTAGATATAACTTTCGTATAGAGAGTTGTCAGAAGAATTTGTCATCAGAGTTTTAATAACTATTAATTTAATATAAATCTAGTAATAATAATAATTGATAGTAGTCTGGCCGATGGATGGTCGACCGATTTTACACTAGATTCACGGACCGAATCAATTTGACTTAATAAGAATTCAAAGTATTAAGAATCACTTAATACACATAAAACTGTAATAGTACTTTTTCAAACTTACATTGATTATTAGTAAGTAATGAAAGGTATGTAAACATTTTTTCAATTTCTCGCAGACCTCTTCATTTCCAATTTCTAAAAGCCACGGTCTAAACCTATTTGACTCACAGAATCTGCAAAGGTAATTTTGTGATTCATTTGTAAAAGGTATTTGTTGAAATTAAAAATTATATCAAATCTGAAGTTTATCTTGATTTAAAAAATATGAAAAAAAATTTATTGAAAATAGTTAGGTTTGTTACAAACTTGACCCAAACATAGCTATCTATGAATTATTATTACCTACTAAAGCTAGATGACAATTTACGCAGTACATGCTGAATAATCCGAATAAATTCGGCATCAAATTTTGTCTGAAATCTGATGTAAGAAGCAAATGTCTTGTAAACAGTTTTCCGTACTTGAGCAAGGATGAAATCAGAAGACCAAACATTTTCTTGAAGAGCCATATTTTGGCAGTGGATAAAATTCAAATAATTTACTATGTGGAAATTTGCGTCAGCCCTGATCAGGAAACATTAAAATCATAGAGTATAATAACATGTCAATTTATAAATTATAATTTTTTATAAAACTACTTTGGTTGGCACTATACGTCCAAATCGCGACAGCCAAAAAAGGTACAATGACAAAAATTTCAACACAATCGTATAGATCTCAGACCTGGTTATTTATAAAAATCTTTGTGAAAAAGTTTTACTACTAATTACAAAACATAAAAATGGAAATTGAAATTTAAAAGCTGGAATTTCCTGTACCTTCCGAACCATAATAAAATATTTGAGGAATATTAAATGTTTTCAATTAGATTATAAATATAAATATATTTAATAAACGAATTTAAAATGAAAGACATTGTCTAATATTCATAAGAATTATATATATTAAATGGCAAAGTTAAAATTATTTATTTTAAGTATATTAGTGAGCTTTAGAACTTTAGCTAAAAAAAAATTAAAATTTGATTCATTTTCGATATTCAAAAAAAAAAAAAAGAATTGGAAATTCAAAAAAAAAAATCCCAAAAGCAATCGTTTCGTCAACACATGTTTTTTGAATCATTCAAATCGGATGCTTATTTCTTTTAAAAACTGTCATTTCTTGCTCTAATCTCCGAAACGGGTGGACCTTTCTTTGCCAAAAACTAATCAGCACATCTCCCTGCGCTCGAAAACGTGGATGAAAAATTATATCCATACGGACACACACACGCACATCTATTTGTTCTGAGGTATGCCAAAATGTTCAGAAACCTTCAAAATGAGAAGAAATGTAACGATTTTTGAAAGATTTACAACTCATCCTTCGGGAAGTTAAAAAACTTGTTCAATTAACAATAACGTATTAAAATAGCACTAATTATGGCGTTGATGTGCTTGACCAAATAGTAAAAAATGTTTTTTATTAATTTTTTGATAATTTTATTATTATTAACATTTAGCAATTATATTATTAACATTTTATTCAAATTGGCTTGGAACAATGTCTTGAATTTACTTGCATGAGTTGAATTGGCTTACTAAAGTAAACCAACATCCGTAAATCTAGTGTTAAGGCGATTACACATCATAATTCCTCTTTTTTAAAATAGTATCGATAAAAAAATTAACACTTTACTTGTTTATAAAATAATGGAAGTGAATCTTTTTACCAACAGGCCTTTTAAGCCCCGCTCTAATAGTTATCCAATATTTGGCAAAATATTAGATGTCCATATATTTGGATCATTTATGAACCATCAGATGATCATGAGATTTTAAATAGAATCCCTCAAAGACCTTGAAATTTTAAACGTTACATCATTTATCATTCGTTTTTTTTTCAAAGACAACCCGGCGAATACACCTAGTCGGTCTTGTATAAAAAGCGCAAATGAAAAACCGCGTCGTCCTGAATGGAAGACGGTACTTATCGTATGTCTCTCGCCTTTATTGCGCCTGTATTTTTTGTTTAATTAGCCGGATTACTACTTCTTTCCGCGCTCAGTTTTAACAGAAGCTTCTTCACTCTTTTCAAAGCTAACTGTCTCGCTTGGAAATTATACGCGTTTTAAACTTGCTTTATCAGACAATAAGCTTTTGAAATATAAGATCGGCCTTACTCTGAATAGAGTTCTGAATTAATTATTTATGCAATTAAGTTCTAGCATTTAATTTGAATTAAATTTAATTCAGCATATTATTATTTAGACTGTTTGCTAGTTTTTATTATTCATAAAAAATATTTTCAACGATTTAAAACTGCATACTGACAACACTTTGAATTTACATCCTTTTTAAAGTTTTTCAATTGCAAATAATTTGAAAATACAGGTAACCTCTGTATAACACGGTAGTTACTTTGCAAAAAACTAGCGTATTTCGCGAAACCGTATTATATGGAACAAAGAACTAGTACAAAAGCAGGGGTTACGATTCAAAAATTTAAGAAAACATGCTACATATCATGATTTTGTGATAAATAGAGAATAGGTCTTATGAATCATACTAAAATATTATGGCCCTACGACGAGTCATTTGATTTTAAAAATTATTAATTAATAAATAAGGCACAAAGCCATGCACTCCATTAGTTTTGAGTTAGATTCAACAGTTTTTCCTATATAACTTTCATAAGAGCTTGGGGTGGCTGGAGTAAAATGAACCTACTGAATCTTTACCTTGGCAAGGGGTAAACAATAAAAAATGGTAAATAAATAAACTAAAATAAGTTAAAGAAAGTAATTTCACAAGAGATAAAAATTATTTCAACTCTGTTGATGAATATTTCTGACAAAATACCAGATCAAGATTATATTCCGTTATTATATATATATATATATATATATATATACATGTATATGTATATATATATATATATATAATGTATATTATAAAGTACTAGCTACATTATTTAACTAATGCAAAATAAAAATTTTATATGTCCGTCAATATCGTCCTGCTCACAATCATAACAGAAAATAAAAAAAAGTAAATACTACGTCAATATTTTATACATATTTTAATATATTTATTACATATTTCTTATTGGTTCAATAATACAATACAATTCTTGCTTTTAAATATAAAAACTAAAAATAATTTTAAAAAATGTTACAATTTCATTAAATACGTCATATTAATTAACGTTTTATAACTTAAATCTATGATGTGGACAGTATGTTGATAACCTTCAAAGCCGAAATTAAGTAAATTCTTTTGACGGCGTGAAGAAGGTAATCGTCGTCCTTCTTTGGATTAGCGAAGCTGCAGCAACCATAGATCCCCACCTTGGTTGCTCACCTCATCGCAGTCCCCATTCGGATAAAATCAATGCAAGAAAGGCTCACCGACACAAAGGCCCATCGATCGGTACGTCAAATTCTATCTAGCCACACGCGGAAAAAACAAGGAGGCTCCACTTTTACATCCAACTTGGAATCGGTGGATTTCGCCCTCGACTAAGGGGTAAATGCAGGTAATGTCATTAGACAAGTCATTCTTTCCTGAACTGTCAGGAATCCTATGCCTAACCTCAGAAAGTCAAATAAATCCACAAGTGAGGACCAACAAAGTTTCAATCGATTTTCACAACCAGCATGGTGATGATAAGTCTTTAGAACCATCACCAATCATACCGATCCATGTCCCATATGTAATCCATTCGACTATGTGCATGCATTCCTCTGGATTTTAAGTTGTATCCAATCTATTCGACTTTACCATTGTCCTTTTAAAATGTGTTAGTTTTAAATAGTTTTCTTTACTTTATATAAAAGTATTTAAAAAAATCTCTTTTATGAAAATATATTTATAAAAATATTTTTTGTTTTTATTTTAATAGAAATGCACATTTGTTTCATTTCGTTGACATGACTACTAGATTTCAGCTGTAGGCAATAAAAACGAGTATTTGAATTTAAATAAAATTTATTTTGATTATTACTTGTTAATATTAAGTTTGTGGTAAAAATAATATTAAAAACGGAAACAATAAATTTAAGCGCAGCACGACATTAACTAAAATATAGAATGTGAATTATATGTAAATTTCATATAATTTGTTAAAAATTATATTTTGAGTGACTATTAGTAAATTGAAAATCATGTCTTTATTTATAGTTTATAATTTTATTATTGTTTATTGAACACCCAAAAAAAGCATAGACCTTGTAAGACATGAACTGCTAGCATAGACCTTATAATATAATGTATTATAAGGTCTATGTCACAGAAGCATGACAAAAATTACAAGTTACAATTGATTTGTACTTTTTTGTTTTGTTATGGTGTAACCTTTTATATGGCCTTAGGAATGCTAACAAAAATTATTGGCACTATCTTATTTTTGTTTCCAAAATTTATTAAATTTCTTCGTACTTAGTTGCAGGGCCAATTCTCGGGAAGTAATAACAAATTGTTGCATTTGTGATAACACATGCGTGAAGTCCAACTACTGTTATATTATAAGGTTTGTGTCAATTGGGGGTTAGGTTTTATAAGTAGTTTTAGTGTAAAACGTTTGATCAAACAGCAAAGACAGCAAAACAGCTTTTTGACAGTTCGTGACTATCCACTTATACGTATCATAGCTACTTTTTCAGAGAATTGGTCCCTCTGAGTGGATCATCTTTTAAAATAGAAAGAAAATCACTCCTACGACCAGTCAGACAAGCTCGAAAAAAGAAAAATGTAGACGGAGAGATGAGCAGTCGGCTTGGATAGATATGAGCAGAGTTGGGTGGAATGATAGATATATAGTAGACCAAGCAGACAAATTTTAGAATTGCCACCTAGTTTTGGATTTGTTTGGATTTTTTGCATACGGAAATTTGCTAGGAAGTGTGGTATATCATACGTTGCATTAAAAAAATATCTCACAAAAAAGGAGTGTCATTTTAACCAATTAACTGTGATTGACATATTTATTCGCCATATAGAAACGGCAGAAATATGTGTATTAACGAGTATATACGTCGTGTATATAATACAGTGATCGTTTGTTATTTAAATTGAAGATGTTGAAAAATACAAAATATACTTTGAAATGTAAGGTTGTTTAAAATATTTTAAGGCTAGGACTGTATAAAATAAGTAGTTGTGAGTGGCCTTTTACCTTAAGGCAAGTAACATGAACATCCATAAATATCATAGATGATAATATACTCAATAAGAAAGTGGCAAATTGCAAAAACTTCCCGATAAGTGTAATAATTGACTAAATCAATCGAAATTGGGACTTAGATATTTAGATATAATTTTCAAGTGTTATTAAATTATCGAAATCGGTACATGCGTTTTTAGCAAAAGCAAACATCGATGAAAGGTCTAATTTTGACAAACGCCAAAAATACGCAACTAATTTTTTTAAACTTTGACGAATTTTCAAAATCGAATAACTCGTGATTTATAAACATTTAATATTCAATTTACTAATGGTCACACAAAATATAATTTATAACAAATTATATGAAATTTACGTTACATATAATTCTTTTCTATTTCTTTCTTTTTATATTTTAGTTAATATCGTGCTTCACTTAAATTTATTGTTTACGATTTTTTATTATTTTTACCACAAACTTAATATTAACAAGATTTACAGTAATAATAAAAAATAAATTATATTTAAGTTCAAATACTTGTTTTTATTACCTACAGCTGAAATCCAGTAGTCATGTCAACGAGATGAAACAAATGTGTATTTTCTATTAAAATAAAAACAAAAAATATTTTTATAAATATATTTTCATAAGAGAGATTTGTTTAAATACTTTTATATAAAGTGATGAAAACTATTTAAAACTAACACATTTTAAAAGGACAATGGTAAAGTCGAATAGATTGGATATAACTTCAAATCCAGAGGAATGCATGCACATAGTCGAATGGATTACATATGGGACATGGATCGGTATGATTGGTGATGGTTCTAAAGACTTATCATCACCATGCTGGTTGTGAAAATCGATTGAAACTTTGTTGGTCCTCACTTGTGGATTTATTTGACTTTCTGAGGTCAGACATAGGATTTCTGACGGTTCAAGAAAGTATGACTTGCCCGATGACATTATCTGCATTTACCCCTTAGTCGGAGGCGAAATCTACCGATTCCAGGTTGAATGGAATAGACAACCCTCTTTGATTTTGCGCATGTGGTTAGAGGGAATTTGTCGTTACGATCGATGGGCCTTTGTGTTGGTGAGCCTTTCTTGCATTGATTTGTTCCGAATGGGGACTGCGATGAGGTGAGCAACCAAGGTGGGGATCTATGGTTGCTGCAACTTCGCTAATCCAAGGAAGGATGACGATTACCTTCTTCACGTCGTCAACGGAATTTACTTAATTTGAGCTTTGAAGTTTATCAACATACTACCCACATCATAGATTTGAGTTAGCAAACTTAATTAATATGAAGTAATAATGAGATTATAGCATTTTTTTAATTTTGAAATTTTTATATTCAAAAGCAAGAATTGTATTAATAAATTAGTAAAAAGTATGTCATAAATATATTAAAATATGTATAAAATATTGATGTAGTATTTACTTTTTTTATTTTCAGTTATAATTGTGCGCTGGGCGATAATGACGGACACATAAAATTTTTATCTTGCATTTGTTAAATAAAGTATTTCTAGTACTTCATATTTTACATTATATATATATATATATATATATATATATATATATATATATACATTATGATTATTAAACTTGTTTATTTATTCATCTGACTTTGTTCAGTGAAATTCCCAGCTGTTTCATAATTGTAAAAATGTGTTTTTTTTCGTTTTTAAAAAAATTGTCACTTGGTCGATTTTACCCCCGCTTTTTTAAGTAATTGAACCAATGCAAGTATAAATTCAAGGTGTACATTTTTTTTTACAGTGATAAAATTGTATAAAAAATTCACCTAGTGTTTTATCAGAAACAATCATCAGCAAGGTTGGAATAACTATTTTTTTAATTTAACTCTTGTAAAATTGCTTTCTTTAATTTATTTTTTTTATTTACTATTTTTCATTGTTTACACCTTTGCCAGGGTAAAGATTCAGTTGGTTCTATTTACCCCAACTACGTGTAAGCTTTTATGAAGGTTATATAGAAAAAACAGTTGAATCTAAATTAGCAACACATCTTATGAAAACAATTTAATAAAGTATACTTAAAAATTATATTAAGGTCTAGTTAACAAAATCTCGATAATAAAGTCTCGAAAAAAAAAATGTTATGGATTATCAAACGTTTATCTCCTGACAGCGACGATGCTTGATTTAAGGCGATGGATAATAATATAGCTTTTTCTCTTTACTTTCAAATATTGTTGAAAAACTCTTAACTTTACTCTATATGCAAACTCATCGATGTACAAGTTCAGTTTTACGCCAAGTTTACATACGGGCCTGTTTTGTAAGAGATTCCTTAAGAATGTCTCCCTAAATATACAAAATCTAATTGAAATTTCCGTGTTATCAATAAAACAAGAAGAGAATGCCGGGCTATAATTTTTACGATAAACCATCTGATATACATCGTGCTTTTACCGAAAGCACAATCCTTCAAGTCGAGGCAAGGGAAACAGCTAAAAAACGTATCTACTACGATCATTGACTTTTATTACATCAAATTGGAACTGCGCACGAATGTCGCCGCGTAGTATATTTTACAGACTTTTTATTTTATTTTATTTTATTTTATACGGCCCACTGTTCGTTCCGGATCAAGACAGAATGAGGAGATAGATCGAGAGCTAATGATCGAAATTATATTTACTATTTCGAAACAATATTAAAAATGCCCAAAAATGGTTGAAGGAACAATTCACTTATTGAACTGTAGTAGGTGCGGATTGGAATTCAATATAGAACAAAACAATAAATATTTTTAAATATCTTTGTTAATTCAGTTAAACTTTACCACAATATAACAATATTTACAATATTATGTGCTACGATATTGCAGCCTACTAAATTTAATTACTTTCTAATTAAGCATGAAGAAATAAATCAGAAGAATATTTTACTCTGTTTGTTGAAAATAATAAAACAATTAAACGTAAGTTTAGTGATTAGAAATTAAAATAGAAAATACTTTTTAGGCAAGACAGATATTACAACTGTTCTAAGAATGAGATTATATCGCCAGCGAAAACGTAAAAAAATACAGTTATATGATGAGTGATTTTGTGAAAACGATATTTGTTTAGGCGTTGTTTAACATAAAACACTGTATGAACGCATATTATAGAATCTATTAATTAGCAATTACTTCATTTTTTTAATGAAGATTCATTTCTAAATGCTAATTACAATGACAAACCGATCATGTTATATTTGAAGTATGACTTTTATTATATTATTGTTTTTAAATATTATACATATTTTTAAAGCTATTATAAATATATAATTTATAATTTATCATTATATAAATGTATCTAATGGTTGACACTAATAAATGTGTGCATCACGGGTGTTACCATATTGATAATAAACATTATTCAAAATTGTTACATGATGTATTTATTTTAACTTAACTTAAATTTTCTACTTTGTACAGTAGCAAATAAGTTTTACTTCAATCGCGTGTGATCCTTACGCGCACTCTTTTTTTTATAAAAATGATTTACTTTTACATTGTATCCCTTGTTTCTAAAAAATAATTTTGGTTTGTAGATTGATTGTGAACTGTGTCATAGAAAAGTAAAAGAAAAATATTTTATTTTAAAATAAATTGTTTGGTTTCTTCTATTTTGGAATTGATAATATATTTCATGATAGTTTGTTATGAAATAATTAAAATAATAATTTCTGTGTGTTTAATTTTTATATTTCACAATGATTCCCTATATAGTTTCTGCATCGAGTTGGATGACGTAAAAAATATATTCTTATTTTGCTTTATATGGTGGATTTTTTGTAACTATATCTAATAATTATTGATTGAGAACTTACAAAATATTTTTATTGCTTCACATGAAATTAATAATGTGAAAATATCAGTTCAAAAAAAAAAATAAAGAATGGAAAACATAAATAATATTTTATTATTGTAATAATTCAAGTTGGAAAAAGATTATAACTCAAATAACAATTTGCTTATCAGAAAAATCATGTCGCAAAACATAGTTGAATATATATAAAATTAATTTGAATACCGAGTGGGGAAAAATTGACATAAAATTTAAAAAATTATGAAAAGTTCTTTGAATTCTTCAAGAAATAATCTAAAAATAAGTATAATTTCGTGTCGATATCTGTCAACTTGATTGTTTTAAATAATTATATATTTCATTCGTAGAGATAATTGAGCATTAACAAATTCCAATAGTAGGCTTTCAGTTATCTTTATGCAGTATGAAAAATCTCAATTACCAATTTCCTGAATGTGAAAAAAATACTTATAATTAACGTTCATTTATATAAAGATTATGATATATTTATATGCGCAATTTGAAATATTTATTATGCGCCTATTTCAAGTCTACCATATGTAATTTCTATTTTTTGTAATAATCATTTAAGTATTTTTTACATCATAATTAAACTTAAGTTATAGTTATATATATTCGCGATTGTGAATATTTTCATTAACACCAAATGCTGCAGAAAAAATTGAAATATTTTCCATGCGAAGAGAAAATACTGAAGGGAACTGAAAGCCAAGAAAGCATGAAAGCAGAAGTTTGAATAGGAAAATTCATAAAAATGAATAAAAAGTCATTAATGGTCATTAATACCATATATACTCGTAATTGTAATTATTTTCATTAATTCAGAATACTACTCAAAAGTTTGAAATATTTTCGGCAATATTAAAAAAAGTTTCCAAATTGCTAAGTTTTTTTTAATTTCATTTTTAGCATTTATAGATGGTACTGAAAATATTTGAAAAATTATCTTGCGGTAGTATTGGAAGTGTTTACTTGGAATTTTTAATACAAATTCCAAGCTTTTCCTAATTTCCATAGATTTTAAATTATTTGTTATTTGTAAGCATTTGCAATTAAAATTATTTTCAGACACTCTAAATGGTACTGAAAATGTTGGAAAATTTTCCGTATATTAAAAAAAGTTTTTGAATGCAGTAATAATGAAAGTGAACTTACTGAAATACTCTCAGTAAATCTGAAACGTGTACCTACTGAAATACTTTCAGTAAATCTTAAAAGTGTACCTACTAAAATACTTTCAGTAAATCTGAATATGTTGAGAATATTTTCAATGCGTTTGCATTGATAGTGTACTTAACAAAATTTCTAAGTTTTCCTTAATTGGTCAAATATATTTTAATTCATGTGCAAATTTTGTCCGCTACCATCGAAAACAAGAATAAAAAATAATCGAATCCTTAACCTTAACCAGCTCTCCATTTACGATGTATGGTTATGTCTTTGTGAATGGTAGTCGCATTGCAACCAATTTGCTTTCGAAATCGACGTCGTTATTGGTTCAGACTGGAAATGGTGCTCTCTCGGCCGACTCATCTCTCTATGTGTTCGAGACGATATAATAATAAGAGATCAACGCAAAAGACTTTTCCGGGTAGATGCTGAAACGGATGATAGCGACATACACATACCTCTAGTAGAAAAGATTTGCATTTTAACCGCTCATGTAGCCGAAGTAATAATGCTAAAATCAATGCCGGAGCGATTACATACAGGCTACGAGGAATTGCGAGGAAACCGATAGCTAAGGTAAAGGAGACATATTCATATTTTACATTACATGTAACTAAATGAACCGTGCTTTTTCGAAGTGGCATAATTACATTTTTGCCCGTCTTATGTAATATCATTATTTATCAATAAAGCTCTTGCTGATGCAATGATTATTGTCACATGAGTAACTTCAATAGTCTTTTGCCTTTCATTATCAAAAAACTGAATTATTTTTATTTTTACTTTTATAGATTTACGTTGTTAAATTTTTTACTTTTTCGGTGGGAGGGAAGTTGTTTGTGTTTAATTTCACAAAGGGCCAGTTTGACTTCCAGTAACTGTCTAAACTAAATAAACTAAGGGACCGATTCTGCCGCAATGTTATGATAAGGTCATGTTATGAAGAATTTTCCATAGTAATATAGACAAAAGTTATGCGGTTGGTGTTCAGTCAGGCGAATTTCTCAGGTTTTTTCATGCAAAACATAACCTAAAAGCCGCACAAATGTCAAAAAAACGATGTTAGATAAGTGTGTGTTTCTGTTTCCTCTTAGGTAACATACGAGTGACGTTGCAGTTTATGCTTAAAACGCCGGAATGAACAGCAAATACATGATATTTTGACAGCATTCAGTATGATTCATTCGCATAATGTATGGGGAGTCGGAGCGTAACATGCCATGCCGTAACATTTCTCTGTTATGCGCAGAATCGGTCCATAAATCACAACACATAACACTTATCGACAAAACAACTATCGAACTATGTCGGAAATGGTGAGGCACAAAGGTCCAATTCGACTTCGAGTGAAAACCAATTCGATTATATCACAAATAACACATATCAAACTCATTGTTCAAATGATGAAAAAATCATTGTTCAAATGATGTTTATTTGCTGTTTTTCAAAAATTTGTCACCTGGTCTTTTTCACCCCACAGATGGGTTAACATGGAACGACCAAAGAACAAACATCTCCAATGACTTATTTTTAATTTTAAAGGGATTTTACGTACAAATAGCTACATTATTCGACCAATGAAGAAATAAATTTTATTGGTACATTTTTTACAGAGACAATACTGTAAATAACCTTGAACTGGTAATCAAAATCGTCAAAAACATTAATCAGTTGAAGTTGCAATAATTATTTACTTAATTTATTTTTTGTAAGATTGTTTTTTTGATCTTAATTTGCTTTTTTTATTTACTATTTTTTATTGTTTACACATTTGTCAGAATAAAGGTTAGGTTGGTCTTTTTAACCCCACCCACGTGTAAATTTTCATAAAGGTTATATAAAAAACGGTTGAATCTAAATTAATAATACATCTTATAAAACAATTAAATAACGTTTACTCAAAAGTTATATTGTGATATCGAAAACTAAATAACAGTGCTCACAACTAAAAAACTAGCAACAAAAGAAAATACTTCTGTTATAGATTTTCAAACATTGCCGTTTATCTCCTGATTACGAGTTGATGGCTGGTTATACATCTTTTTCTCTCAACATTCAAATATTGTTGTCAAAAATTCTTAACCTTCTTGTTTTTTAGATACCAGCGGTGGTCCTTTTTTCCCGCGAACCTAACCTACTCTTTTGAACTTCGAGAAAAACCATTTAACAACAACTTATGATAATAAAATATAAAAAAATATTTACCTACAGAAATCTACCAGGAGGAAAAATATAATCGAAAATACATCGAAAGAGTGCGAAAAAATAAATAAAATTTTGAAGAAGAATTATAATCAAACAAGCGATACTGTGCCTGAATTTTGATACGAAATTGCCGGTTGTCGAGGACATGTATGCTTGGAAAACATACATTTTAATAATGTATTATACAATTTTTGTATTTTGCTTTTATATTTATTTTTTGTCATATTCAGAGTCTTATTTAATGTTGTATCAAATATGAGTACTTCATATGAATAACATCATAGATTTATACAAATTTAAGTACATATATATATATATATATATATATATATATATATATCTATATATTTATTTTTTTATTTATTTACATGCAGTTCTGAATTACAAAATAAAATTCATGTAATTAATGTTTGTAATTGTTGTAACATTTGACTTGTTAAATTGGAATCACAAGTATCAATCTATAATTAATTTTATCATCAGCGTATTTAAGAATACAATTTAAAATATAATGAAATAAATAATGATAATAATATAAAAATGATAATGATAACAGTAATAATAATAAGTAAAATCTTTTTTTTGACACATATAGCTTAAATGTCTTTTACTATTGATTTCATATAGGGAAGAGCGGAGTTTAAAGGTCCGCCGGTAAAATGAAAACAATAAAAAAATAATAAATACAAATGTGGATTTAGTTAAAAGAAGTAATTTTACAATAAATAAATTAAATTAATAGTTATTCCGACTCTACTGATGAACACTTCTGACGAAATACCAGATCAAGGTTATATACTCTGTTATCTCTGTAAAAATGTACACATTAAATTTTCATTTTGCATTGGTGGAATAAAGTTGCTATTATTTCGAAAAATCCCTCTAAAATTAAAAATAAGATTTTGGACCTATTGCCCGTTAGCCGTCCCATTTCACCCTCGTATGGGGTAAAAAAGACCATGTGACATATTTCTGAAAAAACAGCATGAAAAAAGATGTATACAATGATAATTTAGCTGAGGTTTTACTGAATATAGTCAGATAGTTGTTTGTTTGATATGTGTTATTTCTTGTTTACGATATAATTACTCAAACTCAAATCAGACCTATGTGCCTCGCCTTAATCTATATTTACATTGTGGATTTCAAATATGCTTATGATAACTTGATATGTGACGAATTACTGAATATATTTTTACACGAGTACAAAAATAACTCATTGGGAAACTGAATTCAAAATATTCCTCTAATATCAGAATATAAGTATTAATTTCTATATTATATATATTTCGACCACAATCAAAAGTTTAACATAAAACATAATAAATAAATGTATTCATAGGATTTGATCCCTGTGACTGATATCTTCGACTGTATCGTTGCCATCAAAGATTTCCTCGAGGGCTCTCTGTATTTAGCGTTTCCACTAAATCCCGGGTTCAACAAAGCGCGAAAAAAGGTCTACGCGCAGGCCATCGGCCTAAAGACGTACCTTCAGAAATCTACCCCTTTTTTGCCGCCACTCCGCGGTCCCTTGTACCGAAAATATCTAATATCTAATATCGCGTCATTATAGCCCCGTCATAAATCACTGAAGCTTTTTCTTTCCAGGGTGGGGCAGAACTTGACACCTAATACTTTGTTCTGGGTCGACGCGTTTTCGTCTTCTAAAGATTGAACGCGTAACATGATTCGTTTTTGGGTCCTTCAAGGATTCAAATTGAGCCAATCGGATTAGCGAAATCATTAATTCAGTTCGTTGGTAAATATTTGTACTGCACATAGTAAAGGTCGATAATAATGAAAAAATGTAATTGTGCTATTAGACTTTGAAGTCTAATCACTACTCATCATTCTCACCTTCTTACCATTAGTAATAATAATTTTGTTCTTCTTCTGAATTACTATGCATTGGGTTGCTTAGAATTGCTACAATCGCCAGTAACAATCATAAATTACTAGCACTTTTTGCGCAAGAATTACAGCTATGACTTCACTCAGGGTGCCAGTTTTGATACATGCGTCGGACAACCTGAGGTCAAGTAGTAGTGACATCGGTTTTGACTTGGAAATTCAGATAGCAATATGTTTCCAAGTAGAAATAGCGCTCACCCGGTATTTCTGTATCCACTAAAAAAGTTATCAGTATTGTAGTCTAATTACTACTCATCATTCTCGCTTTTTTATCATTGATAATTATAATTTTGAATAATATTCTAGTTCCAAATTACCATGCCCTGGGATGTTAAAATTTAAAATTGTAAGAATGGTCAGTAACAATAATAAATTTGTAGCACTTGTTTCCAAGAATTACATCTACGGAATTTTACTCAGGGCCCAAGGATCGATACCTGCCTTGGATAGCCTGATGTCAAGTAGTAGTGACATCGGTTTTGACTTGGAAATTTAGATAGCGCTTATCCAATTTCGGCATTTCTGCACCCAATAAAAGAGTTGTCAGCATTATAGTGTAATTACTACTCATCATTCTCGCTTTTTTACCATCGATAATTATAATTTTGAATGTAATTCTAGTTCCGAATTACTATCACCTGAAATGTTTGAAATTGTGAGAATCGCCAGTCACAATCATAAAATTTCCAAGAATTATATCCACAAAATTTAACTCAGAGTCCCAGGACCGGTACCTGCCTCGGATAGCTTGATGTCAAGCAGCAGAGATATCGGTTTGCACTTGGAGATATAGATAGCAATATGTTTTCAAGTGAAAATAACCATTACTCGGCATTTCTGCATCCAATAAAAAAGATAGCCTAGTATTTTAGTTAGTTAAAAATATAGGCCTGCCGTTGGGTTGGAGTCTACAAAAGCGAGATTGTTAGTTAAATCAAATTTTCATAATATCTTACAGGATCCTTGAGTTTTGATCGATATTCAAATAATATTTAAAAAATAGAAAAAGCTTGCTGCTTTAGTAGGAGAATATAATTAAGCAATTTATCTAAACAAAACAATTTGAAAATCGTCTTACAATTAGTGAAAACAATTAGAATTTTACTAATATCTCAAGAACAAGTAAAGTTAGGAATTTTTTAACAACAATATTTGAAAGTACAGGGCAAAACATGTGTAACCAGCCATCACCTTAAATCAAACAACAATTAAGTTAGATTTAGCAGATTTTTTTATAAATTCTCTATAAAAGCTTACATATGGATGGGGTAAAAAGACAAACTAAAACTTTATCTTGGCAAAGGTGTAAACAATAAGAAAATAATAAATAAAAAATAATTAGGTTAAAAATGTTGTTTTAAAAGAAATACAGTAAATTAATAAATATTCCAATTCAGATAATGAATATTTCTGAGAAGATACCAGATCAAGGTTATCTTTACATATACAGAATTTATATTTTGCATTGGTTGAATAATGTAGCTATTATTTTGTAAAATCTCTTTAAATTTAAAATTAAGACATTGAATCTGCTTGCTTCCTGGATATTACTTTTCACCCAGCCTATGGGGTAAAAAGAATTAGATGACAAATTTTAGAAAAAAAGATAAATAAAACACATTTTAATTATTAAGAATCAAGTGGAAATTTTATTGAACATAGTTTGATAGTTGCTTGTTGATAGGCAATATGTATTTTGATGTAGTTCATTCGGACTAGCTCAATAGACAGCATAATTACCTAAAATCAAATTGAACCTTTGTGCACCGCCCTACCCTATATTTAACTGAAATGAATTTAATGACAAAACAATAAAATTTTCAGAATAAACTTATAATTTTTTTATCAGTAGTTAAAAATTTTCCGTTACTTTATACATCATGCAAAACTGAAAAAATTACTGTAATATAATTTAAAAGACGGAATGTTTTTTTTTCTTATAAATTCCAGCGATTCAATATAGAAACTCGAGATTTATTCTTGCTATTAATGGCTAAAATCGATTGCTCCAAGAAATGAACTGCTTGTAGTGAGTTCTACAATGCTTTTCTAAAGAACTCTTATGTCAATATTTTCCTGTAACATACAATGAATGAGATTTTATACGCGAGGATCAGATAATATACGTTCTTCACTCATATTATATTAGTTTATTTTACGGAATATTCCTAGTGTTAAGATAAATAAATAAAATGGAAATACTACGTGATAAAGGTGACGGGTTTGAATTTAAGTAGTATATAGAATACCAGTGCAATTCAGTAGATAGTGGAAAAGGTATTGGATATTTATATTATTATATAAACAACAATGTAACACAAAACATAAAACCATAATATAGATTTTTTAATTGGATCACTTTACATTTTGAAGAAAATTTATTCAAACTAGTGGGGCGCATGACATCGTGGCTTGAGGCAAATTGCTTGATTTTCCCGTACCGTAATTAAACATTCGAGAAATGAAAATAATCAATAATTGTTTTGAATAATTTAAGAATGATTATTTATTATAAATACATACTCTAAACCTATAAATGCTTTAAAAATTAGACCAAGAACGTATTCTACAAAAACTTTGTGTATGAAATTTTTTTTTTTTTTTAATTTGATTTTTTGTTAATTTAGAAATGTTTTCACACTTTTCAAATATTTTCAGAAGTTTGATTTTTCATAATAATTTTTTTTTTAAATTATTTGTGTATTTGAAAATTTTTGAAAATGTTCGATTTTTTTAAAATTTCGAAATATTCTAAAATTTTTGTAAGAAATCGTTTTTTTTCTTAAACTTTGATATTTTTCCAAATTTTGATAAAAATGATAAAAATTTTTTTGAAACCTTGATTTTTTTCAAAAATTTTGAATTTTTTTTTGAAAATTTTCAAAATTACGAAATTTTCGGTAAAAGCATTTTTTGCACACCGTCTACTCAAGCAAAATGCTTTTTAAATTAATTTAATCGGATGATCCGTTCTCTCAGCATAACCGTTTTTACACCCTTTGCGCTCCATACCTCCGAAACGGCATAAATCGGACGATAACTCACTCTCAAACATTGAATAACCATTTTTTGTACTTTTTTCCCCGTATCTTCGAAACTGCTAACCCTGCCTATGCCTAAAAACTAATCAGCACGTCTCCTTATTAATAGGAATCGAATGTTTTTGAAATAAATCAAATTGTTAGATCCGTGTTCAGGAAATCGTCGACGAAAATATTGTATCCGCACATACATACACACACGTACACACACACACACACACATACACATACATCGATTTTCTCTAAGGTATGCCAAAATGTTCAGAAACCTTTGAAACGTACAGGTATATAAAATTTTTTATTTTCGATTTTTTGCGGTTACTATAACTTACCCTACGGGAAGTTAAAAATCATTTAACTCTTTCATTACTTTTTGCATGCTTTTACCAAATTACAAACTGCATATCTAATAATCTAAAATGTATATAGTAACAATTATTGTATATACAATATTTTTACAGTGTGAGTTTTTTACCCGCGGGTGTTCTACTCAATATATGATTATGTAATTTATTCAGTGTACAACATTTTTTTCTTTAATAGTTATTGACATAGATACTATACTAAATGCACAATACCTACTCAAACACTAATATTAAATACCATGGAAATACGTCGAAACGAGCATATTATAAAATCGAATTGTGTCAAATACGTGCATAGATATATCGTGTATGAATGGAATGCTCGTCTGCGTTCCATCTTCAAAGGTGTCTTTATCAAGTATCTTGTGTCCAATATTGGAAGTTCACGCTCGATCAGTTATATTGCACTGGCTGAGAAGCTTTTGGTGTTCGCTTTTCCGTGCAATTTCTACGTAAAGGGCTAACGGCAAGCCGTTGCGAGTGAGAGAGAGATTTTATCAATGAAGCATCGTTTATTGATTCCCTAAAAGCTGGTTATTAAGTGCCTTAATATGGTGTCCGACAGTGTAGAAAAAAACTTGTAACTAAAAGCTCGCCGAGAGCTTTTTTAAACTCGCACGAGATATCATTACAAAGCAGAATATAAAAGAAACGGTAGTGTGAAAGTTGCATGATGAATTATTTTATGAATAGTGGTGATAGATTTATTTAAGGAAGGTCAATTAATGGATAGTTTCAGAACACGGCAATGCAATCTAATGAAAGTATAAATAATCAATGCAAAAATTTAATAAGAGACCGATTCTGCCGCATAACAGACAAATGTTATGGCAAGGCCATGTTACGCTCCAACTTCCATACATTATGCTACTGAATCATACTGAATACTGTTAAAATGTCATGTATTTGCTGTGCATTCAGGCATTTTACACATAAATTATAACGTCACTCGTATGTTATGAACCTGAGTCAGAAAGAACCTGTTAAATAACATTTTTTTGACATTTGTGCGGTTTCTAGGTTAGGTTTACTATCTGACTGCACAGCACCCACATGGTTTTTGTCAATATTTAGAACGAATTTTTATAGAAAGTTCTTCATAACATAGCCTTGTCATAACATTCGTCTGTTATGTGACAGAATCGGTATCTAAATCTGATGATATTGGATTCTAAAATAAATGTAGTAAAAAAATATTTAGCTCAAAATTTCAGTTTATATTCACAAGTAAGTGGCATTGAATCACATCACGTATTATTTATGATACTTTTCAAAAATAGCCATAAGTTAGCCTATTGGTATGTTCAGTATTTTTATAGGATAGAGCGAGGTCTAAAAGTCCGCCCATAAATAGGTCCACCAACAATAACTCAAAAACAAGTGAAGTTAGGGATTTTTAACAACAATATTTGGAAGTAAAGAAATAAAAGTTTAATCAGCAATCGCCTTGAATCAAGTGACATCGACATCAAAAGATATACGGCCGTATATAAATATTAATTAAATAATAATTATTAGTTTTTGTTATTTAACTGCACTGTTGTTTAGTTTATTACGAGACATTACTATTATTTTCAAATGTGCTTTATTTAATTGTTTAATGAGATGCAATATTAATATAAAATGAGATTCAACATATGTTGTAATATAACCTCCGTAGTAGCTTACTTCTGGGTAAGGTATAAAGGACCAACTGAACCTTATCCTGATAAACAGATAAAGATATAGTGAATAAAATTACAAATTACGGTAAAAAACCTATTTTGCAAGAAATAAATGAAAGTAATTGCTACTCAAACGTTTCTTATAAATGCTTCTGACTAAATTACAGATCAAGGTTATGTACAGTGTTTTTTTTTGTAATAAGTGTTCCCATGTAATTTATATTTTGCATTGGTTGAATAATTTAGCTATTATTTTGTAAAATTCCTTTCAAAATTAAAAATAAGTTTTTGAATCTGTTTGCTATCCGTCTGTCTCGTTTTATCCCGCCCATGGAATAAAAAAACAGGTAAAATTTTTAAAAAGTATAAAAACAATATATTTTTACAATGATGAATTAGCTGGGAGCTTTACTGAACATAGTCAGATAGCTGTTTGTTTAACATATGGTAATTGTTGTGAAGCAATTGATTAAGCCAAGATACTTTAGTGCATTTTTTTAATAAAACTATTTCAAATTCAATAAAAAATGTGTACATTTTAAATTCATAGTTTAATATAAAGTTTTAATCTTATAAAACTTGAGAAAAAGTAATGTTTTTACAATCTTTTACAAATTTTAAAAATTTTATAACTGTTTGCAACATGTTGGTTGGGAATCGCGTTGATTAGTTTTCCGTAAAGATCGGCCGTTTCTTCGTAATTAAATCTTAAACAAAACTTTTTGACGATTTTGATGAAACTTTGTAACCCAATAGATTTCATAGTCTAAAATAATATACTAAAATATTATAAAGCTACGATAAGCCGTTGAATTGTATAAATTTATCAAAGCTTTCAATTACGCTCTATGTTTAAGCGATTCTAATCAGACTCTATGCCTTTCGTTCGCATGTGGGTTCCGAGTTTCGTAAGTAGCTACTGACTACAGTTGACGCCCACACTTTAAGATCAAATTTATTGTGTTAAAGAAAAATAATTTATCCTATACAAATATAGATATTATAAGCGGTGCTTCCGAAATTGTCGAAGGAAAATGTTATCCACACATACACACATGCTCTACAGGTCGATGTATAAGAGATATTAAGCCAAAGAATTGCTCCAGATACTGTTGTAGAAATGATGCTGATAACTGAGGCTGCTTGGAACGCCTTAGACAGATTTGCGAGAAAAGTGCTAATTAACCTGCGATCTATGGAAAGAGAAAGAGCAAATGAGACTTTGCTCATTTAAAAGATAAGTATGAAATCAGTGCAAAAATTATAACATTCTAGATCCTCCCGCCTAACGGCGGTTTTCGTGGAGACCAGAGGCAAGGGCAAAGAGGTTTTAGTCGGTATTATACCCAGGCGGTATCGAGTCCGACATACCCAGACAAAAGACCTAGTCTGGAATGCGTAAATTCATTTCCTTAGCTATACAAAACAACACATATACACACATACATCTATTTTTTAAAAGGTATGACAAAATGTTCAGAAACATTTGAAAAGTAAATATATGGAAACATTTTTATATTCGATTTTTTTGCCATTACTATAACTTACCCTACGGGAAGTTAATAAAAATTTCGCCAAATATCCTGCCCCCGCCCTGACATATATACCTGTTACACACGAGAATTCGTACAAATATATTATATAACTCGATGTGAGCCGTAGAAGCGCGCGTGTATGTGAATTTCGCATGAGCACAGAGGAATATAATTAATTACGGTTCTCAAAAGCACAATGCACATGGAGCAATGCCGCCGCCTCAAATGTAACGATTTAATTATTCGAAAGTCTTAGCGCAAGCCCCACGGGATCGTTTTGAATCACATTTGCGGAGCTAAAACGTGCATTCATGAAAGATTACCGCATTAGATGTCAATGCCTTCTGTTCCCACTTCCGATTTCGTTGATGGGACTACTGCTGCTGATGCTGGTATATGCTTTATTATATACCTACCTAACATACCTATGTGAATGCCTTTATACATAATATTATATTTGATATATTAACTGCAAGCAGAATTAGATATTAGTAATTGAATAAGTAGAAGAACAGGGCCGAGCAAACTGAACAAAATATTTCAATTTAATTTGTTAAAGCTAATAAGCTTAGTGCTCTACTTTACAGAATGTTATAAAGTAATAATGCAAAACTCAGATATATTATCAGTAGCAAATAAATTGGATAACGATACTGTTGTACGCCGCTCCAGGATGGAACGCGACAACAAAGTCTAATCTACAAATCATACAGACTACACAAAACAAAGCTTTACGACTAGTACTCAACAAATCGATGGACCCACTGACGAGACACTATTACTCAATAAAATACATATATGAACAGACTGACGTACTGACGATACTCGACCAAATAAAGAAGCTCACTGGACACTTTTATCTGAAATGTAGGGACTACCCTAAGAGTAATCCAAGCCCTAGGCCAATATGCACCAGAAATAGTTTGGTATGGCAAACATGATTGACTCATAACGGCTAATAAATGTTATGAATATAACTCTGCATCAACTAAGTTTTGTCTGTGTATTTTTTTGCAGTTGTTCTCCTCCCTCATACGTTGTTGGTTATTTTACTATGCTTCTTTTTTTTAGAAAAAAAACGAAGGATGTAATTTTTTTTGAAAAACTTTTAACATTTTTTTTTGTTACATATATATCTTGTTATTTTAAATAAATTTATTTATACAAGTAGAAACTAATGTTGGAAATGTAAAATACCCTTAGAGTAGAATACCATGTGCTTAATTATAAATGTATATTGTGTATCAAATGCAATAAATGATTTTAAACTGTAAAAAAACTGTAAAATTTGGTAACGCAAGATTTTCTAAAAAGAAAGTGCTATGGAAATGAGCAGCCAGGGTATTGACAAAACCATAGATAAATAAAAAAGAATATTAGACAGTTCTTAGCAACAAAATGTGTAGATTCAATTATGGATAATTTTCTTTACAACTCTATAAAATAAAACTTCTCATGTAGCAAATTTACAAAAAGCTAGCAGAATCTGATTTTAGGATACTAATACATATATCTAAGATCTCAATTTTACACGAGATATACAAATTTAATATTGAAAAGCCATTTATCATTACCAATCTACTCGACTAATAAAATATTAATTATTAAAATTATTTGTTTTGGTTGTGAGCACTCTTATTTTAAATACGAAGGCATATTATAATTTCTAAGTATGTGTTATTATTGAATCATTTTATAAGTTATATTATTAATTTCAAGTTACATTCACCAATTTCTTTTCTATAACCTCGATAAAAGCTTACACCTGGGTGGGGGTTAAAAAGGACCAACTGAACATTTACCCTAGCAAAGACGTAAACATTAAAAAATAATAAATAAGAATGTTTATTCAGTTAAAAAAAAGATTTTACAAAAATAAATTAAATTAATAGTTAATCCAACTCTGCTAAAAAATATTTTTGACGAAAAACCAGATAAAGGATAATTGCAGTGCTGTCTCTATAAAAAATGTACTCATTAAATTTATATTTAAAATTGGCTGAATAATGTAGCTATTATTTCGTAAAATCCCTTTAAAATTGAAAATAAAACATTGGACCTGTTTGCCTCCTGGCCGTCGCAATTTACCCCGCCTATGAGGTAAAAAGAACCAAGTTACAAATTTTTGTAAAACAGCAAAAAAACATAAGTCTAGAAAGATGAATTTGCTGAGATCTTTTATGAACATAATCAGATAGATGTTTGTTTGATATGTGCTATTTGTTGTGATATAATGGTATGATTTTCCCATTATAATTGCTCAAATACCCTATATTAGTTATAATAATTTTTGAATGTTTTGGTACATATATTTAAACATATTATAATTGTACCTAGTAATATTAAAAAATATTATTATAACCAAGCAAAAGTTTAAAACAGATCTAAAACCAAGTGAGCTGCTAATACATATTTAATATAATTCTATATGCCTTTGTATAATTTAACATTCTAACAAAAGCCCATATAGTCTGAAGAAAAATATAAAATCCAGAATTTGTTTGAGATCACGATTTATTAACGAAAATCTCCCCGTGCTTCATGTGCGCACACAAAAGAATTTATATGGATTATTAGAAACCTTGCAATGCACAAACTTTATTATGACGATCGCCTTTAAAAACTCAATATTCTGATTTCAGTAATTCTATTGACGTTCGTAGACTTTAATATATAAGAAGTTTACATATATTTGATTATATTCCGCACACAAAACTTTTTTCAAACGTACTAACAAACTCCGGTTTTAATTCATTGAATTGCATCATTTAGTTGAAAACTTTTGAAAATAGTCGGCGAAACAACTTCCAACTTTTATATTTACTTCCGAGCTTTTTCTAGTAGACTCCATATAACTGAAAAGCTGCAAACAAATGAGAAAGAGTAAGAAATACAAGAATTATTCGAACAAAGAATGAACGAGCGCTGGGCGATGACATTGCACTGGGACGGGGACATTATTACCGGGACGTCGTTGGCATTATGAAAGTTTGATAATATTGATTAAATTTATCATTTTTTGAATTGAGAGGCACAAATTTTATTTTTGTACTACACAATTTGTACCCACACTATTCTAGATATAAATGCTTGGATCAGAGACGTGGACCATAAGAAAGACCGACAAAAACTATCTGGAAAGTTTTGAAATGTGCTGGACACAAATATAGAAAAATAGGACAGATAAGATAACAAATGAAGAAGTCCTGAGAAGAGTGGGCGATGAAAGGACTCTACTGAGCACGATTCTGAAAAGAAAAGGAAACTGGTTCGGACCCATTCTACAAGAAGAGTGCCTCCTACACGACGTAGTAAGTAAAATAGAAGGACTAAAAGGAATATGAAGAAGAAGAATGTATTTGCATTCTTATAAATAAATAAAAATTACTGGTCTCAGGCTGAACAATTATGTGGCAATTTAAGAGATACACTTGTCTCTGTCTTTTGTGACAGTTTCTAAATTATATTTGATTAAGAGAAGTTTTTTTCCCGGAAAATTCTCATAATATTCTTATATTGCCTAAATATTTCGTAGTAATTTATTGGTGATATGATAAATGTAATTGTTAAGTTCTTAAATCTTTAAATTTACACAAATGTAAATTTTATACTACCTAAAAAAATTAGATTAATTTGGTGATTATATATATGAATGAAAATTCCTCAAGAATATTAAGAGAAAAACAAAACTTATAAAAAGCAAAGAAAAGCACCTATAGATTTTGGAAAAAAATTTAGAAATCGCATGCAATGTCGAAATTCAGAAATATACATGGAGACGCATTTTCGTATATTATCCAAATGTTTTAATTTTTACATCTAACGTAAATTTATATAAATTTCGTTACTGTAACAAATAGCATATGCAATGCAATAATTAGATTAAACTAGTTCAAGTTATTATATTATAGGCGATTGAATGAATATTTTTAAAATAAAATATGTACAAATATTCCTATCATCGAAATTATTAACTCAACTAAACTTAAAAAAATATTTGCAAAATTTAGACAATAACAATATAATAAATATCACTTACATTTGTTGATGGCCATACCCTGTTCAGCTCATGGGAAAATATTACAACAGTTTCCTCTTTGTTCGATCAGAGAACCTGAAAAATAGATGCTTTGTAATGATCCATCAATTAGTGACTTCGATGTATGAGGAAAGTTTTTTTTATATTTGTGCACGAAGCATTATCATTAGGAAAATACTATCCGCAAGTTTTCTGTTGTGTGATACCACACATGTAAGGTTGAATACATTGTGGTAAAAATGTAGAGACAAGTTGAGATAATTCCAGTTTCTTATAAATTGAAAAAATGTAATAGTTGTTTTTTGGTTACTAATAGTCATTAAATATGTATTTGTCAAAATGGTATGTACCTTTTACGTAATATTTAAGAGATTGAACAAATTATGTGTGATAGTAAAAAGAGAATACACATATAAATTATAGCCTATGATTAAACATACAATATGAAAAAAGAGTGCGCGTAAGGTGCAAACGCGATTAAAGTAAAATTATTTGCTACTGTACAAGATGACATTTAAGTAAAAATAAATACATCACATAACAATTTTGAATAATGTTTTTTAGTAATATGGTAACACTCGTAATGCACATATTTATTAGTGTCAACCATTATACACATTTATATAATAATAAATTATATATTATATATTTATAATAGCATTAAAATTATGTATAATATTTTAAAACATTAATGTAATTGAAGTCATACTTCAAATATGACATGATCGGTTTGTCATTGTAATCAGCATTTAGAATGAACCTTTATTAGAGAAATAAAGTAATTGCTAATTAATAAATTCTATAATATTCGTTCACACAGTGGATTATGTTAAACAACGCCTAAACAAATATTGTTTTTACAACTTCATTCGTCATATAATTGTGTTTGAAGAACTTCATGTGATTAAAATTGACATACATTCATTGACTGCTTGTATTTTTTTTACTTTTTCGCTGGCGATATAATCTCATTCTTTGAACAGCTGTAAGTCTTGTCTGAAAAATATCTTCCATTGTAATAACTTCAAAGATTTATAGAAACTACGAATAATATAAAAATAATTTAATCAATAAACTTACTAATCATTAATCTTATTAATCAATATTTTCAAGAAACAGGGTAAAATTTTCTTCTGATTCAGGCATTTTTCATTAAATCAGCATTTGTACTACGATGTAACTGTAAAATAATTATTTATCTATGACGATTTCCTTTTTGATATCGGAGCGCATACAACATTGATACCGGTACGCATACAACGACAGATCACTATTCACATACACGACGACTAATCGCAATCGACCCGTATCGAAATGAATTCATCGAAAGCGAATGACGTACAGTTCTGGCGTAACGCATTTCCGTTGCATTTGTACGGATTTACACCCTAGCTGATTAGAAACATATTGATGATATACACAAATTAATAATTTTGTATATGAATTTAAAAATATGTCGATACCATATCTTGCTTGTTGATTTTCTCTGATTATTCACGTCAAACAGGGAAAATAAAAATGAAGAACAAAGCCTTTGACATGAAAGTACCCACGAAAGAGTCCAATAAAATGCCTTATGGATATAGGTCATGAATACATGATGTTTACCACTTAGCCTTGAACTTGTCTCCGCGTATCGTCATATTTATATTATATTTAGGTATCACATTTCTGCGGTTTTAGTACGGCATTTTGCTCGAGCATCGCATGTCAAGGAAAATAATACTGCATCGTTACATATACGGATCTAACGACAGCCTAAATTATAATAAATGTAGCAGAAAATGCTGCAATGGCGGTGCATATCACGTTGGAAGAATATTAAGGAAAAATACGTGCATCGAGAATGTCCATGGCAACTGATAATTACAACTGTAAAAAAAATTATAACAAATACTTTTTTGTATTCAGTTTTTTATATTCTTGTAGGTAGGTAAGAATTAGAATTTGAAATATAAGGAAGGCGAGGCATAAAGGTCCAATTTGACTTTGAGCAGTTATATTGTGAAAACCAAAACAATTATATCAAACAAACAACTGACGATATCTATACTCTACCATCTGACTATATTCAGTAAAACTCTCAGAAAATTCGTCATTGTAAAAATGTCTTTTTCTGTTCCTGGTTCATTTTACTTCATAGGTGGGGTGAAATGAGCTCCCAATCATTACTAATTGAACATTTTTAGATCATTCAAATCGGATACTCCGTTCTCTCAAAAACTCGATTTCTATTTTCGGCACTCTTTGTTCTTTATCTCCGTAACTGCTGGACCTGCCTTTTCCAAAAACTAATCAGCACATCTCCCTATCAATTGGAATCGAATGTTTTTTGAACCATTCAAATCGGTTGATTCGTGCGCCCGAAAACGTGACTGGAAACTTGTATCCATACATACATACACATTCACACACACACACATTCATTTTTTCTGAGGTATGCCAAAATGTTCAGAAACCTCAAAACGTCGAGAAATGTAAAAATTTTCAATTTCGATTTTTGGACGATTACAATAACTTACCCTACGTAGAGTTAATTATAACCTTGATCTAGTTTTTTGTCGGAAATATTCATCAGCAGAGTTGGAAAATTGCATTTTTAAAACTCAATTTACTTTTTTGCTATTTTTTATTGTTTACACCACTGCCAGAGTTAAGGTTTAGTTAGTCCTTCTTTAAAAAATCTGTTGAATCTAACTTAAAAATAACAATGCATCTTATGAAGCAATTAAATAACGTATATTTAAATATTATATTAAGATCTCGTAAACTAAACAACAGTGCTCAATCAATAAAACTAATAACAAAAAAAAACTTTTGGAATAGATTTACAAACATAGTTTTTTTGTCTCCTGATAGCAACATTGCTTAATTTGAGGTGATGACTGGTTGCACATGCTTTGCCCTCTACTTTCAAATATTATTGTTATGAAATTCTTAACTTTAGTTGTTTTCGATATATTGATGGTAATCTTTATTACCTGTGTATTTGTAACCCGATTTTTAATAAAAACTTTTCCGTTCAGAAAAAAACAACAATAAAGGTCACAATATTTTTTTAAAACACTATTAATATATTAGCTTATTTGTAAATCTATTTATGTATTTTACAACTTGCTTTTTTATTTTCCTCTTCCTCATTTAATCTTTTAATCTACCATATGGCATTTTATTGATATATTTGACGTGTTTTTGCAGAAGTTATATTTGTTTTTTTGATGATAATTTGAAAAAATCAATGACTTTTCTATGTCAAATAAAAGCTCATAAAGTATATATCAAAATCATGACTATATATATGTTTATTTGTCTACATTTACACGTATGTTTATATATGTATATGAGCACTCAATGATTAAAAATCTATTGATTTTGGTTCATCCATTTATATATATTTTTATTCAAATTTTCATATATTCGAATATTCAGAAATATATTTATTTATTCGTTCATTTCTCTAATTCTCCATTTGTCTATTTGCATATCAATAGTAAATACAGACATTTCATGTCTAAAATTGAGTTTTGACATACGAATCAAATTATTAGATTTTTACAAAAATCTATATATAGAAATATACACAATATGAATATGCATATAAAATAATCATAACTTGAATAATATACTATTTATGAACAAATTTTAACTATAATCATGATATCAAGTATTATTTGAAAATATATAGAAATTTTATATATTTTTGATTTCATTTATTTACTAATATATACGAAGAGTGCGAATGTTTTGAACTATAATAAAATGTTAAACTATAATTTTACGCATAGGAAAATAAATTCAATATTAATTAATTTGCAATAATTTTTATGTGTCAGGATTTTGTGTAAGAATATTACTTGGTATTTGGACAAATGGTATGAAAATGTTTTAATAAAGTAATCTTTAAATGTTCTAAAATTTTGTTTAAAAAAAATAATAATTTATACTAAAATTTTAATTTTCAAATATTTTTAAATATGTTTAAACTATTCTATCTTTTTATGTTATGCATTTTTAAAATAAACGATTCAATTAAAATGGATACTACTAAGTTTAATTTTATTTTGATTTAAGCAAATACGATTAATGACATGCTATATATATATATATATATATATATATATATTATATTATAATATATATAACATATATAATATAGTACATAAAATAAACGATACAAAATACAGCAAAATATTGCAGATTGATACTTTGTAGAACGTCAACATATTACCTACTATGTGAAACATTATTCTTTACAAATATGCATACATTTTGATTTTATATGCTCTGTATTTATGATTTTGTAATATGTCCCACATTATTATAGATTGTTTTCCATGCATATAAATCCGACAATAAATAAACATGTGCAATATAAATTCAATCAAACCAGAACGTAAAAGGTTTCTAGAAATCGCATATTCCAACATACATAGTATATAATAGATGAACTTTGACGGTAAAATTGGAACGATTGTTATTTATAAATATGATAAATAAATAATTAATTCACTTTCAGAATGCAAGTTTATTAACTGAATTAAGTTGAAGTATAACTTGAAATATTTTTTGTTAAAAATATGTATTTGAAATTTATTATCAAGCAAAATTGCATAGGGTAGCATTTTGAGTAATTATATTGTGAAAACCTAATCAATTATATCACAACAAAAAATACATATCAAACAAACAAACATCTGGCTTTGTTCAGTAAAACGCCCAGCAGAAATGTGTATGTTTTGCTGTTTTTCAAAAATTTGTCACCTGGTCCTTTTTACCCCACAGGTGGAGTAAAATGGGTCGGCCAGGGGCAAACAGGTCTAATTTCATATTTTGAATTTTAAAGGGGTTTTACGAAATAATAGCTACATTATTGAACCAATAAAGAATATAAATTTCATGGGTACATTTTTTTTACAGACATAGCACCGATATAACTTTGATCTAGTATTTCATCAGAAATATTCATCAACAGAGTTTGAATAAATATTTATTTAATTTATATTTAGTAAAATTGCTTTTTTAACTAAATTTACTGTTATATTTACTATTTTTTATTGTTTACACTTTTGCTAGGGTAAAGGTTTCGTTGGTCCTTTTTATTCCACTCAAGTGTGAGCTTTTATAAAGGTTATATAAAAAACAGTTGAATCTTACTTACATCCTATAAAACTATTAATTTATCTGTTAAAACTATTAAATTAACATCACATCTCATAAATCCATTACGGTCACGTAAACTAAACAACAGCGCTCACAACCTAGAAAATTAACAATAAAAGATAATATTTTTGTTATGGAATTTTAAATATTATCGTTATTGCCTGATGCAACGTCATAAGAATCAAGGTTTATTCAATAATGGCTGGTTATAGATTTTTTTTCTCTCTACTTTCAAATATTTTAAAAAAAATGTAGCTTTACTCGTTATTGAAATATCGTTAGTGGAGCTTTTCACCCGAGGATCTTTACCTTTTTTTATTTTTATATAAACGAAAATCTGTGTATTTCATGATGACCGTTATAATTTTTCCAGTTTTTGCAGTTTACTATCAGAAGTCAATCCAATTGTTGTACTTTCTAATTGTGATTAATATTTTTGCATACTTCAAATTAGCATTTTAATAAGAGTTTTTTTTTATTTTTATCTACATTATGAAATCGGTATTTTTAGCTGTAATTAAAAGTATAATTAAGCTAGTGGTGCATGGCATCGTGCCTTAAGATAAATTGCTAAAACTTCCCGTACTAAATATTAAAATTTATAAAAAAGCTTTATATTAAAGAAAAAAGCTTTTAAAAAACTAAAATTAGATTTTTGAGAAATTTGAAATTTCTGAAAGAATTTATCATTTTTTAACAATTGAAATTTCTGAAAATTTCCAACTTTTTTAAAGTAGTTGCGCTGCTTCAGCTGCGTAGAGACAAAATATCAAAGCGCGTAACCGCTGCGTCGCAGTTTAGCGAATTAACATTGCTACGGAACCTATAAAAATACAAACATAATTTGTATTTATTATTAAAATCTCTATAAAGTATCTGATAATTTGATGTAATATGTCATTGATGGAATATTTGATTTTTTTTTTGAATTATAGAAATCGGACGCTCCGTTCTCTCAAAAACTGAATTACCATTTTTGGCATTTTTTGCCTTGCATCTTTGAAACGGCTGGGCCTGTCTTTGCTAATAATTAGTCATTACGTCTTCTTATTAATAGGAACCGAATGCTTTTTGAATCCTTCAAAGCGGTTAATCTGTGTCGAAATAGTTAACGAAACACACACACACTTACATCAATCTTTTTATGGTATGCCAAAATGTTCAGAAGGTTTGAAACGTAATTATATATGAAAAAAATCATTTTCGTTTTTTTGCGATTACTATAACTTACCCTAGAGGTAGTTAATTAGTATTTTATATAACTTTACATTTTATAAGTATACATAAAAAAATCGAAGTCTTGTTACATTTAACATAAAAGTGCCGTTGTTTACAACCCTCAGTGTGAAACCACTCGTCGCAATTATCACTACATAATTACCCGTTCTGCCAAGCTTTCAACTCTAAATAATCATATCGTATTCTGCAATAATATAAATTCAGTATGCAAATGTTCTCGATCGCATCTAAGTTTTTAATAGCATATTAGTCATGATTTGAAGTCGTCAGTGTCGTAAACGTGAAGTCATTCATTTCGTCTTGTCATCAGATTTCGCATGCACATAATATTCGTTTCGATCAATGTCAGAAGTGAAATATCTGCCCAGTTTTATTTGCCAGACAGCCACTTGTTCTTGTATTAAAGATTCATTATATCATAATATACATCGTATGTCTGCCATGTAATATTAGCAACGTCGAGATCTCGGGAGTGGGTCGTCTGCTCCGTGGGCCACATTGTGCTTACTACTTCGATCGCGATAACGCTTAATAGCTTCCAGCCCGAAATTTAATGGCTTTTGAATGAATACGGCCAGATTTTGCTTTATTATGTCTATTACACACATTCAGACATAACATCTCAACAAGAACATATAAATACCGCATGAATATACTCCTACTACTTTGATTATAGTCTAGATTACCACATTTAGTGCGTCCAGAGGTTTCCAAATATATCCTTCGCCGTGTATCGTCTATTCCAATTACAATTTTATTGTGTTATCGGATAATCTATTAACAATTTTCACTTCCAGTAGAGTCTGATATAGTTCGCAAAAAAAATGATAATTTTTATATATCTTTACGTTTCAGAGGTTTCTGAACATTTTAGCATATCTTGAATAATTCAAGAAAACTTCGATATTCCTTATCTAAAACAGCCACGAAGCACGATTGCTTTGAAAAAAAGTTAAAAATTATCATAAAAATTTAAAGTATGAAAAAAAATTGAGATTAGTGGTGTATGGCATCGTGCATTAAGGTAAATTGCTGAAACTTTCCGTGCCGTAACAAAATGTTCGAAGAATATTAAATGTTTTCAAATAGATTATTATAATTACTGTAACATTTTCTCATATTTATTAGAATTATATAAACTGAATTACAAAGTTAAAAGTATTTATATAAGGCATATAAGCTTTAGAACTTTGGCCAGAATTAAAATTAAAATCTGAATTATTTTCAATGTACAAAAAAAGAGTAAAGAGTAAAACTTTTTTGATATTGTACGAGGTGGTATTTAAGTTAAAAATAAATACATCATATAACAATTATGAATAATGTTCATCAGTAATATGGTAACACTCGTGATGCACACATTTTTCAATGTCAACCATCATACATATTTATGTAATAAAGAATTATAAATTTATAATAGCATTTAAAATATTCATAATATTTAAAAACAATAATGCAATTAAAGTCATACTTCATGATTGGTTTGTCAATGGAATTAGTATCTAGAACTTGAACTTTAATTAGAGGAATAAATTAATTGCTGACTAATAAATTCTATAATATTCGTTCACAATCTTGAATAATTTCATTAACACTAGCAATTAATAACCTGCATAGATGTCCATTATAATGTATATCTGTATATAAATGATACACAGCTACACAAACTATTGTTGTGCTTGATCTCTTGTTTAGAGTAATAAATCTAAATATCAATTTATTCTTCATTATTTATGAAAACATGCAACTTTGTAATACTTAATAGCCATCATAAACAAAAAACATATAGACTTCCTCTAAAATTCCAAAAGTGTCTGAGATATAATTCTGAAAAAGCTATATCTTTGGCATGTTAGAATAAAGATGTACTTCTTTAATATTTTTTAATATATATAAAAATGCAAATAATTATTATGTTAAACAACGCCTAAATAAATATTGTTTGCACAATTTCACTTGTAATTGTGTTTGAAGTACTACATGTGATTAAAATTAACATACAATAATTGATTGCTTGTTTTTTTAGTTTTTTACTGGCGATACAGTTTCATTCTTTGCACAGTTGTAGTATCTGTCTTGCATATAAAAATAATTTTCATTTTAATAACCTCAAAAATATATAGTAACCACGAATAATACAAAGTACTTCAATAAACTTGCGTGTCTTACACGGCACAGATTTTTCATTTGATGTATTATTTGCACTATAATTATTTATGGCGAACGGGATAAAATATTCTTCCAATCGAGACATTTTTTATTAACTCAAGATTTGTACTAATATTTAACCTTAAAATGTAATAACCTAAAATACCGATAAATGAACAATATGCTTCAAGATTTGGTACTGTACAAGATGACATTTAAGTAAAAATAAATACATCATATAACAATTTTGAATAATGTTTATTAGTAATATAGTAACACTCGTGATGCACGTATTTATTAGTGTCAACCATTATCCACATCTATATAATGATAAACTATAAATTAAATATTTATAATATCATTAAAAATATGTATAATATTTAAAAACAATAATGTAATTAAAGAAATACTTCAAATATGACAATCGGTTTGTCATTGTAATTAGCATATAGAATAGAACCTTCATTAGAGAACTGAAGTAATTGCTGATTAATAACTTCTATAATATTCGTTCACACAGTAGATTATGTTAAACAACGTCTAAACAAATATTGTTTTCGCAACTTTACTCATCACGTAATAATTGTGTTTGAAAAACTTTATGTAATTAACATTAACATACATTCATTGACTGATGGTATTTTTTTTTACTTTTTCGCTGGCGATATAATCTCATTCTTTGAACAGCTGTAGTATGTTGTTTTGCCTAAAAAATATTTTCCATTTCAATAACTTCAAAGATTTATAGAAACTACGAATAATATAGAAATTATTTTAATAAACTTATGTTTCATACACGACGCAAATGCTACATTTTTTTATTATTTTCATTATAATTATTTCCGGGGGATATGGTAAAATATTTTTCTGATTCAGGCCTTTTTTCATTAAATTAAGATTTGTAATATGATGTAACTTTAAAATGTTTATTTATCCTAATTTTATCCGATTTCCTTGTTGATATCGGCATACAACGTTGATGCTGGTACGCATACAACGACAGATCTCTATTCACACACGCGACGACTAATCACAAGCGACCCGTATAGAAATGATATCATCGTGAGCGAATGACAAATCATTGGCACTCGACTTTTATCTTGCATTTGTACGGATTTACACCATAGTCGCGCTTAAAGAAGTTTTACTTCAAAAATTAATTACCAAAATCTAATTATATTTCTTTTACTTGTAAAATACCTCGAAACAAAACTTTACACAAACGTCTAAATATTGAAATGCAGGGTCGCATTCAATTGGTGGCCTCAATAAAATAGCGATCTTGCAGAATCATGCGGGGCCATCATTCATTCGTTTAGTTGTAATCTCTCCTTCAGTCGTGTAAAATGTCTTTCTTTAGCGTTGAACGTATTACGTCGGGATCGGGTGAATGGGGAATGAGAAGCTAAGACAGCCGATCAATCATAATTCAAAAACCGTACGTACAAATCTCTATTACGGAATGGAACTCATAATGTTCGAGTGTGTGCGAACGAAAGTACCCACTCGAATGAAATATATAGAGTCAGTCTTGAATATTTCCATTTCCATATTGGTGAAAAATATATCGCTAATTTATTTATTGCGATTATAATAACATTAGTTTATACGTATAATTAGAACACATATTTAATAAATGTACAAAAAAGTTATAAAATAAGATAAGTGATGCCAAAATTGCTGAAAATTCCTTTAACCATAATTTAAAATTTTTGAAAAAGTTTCATTATATATTAATACTTTATATTTTTTTTATTTTTTTGGTAAAATTTGAGTTTTTTTAAAAAAAACAATCGCACTACGCCGTTTTAGAGACGGTATATCGATGCGTGTAAACGACGCGCCTAAGTGTAACGGTTAAACATAAATCTTGGTGCGGAACCCATAGAAATGCGCATAAAATTTGTACCTGTTATTAAAATCTCTATAAATAATGTTTTTTACAGCAATCTTCTCCCTACTTCGTATTTTTTAGATAGTAACCCAATGGTTAATCCATCCATATTTGATGATTTTGTTATTAGAATTAATCTAATAGGGCTTACTTTTTATTGTTGCAGCAATGCCGGGTGAGGGCTATTTTCACTTGGAAACATATTGCTATCTATATTTCCAAGTGAAAATCGTTGTCACTGCTGCCTGACAACAGGCTGCTCGAAGTAGGTATCGAGCCCGGGAGCTCTGATTCAGGTCCCGTCGCTCTTAACCGCTTACCTAGAGGCGAGCCCTCTATAAATAAAATGTATGACAATTCAATGTGCATATGCTTAATAATAAATTTTGACCACCAAATGTGTTTTTTTTTCATTGTATTTCCGAAACTGCTGGACTTCCTAAAACATAGAGTAAAATGTTGTTTGAAAAAATTAATCAGCACGTCTCCTTATCAATAGAAATAGAATATTTTTTTAATCATTCAAACTAGTTGATTTGTGTTCTCAAAATCGTCGACGAAAAATTGTATCCGCACATACATACGAACACACACGCACACACACACATACGCACATCAATTTTTTTCTAAGGTATGACGAAATGTTCAGCACCTTTGAAACGTAAAGATACATAAAATTTTTGTTTTTCAATTTTTTTGCGATTGCTTTTTTATTATTATCTACGAGAAGTTAATAAAGTAAATAAGACAAAGTATTGAGATTGTTGTTTTATTCCTAAAATTAGTTGTACTATAAAAAGATTGTTCTATTTTTGTTATAAATATATGTTTTTATAAGATCACCACCTATGTGTCAAAAACAAGTAAGAAGGTAGGTAACAAGTTAGGATTTTTTTTAACAACAACACTTAAAAGTAGTGGAAAAAGGATATGTAATAAGCCATCGCCTTGGATGAAGCAACGTTGATAGCAGAAGATAAATAGTCATGTTTGAAAATCTTAAACAACAGTTTTCTTGATTGTGAGCACTGTTGTTTAGTCAACGACACCTTAATATAATATTGAAGTATATATTGTATAATTGCTTTATAAAAATTATAAATTTTCAGTTGGATTCAAGAGATATTTTTATATAATCTTTATAACAATGTCACATGTGGGTGGGGTAAAAACGACCACCAGAAACTTTACTCAGGCAAAAATATAAACAGTAAAAAAATAGTAAATACACAAATGAATTAAGTTAATAAACGCAATTTAACCAAAGATAAAGTAAATTAATAATTATTCCATTTCTGTTGATAGATATTTCTGATAAAAAACCAAATCGAGGTTATATACAAAATGATCTTTATAAAATACTAGCAAACACGACAAAATCCGTTTCGCCACCAGATGGTTTCGTGAAGAAGATGAAGAAATTTTTTGTTTGTTTTATATTTGAAAAGGAAAAATTTGATTTTATTACACAGCAGTAATGAATTTATTTCGTTTACAAAAATGAAGTGCTTTTTAGTTGAACTTCTCTAAGTAAATAAAAGTGAATCCGCAAATTATCCGTTTCATTGAAGTGCTCTTTGGTAAACCATATTTTTTGTTTTTTAGTCTGACGTTAACACAAACAAAGCGGATGGTTTCCCAACTCGTGAACAGGCAACGTATAACTGCCCATGTGAAAAACAGTGATTTTCTAAATACTATATTTGAAATTTATCCCGCAAACACTAAGCGATTGGCCTTGCGACTTGTTAATTGTCATTGCGAACGCAGGGCGAACTGGAAATTGCAATCGCTTGAAGTCAAACCGAAGACCAGTCAGAATCATTGGTATATCACCAAATTGTCAGAAATTTTTGATTGAATGGTGAAATTCAGAGCGCGTACATCATTATTCTTTGCGGCAAGAATTCCTCGTTGACTTAACCAAGCATAATTCTGATAATTCTCACTAATGTTATTACTCAAATTTTTAATTACGATGCGTGATTTTCTCAGCTATAAACCTTGCGGAGCCCGAGACCTTTCCAACGAATGCAAAATTGTCGAAATCGGTTCGTGCGTTCTGGATTTATTTCGTCAGGAAGAAAAACCCGACTTATTTTTATATATATGTAGATATGCTCATGAGATTTATATTTTGCATTGGTTGAATATTGTAATTATTATTTCGTAAAGTCCCCTTAAAATTAACGATAAAACAATGAAACTGTTTGTCGCCTGGCTGTCCACTTTCATAACGCATATAACATATTTCTACAATGATGAATTAGGTTAAAGTTTTACTGAACATAGTCAAATAGTTGCTTGTTTGATAACGTTCTTTATTGTGATATACTTGGTTTGGTTTTCACAATATAATTGCTCAACGTCAAATTGAGCCCCACCCTACCATACATACTAAAATGATTTGAAGAATCCTAAATTCGCGAAGCTCGAATGTATGTACATTTTGCGGCAAAAGTGAAAAGTTAAATAAAATATATATATTTATAAAACGCATTAATGGAGTTAGTATGCATGAGTGCCATCGGTTAAATCGTCATAAATATTTTCGAATTGTCGTACGTCGTCCAGAGCGACCGAGGAGTTGCGTTTCCATTATTGCGATGAGTGCGCGGAAAGCCTCGTCCGCGATTTTATCACTCCCGCCTGAGTAGAGTAAAAGTAGAGTAAGAGTAGAGTAGAGTGGTGCGGAGTAGGGCTTCCAATACCCTACAAAAATATCAATACCGGTATTCGATATTTGAAATTTGTAATACCGGAATCTCTGTATTCATACCGGTATTGTCAATGAAAAATTTACTAGTTATAGTACTTACCCCAGTTGGTAATTGACTAATTAACAAGCAATATTATTTTGGAATTAGTACATATTTATTTTATTACATATTATATATATTATAGTATTAGTTGATAGATACAGAAAAACATGTTAATAAAAAATCATTAACTTCTATGCTACATTTTACATATAATATACAGTGAACGTATGCATTTATATATTTAAGGAAACAAAAAATATAATTAATAACTTATTGAAATGTGCTCTTCAAGAACATAAACAATTATATTGCTGCTAATCGATTTTTCTTCAATACGTTTACCTTGTCCCATTTTAATATTGTTTTAACGAATTTGGGAAGTTACTGGAAAAGATGTTTTTTGCTCAACTTCTTCTGTCTCTTCTGTATTTAATGGTTTTTGATGTATAAGCTTCAATTTTTGATTAGTTACATTTACATTTTTTCTTAATTAGATAATTTATTTCTTGCGGGGAATAGACGAGTGCCACAGGTAGAAGTGAGCCACCCAAATAACTGTAAGATTGGTGACATGTATGTCGAACCACGCACATATTTATCACATTTTGATACTTGCTCAATCTTAAAAAGCATTTGGAGGTTATGAACCTACTCCCGCAACTTTACAGAAAAACGCGTTAAAAATTTCACCAAAGAAGTATTTTTACCCTCTTACGCTTTTACGCGATTTGCCATCGAATTTTCACGAGAAAATTTTAAGTATATATACAATTTTTTATATATACATATAAAATCTGTGCAATGCAAAGTGAGTTTGTCGATTGTTTACATGGTGTTTTTGTGGGATGCATATGCAAAAAGGCGTTTGTAGATAGAAGTTGGCCAGTTTTTGTGGACAGACATGGGCCACTTGAGTAATGCTGTTCTTTGCACAGTAAAGTATTTTTATCAATTACTCAAACGTCTTATTCACTTCTTTTTATCACTTCAGTCATCATGGCTCCTAAAAACAACAGGGGCAACTCCCATAAAAGTGGTAATTTAGGAAACATTGATTATAGCTATGAAGAGAATGAAAAAAAAATAAAACATCAGGACATGTTACTTTTGTTATTACCAACGTTAGCATATTTTTTTCAGGGCATCATTATACAGTGACAAAAATCGCAAGTATCAGCAAAAGTTTCCAAAAAGGCTAATACTTAGCTTTGAAAAAAGACAAAAAAGAAAGTCTTTGATTTCTTCAAATGAAGAGATAGATTTTTGCATGATTTGCAATAAATTGATGCCGGCAAAGCTGACAAGAAAAGGAGTGCGCGTAAGGTTCAGACGCGATTGAAGTAAAATTTATTTGCTACTGTACAAGATGGCATTTAAATAAAAATAAATACACCATATAACAATTTTGAATAATATTAATTAGTAATATGGTAACACTCGTGATGCACATATTTATTAGTGCCAACCATTATACACATTTATATAATGATAAATTATAAATTATATAGTTATAATAGCATTAAAAATATATATGATATTTAAAAACAATAATGTAATTAAAGTCATACTTCAAATATGACATGATCGGTTTGTCATTGTAATTACCATTTAGAAATGAACTATCATTAGAGAAATAAAGTAATTGCTGATTAATAACTTCTATAATATTCGTTCACACAGTGGATTATGTTAAACAACGCCTAAACAAATATTGTTTTTGCAACTTCACTCATCATGTAATAATTGTGTTTGAAGAACTTCATGTAAATAAAATTAACATACATTCATTGACTGATGGTATTTTTTTACTTCTTCGCTGGCGATATAATCTCATTCTTTGAACAGCTGTAATAACTGCTTCGCCTAAAAAATATTTTCTATTTCCACAACTTCAAAGATTTATAGAAACTACTATTTATAAAGCCTTCCACTCAAAGTTTATAGAGATGACCAACTGCACCGACTTGACGTACACCAATTACGCCTAGAATCTGTGCTTAAATATTGCAAAAGTTTTGTTTCAACAATTTTATCATTTCAACTTTATTACTTGGGCTCGCCCGTAGGTAAGCGGTTAAGAGCGACGGGACTTGTTTCAGAGGTCCCGGGTTCGATACCCACTTCGAGCAGCCTGTTGTCAGGCAACAGTGACAACGATTTTCACTTGGAAATATAAATAGCAATATGTTTCCAAGTGAAAATAGCCCTCACCCGGCATTGTTGCACCATACTTGCCATATTACAGAAATTGTAATAAAAATTTATCATACAGAGATGTGACAACTGTTTGGGTTGCCATCTGTAATAAAACAAACGTAGTTGGTAAGTTATTAATCACAACAGCTCATAGAACTCATAAGTTCTGATCGATGTTCAAATAAAATTATATAAAAAAACTTTATTTCTCATTTTTTTAAGACATCAAATGATCATTATCACTGAAGTTACAGATTTTTTAATTTCTACCCTCAATTTCGGAATCAGGGAATCCCAGTATTGTAAGCCCTAGTGAGGAGAGTCCCTCCGTTCAATGATAGCGTGTTCCGTGCTGTCACTTTACATTTTCCTTGCATATCTCGTCTCGTTTTCTAAAAGCTTTTCTTGTGCTTTGTTCTTCTTCTTATTCGCTAATTGGTTTGTGTGCATTCACTTTACGCATATACAGTACAAAGGACGTACGTACCCCGCAATGACGACGATGTACAACATTTGCTTTGCCCTGAGTATGAATTAGTAGCTAAGGGAGGATTTTGAATTCACTTAACCCATTCGTATTTACTTAATTCTTGAGTACTTTATCTTAATAAATTAAGATTTCTCTCTTGCGGGTTGTACTACCTAAAATGTAAGGAATTCAATTGATTTTAACTATTGGTGAAGTTGATTTAGTAATTATTTTGTGTATTAGTAAAAGATTTTGTGTGCATTATTATTAATTCGTATTTAAGTATTTAACACTCGCAATAAATTATTCACAATTTTATCTAAATAATTATACTACTTAAAACTTACAAATAAAGTTCCAGAACAGTTACAACAAGAATTTATCAACCGGTATCTCGGACGATTTTTGTCCGGTATTCAATACCGGTATTGATACAAAAATATCGGTATTTTGAGATTGCCAAAATTTTGTTAAAAACTGAACTTACGCAATACATATACACAAGTTTTACACTGTGTATGTGTATTGCCGACTCAATACAGCCGAGTATGACACATCGGCAAGATAAAGCGATTGTTTCTATATCATATACGATAGCTACCTAATGAATAGAACCCATTTATAAAAATTATTATTCGTCCACGTGGATTGTCCTCATATCGAAACATAATATACAATCGACACGATATAATAAGTTAGTATATATTTTTTTACTTGCACGTTTTTTGTATCTATGTACTCCTATTCTCTATGTAATGAACTAAATATTATTTACTAATTTTAGAACAATAATGTTAATATGTCAATATAGTAACTAGGATAAATGAAAATATGACTAGTAAATTTTTCGTTGTCAATACCGGTATTAATACCGGGATCTCGGTATTTAAAATTTCAAATATCGAATACCGGTATTCAGATTTTAATCCGGTATTGGAAGCCCTAGGTGTATATGTTAATGTTTAGCGCTAACTGAAAGCAATAAGGCAAACTTGTTCAAACAAACATACTACATAATTTTCATCTTGAACCCTATGTCAAAATCACTGTAGTTTAGCTATTATGACGACTATCACAACCGTTCCCAGTTTCCCCTATATAATAATTTTCTACTGATAAAGCACTTCTGTCGTAATTACGCCCACAATTGGAATTTAAGATAATTTCATATCAAACTATTTCCGATGGAGCATTTGTCTTTCAAAAGTTTTCAAAATTAAATTAAAATTGATTTTTTTAACCCATTTTCTTGAAATTGATCGGCCCATTAAATCCCACGGTTTCGCCCACATTCACAAATGATGTATAATTCGTGTAAATATAATGTTAAAAGTGTAAATCAAATGGTAACCATATTTTTTATTTATAATTAGCAATTTCAAACTCAACTTTATCTTTTCTATGTATGTACATGTTTCCTGAATTTTTCAATATTTTTAAAGCAAATATTGTCTGGCTCATATAGAAATAAACTCCAACCAATAATGGCACAACATTGGTAATATGAGCGCAATATTGTAATATTACGCCACGTTTCACCGTCGATTTGACCACGATTCATTTAGGTATAAATCTTGTCTCACTACTTAGATATTTATTCAATTTTAATCAAAATTACTCATATAGTAGCAATATATTTAAAAAATTATTAACTATGTAAGAAATTTTATATAATGTACTTTGACAGCATATATTAAATCACGTATATTTTAAATACAATTACCATTGCTTTAGTTTTTAATTTTAACGTTTTTCCTAAGTCCTTTAAATTATATATTACCAGCATGATTTACCAGCATATATAAATTTGTAACCCGATACCATCTAAATTTAAAAATTCTTAATCTGCTTATATTTGAAAACCCGATCGATACAATAAGCCCAATCATCGTATTTTACGAATGTCGTTTAATTAAAAATTGGAAGTGAAACAGCACGATATTATGATTCTCCAATAAATCTTTGTGCGCTACAGCGTTTTATCAAGACAGAGATGCAAAACCTCCATTATTTATGACAGAAAACATATTAATATAACTGAATAAAATAGATTTTTTCATAGTGTTTCCATTAAAAATCGTGTCAGGGGAGAAAATTAAAAAAATCTCAACTTTTAGAAGCATTCTGAATGGTTTGACGTCAATGTTGTCGAACTATGTGTTGTGTGTATGTGTATTGTAAAAGTACAAAATTTGTTGTTTACGTTTCTGCAAAAAAAGTATTTGTGAAAAGTCGTTCTAAGTAGTATTTGGCAAACATCAGCAGAATCTTTTTTTCGTGATTAATTGTTGAAAAAAATATTTATTTTATGATTACAGCGTTTTATCAAGACAGATATGCAAAACCTCCATTATTTATGACAGAAAACATATTAATATAACTGAATAAAATAGATTATTTCATAGTGTTTCCATTAAAAATCGTGTCAGGGGAGAAAATTAAAAAAATCTCAACTTTTAGAAGCATTCTGAATGGTTTGACGTCAATGTTGTCGAAGTATGTGTTGTGTGTATGTGTATTGTAAAAGTACAAAATTTGTTGTTTACGTTTCTGCAAAAAAAGTATTTGTGAAAAGTCGTTCTAAGTAGTATTTGGCAATCAGCAGAATCTTTTTTTCGTGATTAATTGTTGAAAAAAATATTTATTTTATGATTTTTATGAAATATTGATAGAACGTACGATCTTTATGGACATACATATTATAAGTCTACAAAAAGTGGTTTATTAAAATGAAAATGTTAATACTTTAAAAACTCTTTATATCTAAAATAATTACAAGCTAGATGTAAGTGACATTTTGCTTAAGGCAAACTGCATAAACTTTACGTTACGTTCAAAGTTATAGCTTTCTCTAAAAGTTAATCAATGCGAATTTCAATTGACTTATTTTAAACAGACTTATATTACCTGTAATAGTATTTTTTGTAGTGCACCGCCATAAACCTAGACTAATGGTCCGATTCTGCCGCATAACATACCAATGTTATGGCAAGGCCATGTTATGAAGAACTAAATATTGACAAAAGCCATGTTGTTGTTTGCCGTGCAGTCAGGCGTATATCTCAGGTTGTCAGATAAAAAACATAACTTAGAAACCGCACAATGTCAAAAAATAATCTTAGATAACAGGGTCTTTCTGACTCAGGTTCATAACATACGAGTGACGTTGCAGTTTATGTGTAAAGCGACTGAATGCACAGCAAATACATGACATTTTGACAGTATTTAGTATGATTCGGTACATTATGTATGAAAGTCGGACCGTAACATGGCCTTGCCATAACATTTTTTTGCTATGCCGCAGAATCGATCTCTAAATCTGAAAACATAGTCCATTATTAAATTGAGCAAACATTAACAAATTTTATAATTAAATCACTTTTTATAAGCTTTAAATATTTTAGGATGCTCGTTCAGATTATGAACTATATAATTCTGCCAGATAATAAACCTAAGTCTGGAATGTGTAAAAGTGTGTCCTTTGCTTTAAAAAACACACTCATACTTTTTCCAATTTTAGTGTGAAATTTTAGTTTTGACAACACTTTCAGTTGCGTTTTTTCTTCTCTTAAATCAAAAACTCCCGCTGATAGGGTTACTGATTCTGTTTACAGGTTGGACTGCAATGATTGCAATAGTTGTTACATTAGTGAAAGTTCCCAATATATATACAAGAGGGTTAATCAACATATATATAATTCTAGAAACCCAAATCAATTCAAAACAATGATTTCAGAACATATGATAAACCTGAATCACACTTTTAACAAGTCAAATCCTTCCATCCTTTACATTGAAAAAAAATTGTGACCTTAGAAAGATAGTTGAGTCTATACTTATATTTCTTAATACTTCTTGTGTTAACAAACGTAATTCCTCACATCTCTTACGTGGCAAGAACGTCTTGAAACGCCGAGTAAAGATTAAATTAGCAAATCAAATTTTCTGGCTTTTCTTCGAAAAGTTTATAAAAACTGATGCATTACTTCAATCCTAAAATTTCTTCTTAGTTTGTATCTTTGATATATCCTAATGATTTTATTTACCGGTACTCCTGCTGCCCCGGATTGCCAATCTCTGATCGAGAGCAATCATTATGCAAGAAACGCGTACTGTTCAGATAAAACAAGAACACAATAAAAAAGTAGAAATAACGAGAGGAGATGACACCGGAAACTAACTGGAGCTGAAATGCTTTGTTCGTTCGGGATCATTTAAATGCAATATACATACGGTATGTACAATATACCCACTTCAGCAGATGTAAAATTAAGTGCTTCTAATAGAGATATTCGAATGTACTAAACCCAAATTCAATTCCATGACTTCAATAGAAAAAAATGTATAAGTGGTCGATAAAAATTTGGTTGTGAAGATATTTGAGCAAGTATTTACAAGTACGTTTTGTAATTTCTTGATGTTCTTTGGTAATTCACCATATAGAAAATTGTTTTTATGTAATTGTCCAAAAATCAAAAGTGAAATTTAGTGTCATTCCTCAGAAAAATGGATTTGCGTATGTGTGTATGTATGTATGTATGTGTGAACACAGTTTTTCGCCAAAAATACCGCTCAACCGATTCGATTGATTGAAAAAGCATTCCATTCCTTCTTATGGGAATTTGTGCTGATTAGTTTTTGGGAAAGGTCGATTCAGTCGTCTCCCAGATACGAAAGCAAAAATTGCAAAATGGATATTAAGTTTTTTAAGAGAACAAGGCAATGATTAAAAAAACATTCAATTCGTAATGATAAGAAAACGGGGTCATTAGTAGTTGTCAAAGACAGGTCCAATTTTTGCAGAGATAAGAAACTAAATTGTAAAAACTACAGTTTTTGAGAGAACAAAGCAACCGATTTGAATTATTCAAAGAACATTTTGTTCATAAAGTAACTATCAGTTTTTGAGAAGCAAAAAAATTTTCAAAAAGTTTCAAAGTACAAATGAGCCATATATTATAAATTAACCCCAAAAATCAAGAAATAGTTACAGTCTGACCAAAGCTCTAGATCTAGATGTTAGTTAATAGCTCAATTATTACACTGGGTGGGATAAATTTTTTTTATAACTTTTTTATGAACGTTACAGCCAATTCTGTTTCCATTTCATAGCCTACAGTCAATAAATACTTATTTCTTCATTTTTTTTAAAATAGAATAAAATACTATATATAATATTTATATTATATCTACTTAAAATAATATGTGAATATTATATAATTTTATAAGTTCTATAGTTTTGTTAGATTTTATGAAATAATAACTACATTATTAAAGCAATACAAAATACAAATTTCATGGGCACATTTTTTAACACAGAACCATACTGTATATAACCTTGATCTGATATTTTATCAAAAATTTTCATCAGAAAAGTTAGAGTAACTTAACTTATAAAACCTATATCTTATAAAACTGATTTTTTTTAACTTAATTTGCTTTTTTATGTATCATTTTTATTGGTTACACCTTTGCCAGTGTAAGGATTCATTCAGCTATTTAGCTATGAAGAAAACTGTTAAATCCAACACAAAAATAACTAAGTTTTGAAGTTTGGTTGTGCAATTTAACACGAACAACAAATTAAAAACAATTAAGTTTCTGCAATACTTGACATCATATTTATTAAAAATAATTGACATAAGAACTAGAATTAATATAAATTGAATATATAATTAAATTCGTAAATTTTTCTGAAGATTTAGCAGAAATATTGAAGTTTTTAATAAAAAATCAATAAAGCAAATCATTCTAATTGATTAAAATTTTTATAATTACAAATAGTTAATTTTATGAATTTGTGTGAGAATTCATAAAAAAATATTTTGTATTGTGTTTGTAAAACATATTTTTAAATATAATTGCACCCATAGTATTAGTATTTTAGCACCTCTAATACTCACCAATATAATTGAATATAAATATCAGCATCAATCAATTTTAAAAATCGGGTTTAGGGCTAAAAAACAACTATGAAATATAAAATGTACTTGTATTAAAAAAACGATTTATTTTGATTCTATTGTCTATTTCAAATTTATAATTTTCTGGCCTTTGTATTCATTTAATTTGTATTAAGTATAAAAATTCCTGATTTTACACCATAACAGAGACACGAGTGCTCAGTAATATTTTATTGCCTTAAATGTAACATGATAGTCCATTTCGCCCACATGAGTTTTTTTTCAAATGTTAAGAGAAAGCATTTTGCGGCAGCAGAGATTACGATTAAATATATAGATACAGCAAAAAGGATATGAGGAAATGTCTGATTTTTTGTATCGCAGATAACATCGTGATGTATTATAAAGCTTAAATGCGTGGGCCTTACAAATAGTAGTTTTCATGTTGTAAAGAGGAAACACACTTGGAAAATGATGGACATTATGATTATATTGTTATATAGAAGACATTATTTACACACAATTACCTATACGCTATTGTCAATTCACCAGGAAGAAAATATTTATCAATTGGAGTAAAATAGCTTCAATATATACTAAATGTGCTAGGACTTTTTGTATAAAACAAAAAAGTGTATTTAAAATATTAATGTCTAATAAAATTATTATTGATTTGTTAAATAAGTTAATCCCAAATGATTAACTTAAATACGCCTAAGCTCATTCTTTATAGAAAACTAAACAGCGACTGACTCATATTGATCTAAACTTTATAAAAACTAAATGTCAACTGACTGAAGACTGCGCCATTGCAAGCTTTCTGCGTGCTCGCTTCAATGTGACTTTGAAATCCAAGATAACATTATTTTACGACTTGTTTAATGTCATTGCATAGTGCAACACAATGCGTATTACATTGTTGTACGTATTTTATTTATTCATAAGCAAGCCGTAATCAATAATATTAGGTATTATTTCAGGCTCTTGTCAAGCTCATTCATAATAAATATTAAAAGGATAGTAATTTTATAATAATCCTAGTAGCTGCACAAATTTTGCTTCTGAAAAAATGAGCTGAAAAAAAACATTCCAACATTAAATACAATGTTCATCATCAAGTTCATCATATTAAAGTGTATTTGACCACGAGTCAAGCTCAAAATTATTGCACAAGGATAAAAGTTATACTCATTTAAAACCGTAAAAATTTAAGTTAATAAAATAGCAATAAAAAACATGGTTATACAGGTATGATTTACCAAGAATTTCGTCGTTTGTATTCTGACCGTTATACAGTTATTTTATCATATTAATAATAATTATTTTGAATCGGTGCATATTACCTACACCCAGTTAGAAAACGAACGACAATGCTTCGAAATTCCAATTAGAAAAGAAACGGCAAGCTTTGTTTTCAAATAAAATTCAGAATTAAATATAAACTACACCTCAGATACGAAGAATAACCAATGGATTGCTTATTAATAACGTCTTAGTAATAGGCTTATAAAACATGTAATTGTTCATGAAGACTGCGTCATTGCAAGCTTTCTACGTGCTCGCTTCAATGTGACTTAGAAATCGTATATAACATTATACTTATATTAGTTCAATGTCATTGCATAGTTCAATACAATGATAACTTAGTTGTTACTGCGTACTACAATGTTATACGTATGATTCACTAAGAATCTACGTCGTTTGTATTCTGACCGTTATATAGTGGTTTTATAATATTTATAATTAATATGAATCGGTGCATATACCCTACACTCAGTTAGAAAACGAACGACAATGTTTGGTCTTCTTTCGGCGAAAATAGCATTTCAATTGCATTGCTTCAAAATCCCAATTAGAAAAGAAACGACAAGCTTTGGTTTACAACACAATTCAAAATTAAAAATAAACTACACATCAGATAGTAAGAATAATGAATAGATTGCTTATTATTAACGTCCTAGTAATTGGCGGTACTCTATACTCGTACAGCTTATAGAACATGTAATTGTTTTATAAAAAGTGACACAATTATTATATTCCGCTTGGAAATGTTTGGAGAGTTAAAGGTATTTTAAATGTCGTTTTCTTATTTAATGCTAAATAGCAAATTTTATGTATGTATTTGGACATTACAATTAACTGTCTTAAATATATTTAAAACAAATTATAGAAAGTAACTAACTGCCATCAAATATTGGTGTATATTAGTGTATATATATATGTATGTGTATGTAATAAATATTCGTTCCAATACGAATGTAATCGTTGACAAATATCGTCGCCGGCGCGAATATTATATTGAATAGTGTGATAATATGTCAGCGCTTTGTAATTAATGATTATCAGTCGCTAATAGTCGGCTAGGAATATGTCACAATGTCGTATATACATATATCGCGACACTACATAAATTCTTGGCCGTTGTAATCACACGGTATTTAACTAACGCGAGCGACACGTTTCATACTATTATACTACTATAATATGGGATATGCCACGCGAACGACTTTAGTTTACATGCCATCAACCAGAAAACCTTTCTGACTCATTTCATCAATATTATTATTAATATATTTGATAAATATTGCAAGATTATCTTTAAATTATTTTAAATTATTTTTTAAGTAATCGTCCAAAAATCAAAAATTAAAATTTTTGTATATTCTTACGTTTTAGAGGTTTCTGACTATTTTAGAAAAAATAGATGTATGTGTGTGAGTTTGTATACACAATTTTTCATTCCAAAAGAATTCGATTTCTACAGGTTTAGAGGTTAGAGGTTTCAGAACACTTGGCAAACCTTAGAAAAATGGATGTATGTGTGTGTGTTTGTGTGCGTATGTTTGGCTATAAGTTTTCATCCCCAAAGCATTCGATTTCTATTGATGGGGAGTCGTGCAGATCCAGAGGTATGTGTGCTCGTGTGCGTATGTATGGAGACAATTTTTCATCCCCAAAGCATTCGATTCCTACTGATATAAAGTCGTGCTGATAAGTATTTGGCAAAGACAGGTCCAGCCGTTTCGGAAATACGAAGCAAAGAGTGCAGAAAATATAAAATAAGGTTCTGAGAGAACAGTGAAACCGATTTGAATGATTCAAAACACATTCAATTTGTGATGGCATTATACATATCGTTGTAAGATTCTAAATCATATAGATTAATTCATTGTGTACACTTATTATATTAAATTTGATTATTTACTTCCCGTGGGAAAAGTTATAGTAATCGCAAAATAATCGAAAATGAAAATTTGTATATATTTTTCTGAACATTTTGGCATACATTAGAAAAAAAAAGGATGCATGTGTGGATATATCTATGTATGTATGTTTGTATGTATGTATGTATGTGTGGATACAATTTTTTGTCGAATTATTTTTAAAAAATATCGATTTCTATTGATAAGGAAACTTGCTGATTAGTTTTCGTTGGCAAAAAGTTCCAAATTCAGTGTTGGGGAAAACGCAGCGTCCTATTTTAATAACTTAAAAAAAAAACATTTCACTTGTCTTAACTAAATTCAAAATTGCCTCAATTTGAGGAAAGGCAAGTCGAGCAATGAAAAATATAAAAATATGCTATTTGGCAGTCAAAAATGATCATTAGACACATTATCAGATGTTTTATCGAGATTTGAATCGTAAGTACTTTTTTCACAATTTCATGGGTTTTATACCAAAATTTATAATGTTTAACCGTTAGGTTACAACGCGGCGTTTACGCGCTTCGATATTTTGTTTCTAAGACAGCTACGCAAAAAAAAATGTGTTTAAAAAAATTCATATTTCTCAAATATCAAAGTTTCAAAAAATTTTAAAGCTTGAAAATTTTAAATTACGGTACGCGAAGATCCACAAATTTGCCTTAAGGCACAATGCCATACTCCATTATTATTATAAGTAGAAAATGTAGATATTACCGAAATCATGATAAAATCACTTTTGACAGAAAAAGTTTTAGTTTTTGTAGTTATAGCCAAAATATTTTAGCACACAATATTACATATTTATTAGGCAAACAGAAGTATACAAAATGCTCAGAAAATTTAACGAATAACTACGAAATATCAAGTAATATATATATATATATATATATATATATATATATATATATCTATATATATATAAAATCGTACAGCTTCAAACTCAATCTGCTCTACGTTATGTAATCACTCAGGTTTAATTATTTTTCTATTTCCGGGAAATTCTTTTTACATTTTTATAACTAACTTATCAGAGCACATCAGTATTCCAATCAGCGATCACTCCGTAGTTCATTTGACAAATCCCATACGTTATTAGTGGGATTTGATTGCAAAAATTTGCATATTTGTACCATTTGCATTCTTTTTTCTAATATAAGTAAAGATAATTAAAGATCATGCACAACTATTGGAAATGAAAAGGATAAAAAAAATTTAATTTATAGAGTTTGAATTTGCGAACAGCGGTCCTGGGGGATATTAGATGGATTATTCAAAGTAATAGGCACTAGTTTCTATGCAATATTGCGCTTTATTAAAATTATGGTTGTATATTACTTTTGCATTTGAATGAACTAAAATAATGCGTCAAAAATAAGCGTATAATATTATCTAATTGCACTATAAAAGCATTTTAGTTCTAGCAATTTGGGCAAATTTTCTAAACAGTTATTTTCGATAAATGGTATAAATCCCATGTAGAAATTAATGTGGGCTGAATCTACGAGCAATATATAATCTACATTGGTCAAATTTGAAGTCTATATCGGCTGGTTATAAAAATTGAACATTTTTAATATTTGAGCCAATATAGTTAAACCAACATTGGTCTATATTGACCATACCACGTAATTAATTAATCCTGACCAAATGTATCTTGCAATTTGGAACCAATGTTGTCTACAAATTGTTGAATGTTGGTTGTAATAGACAGAGAGCTGGTGAACATTCTGAATTATTGATTATTGAATTATTCTGAAACTTATAACTGATGTTGAAATTATGGTACCGAGATTAATTTTCACATGGGATATTACACATTTTTACAAAACGAATACATGTCTTATACATACACAAAGTACTTTCTATAAGTCTGTCCGAATAATTTGAACTAGGAATATTTTTTATAGTTAAACCACTTGTCGTAGGCCTAAAATATTTTAGTATAGTAAGACCAAAATTGGTTCTCATACATGGTTTCGCTAAAATCATCAAAAAAGATATTTAACAATCAATTACCAATAAACGCCCGATCTTTGACAAAAACTAATCAGAAGTATTTAGTAAATATTTTTGAAACCGTTTTCAAATATTCGAATAAAAATGTTTAATTTTTACGAGAACGTAGACCAAAAATGTTGTGCTTCTCTGCAAATTTTTCGCTGATCGAACATTATTGAATTTTTTAAATGATTAAAATCGGTGCCTTTAAAAAAAAGTCAATTAAAGGTAAAAAATCTACAAACATACTTTCTCAGAGAATGCCGCTAATTCGGAGAAAAGTATAAAATGAAAAAATCATAGCATTCCTAGATCCTCCCCCCACAAAGTAGTGCCTAAGAGAGGTTTCCGTGGAGACAAAAGGAAAGAGATAAGTTGAGTTTTTCATCGGTATTTTACCCAGGCTGTACTGAGCTCGACATACCCAGACAAGAGACCTAGTCTGAATTGCCTAGACGCACTTCCTTCCCTATACAAAAAAAATAACAAATAATTTCTCGAATTTGGTCCTAAACTATTAAAAATAACTGAAAATTTCTAAAAAAAATAACATTAGCAACTCGGATTTTCCCGCGAAAACAATTTTCTCCTTCTGGGAGTTATAAATCTATTATTTGAAATTGTGTTTAAAATATAATTTTTAACTTCCCGTAGGGCAAGTTATAGTAATCGCAAAAAAATCGAAAATGAAAATTTTTATATATCTTTACGTTTCAGAGGTTTCTGAACATTTTGGCATACCTTAGAAAAAATGGATGTATGTGTGTGTGTGTGTGTGTGTGTATGTGTGTGTATGTATGTATGTATGTGTGTGTATGTATGTGCGGATACAAATTTTCGTCGACGATTTCGGGAACACGGATCAACCGATTTGAATAATTCAAAAAACATTCGATCCGTATTGATAAGGAGACGTGCTGATTAGTTTTTGGCAAACCCAGGTCAAGCCGTTCCGAAGATACGGGGCAAAAAGTTCCGAAAACGGTAACTCAGTTTTTAAGAGAACGGAGCGTCCGATTTTAATAATTCAAAAAACATTTTATTTGTATTAACAAGATGAAGAATCGATACAACTTTCATGAAGGTAGGTCCAGCGGTTTCGGAGATATAGAGGAAAAAGTAAAAAAAAATGAGCCATTTGGCTGTCAAAAATGATCATTAGACATATGCACATCAAATTATCAGACATTTTATAGAGATTTTAACAATAAGTATACATTTTGTTAACATTCCTATCGGTTCCGTACCAATGCTTATGCGTTAGACAGCGACGCGGCGCTTACGCGCTTTATATTTTGTCCCTATGTAGTTAAAGCAGTACGATTGCTTTGAAAAAAAAGTTCAGATCTTCCACAATATGTCAAAATAAAGAAAAAAAAATTTTTTTCAAAAAAAAAATTTTTTTTTAAAAAAAAAATTTAAAAAAAAAAAAAATTTTTTTTAAAAAAATTTTTTTTTTCAAAAAAAAACTAATTTTTTGTCCAATTTATAGTTTTTCAAAAATCTTATTTTTTCAAAGTAATTTTTTTTCAAAAATGTTAATCGTTTTAAAAAAAAATAATAATTTTTGGTACGGGAAGTTCCAGCAATTTGCCTTAAGGCACGATGCCCTAATTGCCTTAAGACAGAATTTTCACTTACAGCTAGTTTTAATATATCTTTACTAATTGTTTCTGAACATTTTGGCATACCTTAAAAAAATGAATGTAGGTCTAGCCGTTTCAAAGATATGAGGGAAAAAGAGCCGAAAATGGTAGTTCAGTTTTTGAGAGAACGGAGGGTCCGTTTTGGATAATCCAAAATAAAATTTTATTTGTATTGACAAAATAAAGTATCGTTTAAATTTTTACGAAGGCAAATCTAGCGGTTTCAGAGATCGAGTAAAAAAGGTAGAAAAATATGTCATTTAGCGGTCAATACATAATTTATACAGATTAACAAAGTAGTAAAATATTATAAATGTTAAAAATATAATTAAGTAAGGGATATAGAATAAATGACACGAAATTACTTCGAAATGGAGTACTTATTATTTTTACAATCAAAAATGCACTTAAAAAGTACTCGACTAATTTCCTCTTTAATTATCATTTCAGTAAATTGCATAATAATTACATAATGTACAACACAGTCTATGGTAAACATCTACCAACTTTGTAACCCAATTAATTATCCATAATTCGATACTCGCAGTACACCTGCGCATAGTTATACCTCTAAGACGTTTTTCCCTCTAAGCCGAACTAAGTTGCAGCACAATGGCAACAACAAAGATGTAACTGTGGGAAATAAGACGTACACCTCAGACAGAATATTGTCTATAGTTTTGCGAAGAAATAAGGATCTGGTTTGTTCAAAATGAACACAAGACTTTACGTTTGTTAGCTCTTCTGTCTGTGACACACGACGTAATGTGATATTCGAAGTTTATCGCGCAAGATCGTTTGGTATAAAGTGCTGCACAAATCCAGTTAGAGTCCTCCATATAGAGGAGATAGGGATAGAAAAGTGGTGTTTTTCGACCACCCCCGAAATATAGTTGAACTAGTGCTGTGACACATTGTAACATATGAAATTGTTTTTTATCATTTAAAGATGCTGTGTAGAAAACAGAGTTCTCTTGCAAATTACGAATTTGGTTACATTAGCTGTAAAATTACTGGTTATCACCGTTTATAAGTATATATTTTTAAAATTCGAAGAAGAATGAAAGAACAAACTAGTTGTTTATGGCATCGAGTCTTAAGGCAAATTGCTGGAACTTCCCGTACCGTAACGATAAGTCCGAAAAATATCAAATATTTTCAAATATATATTATCATAAATATATATAATATACATATACATACGAATTGTAAGTGGCTGAAAACCTTTGACTGACTGAAGGTCAACTTGGTGAATCATGAAATATCATAGAAGGAATAGGGCCCAGTTGAAATATATATATATATATATATATATATATATATATATATTAGCAAACCGGGCGAACTCGGTTTCACCACCAGATGGTTTCATTTTATGAAACATTTTGTTTGGTGATTAAAAGATGAAGAAAACAATTGCCTGCCATTGAAATTGAATAAAAATTTGCACAATACACGTGATTGATTTGATGGTTTCCAATTGAAATTTTTGGAAACGAATAACTTATTTTTTTGCACAATTTCACAGTGAACACAATGCCAGTTTGTCACATAAAATTAACTGAGCAGATAACAATGAGTATCTGTCAAACAAAAAATATTAGTTGGTAGTACATGCTAAGTATCAGAGATGACGCTGTGTGTAAAAAAAAGTAAAAGTGTTTTCCGCTTTTCTGTTGAAATCTTCCTTCAATTTTTTTTGCTATAAATCTCACGGAGCCCGAGATCTTTCCAACGAATGCAAAATTGTCGAAATCGGTTCGTGCGTTCTGGAGTTATATCGTCAGGAAGGAAAACCCGACTTATTTTTATATATATGTAGATATAGATATAATATGTATAGATATATTTAATTATAATAACTTAAAACAATTTTTTAAAACCAAACCCTTTTCTAACGAAAAATATTTTATCTCTACGGACATCCATTTTTCTTTTTTTTTCTCTAAAAACGATCGTTTTGTCCACACAATCAAAATTTTTTTTAAATCATTTAAATCGGATGCTTAGTTCTCTCAAAAACGGCCATTTTTTGCACATTCAGCTCTTTATCTCTCAAAACCTCGATATCTATTTTCTGCACTCTTTGCTCCGTATCTCCGAAACGGATGGATTTGCCTTTGCCAAAAACTAATCATCACGTCTCCTCATCAGTAGGAATCTATTGTTTTTTGAATTAATTAAATCGGTTGATCCGTGCTCTTGAAAACGTGAACAAAAATTGTACCCACACATACATTTTTATAAGGTATGCCAAATTGTTCATTAACTTCTGAAACGTGAAGATATGCAAAAATTTAGATTTTTGTACGATTACAATAACTCATCCCACGGGAAGTTAAAAATAGATTTTTTGATAATTTGGACATTTGTGAAAAATATAAAATATTGATAATATTGATTTTTTAATATAAAATATTATGCTACAAAATTAATTAAGCAAAAGCTTCATGGTTCCTTTCCAGGAATCAGTTTGATACCAAGCAATATTGATTTTTCTTTTATTTGAAAACGTACACCAAATTACAATTTCAAGTTTTTTTTATGATTTAGATTTACAATACTATTTTAATCAGTTATAAGACTTTTGTAAGTATGCAGTAAATAATTTTCAATTAGTTTAATCTCTGAACCTAATTTAATATAAAACTAATTTAATATAAAAAGACCTCTTCCTTTTGAACGCAAGAATTTGGTTTATGTTCCACATGTGTAATTATAGTACTTTATTTTATTTTTAAGTTCAAGTGAAAAAGAGCTACCCCACACAGGTTGCTATCACAACATATTATATATCTTATAATGACTTCTAGTTTTATAAATATTGAGAATGCAATATATTGCTTTGAACTATTTTCTTTTTAATAATCAAGTTTTTAAAATAAAAAAAGATTATTAATAAATGTATTAAATTTAATTATTTAATAATATATTCATGATTGTGTATAAAAATAAACATTATAAATTAAATTATATTAACAATATTTTTTATAATATTTGGAAAATATGAAGAAACTGGTGTGCTAACATTGTGAAAATATATTCTTCTTACTGGTATGAAAATCGCAATCTGTTCGACTTTTATAATCAAAAAAATATTTTAGTGTCCATTTATCCCACGCCTTCCCTAAATCAGCGGTGCACGATACACATTTATATATAACTCAAAGACCGAAAAGAACTCTCTACAGATTTATACCCTCTTTCGAGGAAAACATTTTCATCTGACGCGGTTGCAGCGCACGCAGCGGTTTAAGAGGGAAACATGACGATGCAACACTGAAACAAGACACTAAATTATTTGTACATTTTTATTTGTTGTTATAATACACAATTTGTACTCATTTACCTCATAGATCTTTTTATTTTTAAGTTTACTCTAAATAATCACAAAATTTAAATTTAATATATCAAAATTGAAAAGGCTTACTACTGGGTAACCTTTTAAATCTAATGTTTAATATTTCATGTATCATCAAAATTACTGAATGTCTTCCTTTTTATAAAGACAGATTGTAATTCAATGAAAAGAATAAAAAAAAAATTGTACATATATACTATACATATTTATGATAGAAAAAATGCATAATAACATTTTTTGTATTTAAAAAAAAAAAACAAAAGAAAGTAAATCAATGTCATTAGTTTATCACATTTTTAAATACGAATTTTTCTGTTGTTAATTTTTATTTAGTGCAAAATGATACGTAATTATTCATGAGTACTTTTATAAATCAAAAAATTGATGTGGTTTATTAAATATAATATATAACTATGAACAAGAAAACCAAATTATTAAATTTTATCAATAACAAAACAAGAAATTTTATCCATCGCGTGAAGCAGGCAAGTGACTTCTTCAGTTTGATCTTCGATGTTTAAGCAGCCATAGATCCCCACCTTGGTTGCAAACTCCATCGCCATCCTCATTTAAGAACAAATTGAGAATGTCCTTGTTGCTACTAAGTCGCCTAATTTTCGAAGAGATTTGAGATTTAAACTCGATGCCGGAATCAGTCGATGACATTTCCATCTACGAATTAAATTCAGGTAAAGGCAAGAGACAGGTTTTTATTTCCAAAATTGTCAAATTCCTAGGCCGTACCCCAGAAAACAGGAAAATGGATTTTCAAATGAAGGTTTACTGAAGATCCAAAATATTGATCCATATAATTTAGTTGATCATTACCATGCCTATAATGATTTTCTTGGTGAAGATGATCATTCATGGAAAGCAGGCAAGTGACGTCCTAAGTGTGAGTTGCAATGTTGCAGCAGCCTTAGATCCCCCACCTTGGTTGCAAACTTCATCGCCATCCTCAATTAAATTATATGGTTGATAATCTGTACTGTACTAAAATTTATTGAATGTTTTTATATTATTTTTGTCACATAATATTTACTAGAAATACAGTAATAACTAAATGTAAGTTAAAGTTGGATTACTCTTTCTTGTTAGCTCAGTATAAAATACAGCATTCATGTTAAAAACAATTGATTTTACATTCTATATTGAATGACATAAAAATTGAAAAACAAAAAATAATCAGATCGTTTATTATATAATCGCATAAAATTATAGTCAGATAAAAAAACTGAATTAAATAAATTCACAGTTTATTATATTAAGCATAAAAGGAGATGTGGATATTCCTAGTCTTGAATCACCATCTTCGTCAATAGATCGAATATCTGCATGCTGATGGAATAGATTCTATGGTGCTATATTGGTTCGTTATTAAACCTTTCTTTGTTAAGAAATGTTTATGTGTTTTGAATTGGAGAACTCCCGACATGCTTGAATAGTAGAACTGGTCTCTTGTCACTACATGAATTTAAATCGCATTCGTAAGCATTATCGACTGTTTCCGGCTTTCAAGGTAATAAAATTCCAGCAAAATGTTCATCACATTGTTCGGTCCTAATTGAGGATAGCGATGAAGTTTGCAACCAAGGTGGTGGATCTAAGGCTGCTGCAACATTGCAACTCACACTTAGGACGTCACTTGCCTGCTTTCCATGAATGATCATCTTCACCAAGAAAATTATTATAGGCATGGTAATGATCAACTAAATTATATGGATCAATATTTTGGATCTTCAGTAAATCTTCATTTGAAAATCCATTTTCCTGTTTTCTGGGGTACGGCCTAGGAATTTGACAATTTTGGAAATAAAAACCTGTCTCTTGCCTTTACCTGAATTTAATTCGTAGATGGAAATGTCATCGACTGATTCCGGCATCGAGTTTAAATCTCAAATCTCTTCGAAAATTAGGCGACTTAGTAGCAACAAGGACATTCTCAATTTGTTCTTAAATGAGGATGGCGATGGAGTTTGCAACCAAGGTGGGGATCTATGGCTGCTTAAACATCGAAGATCAAACTGAAGAAGTCACTTGCCTGCTTCACGCGATGGATAAAATTTCTTGTTTTGTTATTGATAAAATTTATTAATTTGGTTTTCTTGTTCATAGTTATATATTATATTTAATAAACCACATCAATTTTTTGATTTATAAAAGTACTCATGAATAATTACGTATCATTTCGCACAGAATAAAAATCAACAACAGAAAAATTCGTATTTAAAAATGTGATAAACTAATGACATTGATTTACTTTCTTTTGTTTTTTTTTTAATTAAATAAAAAAAGTTACTGTCATAAATATGTATAGTATATATGTACAAATATTTTGTTTATTCTCTTTATTAAATTACAATCTGTCTTTAGAAAAAGGAAGACATTCAGTAATTTTGATGATACATGAAATATTAATCATTAGATCTAAAAGGTTACCCAGTAGTAAGCCTTTTCAATTTTGATATATTAAATTTAAATTTTGTGATTTATAGAGTAAACTTAAAAATAAAAAGATCTATGAGGTAAATGAGTATAAATTGTGTATTATAACAACAAATAAAAAATGTACAAATAATTAGGGTCTTGTTTCAGTGTTGCTCCGCCGTGTTTCCCTCTTAAACCGCTGCGTGCGCTGCAATCGCGTCAGATGAAAATGTTTTCCTCTAAAGACGGTATAAATCTGTAGAAAGTTCTTTTCGGTCTTCGAGTTATCAAAAAATGTGTATCGTGCACTGCTGATTTAGGGAAGGAGTGGGATAAATGGACACTAAAATATTTTTGTGATTATAAAAATTGAATAGATTACTATTTTGATACCAGTAGGACTAACAGAAGTTGATAAAGTTAGTAAATCAGTTTCTTCACATTTTCTTAATATTACAAAAAATATTGTTAATATAATTTAATTTGTAATGTTTATTAGTTATACAGAATCATAAATACATTAAATAACTAGGTAAAATTAATTTATTGATAATCTTTATTTCATTTCACAAATTTTAATTATTAAAAAGAGCATACTTTGATACAATATTTTGCATTTTCAATATTCATAATACCAGAAATCAGCATAAGATATACAATATGTTGTGATAGCTACGTGTGCGGTACTAAAAATAAAATAAAGTACAAAAATTATTTAAAGTAGTAGTTTTACTTGAACTATAAAATAAAATAATGTACTAAAATTATTTAAACATGTAAAACATAAAACAAATTTTTGAGTTCAAATGCGATATGGAAATTTATATTGAATTAGTTTTATTTAGTTTTATATATATATATATATATATATATATATATGTGTGTGTGTGTGTGTGTACATAAAATATTTCTGTTTTCTTGATATATGTATATTTATTATTCCATTTATACATGCCATTCTCAATCCATTTCGCGAGCGTTGACAGTAATAGATTGATTGGCAGCTCGGCAAACTTTTTGCGTTTCTATAGGATTGCATTTCCCTTGAAAAAAAAATCAGCATGAAAAAGTTTTTATAACCCGGAAATATATAGACCACTAATGAAGTATATCTAAAATTGTAGTATGTACGCGTTAACCTTATATGCCCGTACAAAATATTTACAAAAATGAATAAAAAATTGTTTGTTTTACTTTTAAATTGAAGGCTAAAATGTGAAAGCATTTAATTCTTTGTCTATCTATAATCCTTCCTAGTATTTCTCCAGAATGTGAATAATAAGAAGTATTTGATTTGAACAAATTAAATTAAATTTAAACTAATGGTGCATGGCGTCGTGCCTTGAGACAAATTAAAGGAACTTTCCGCACCAGAATTAAATATTCGAGCAAAAAAAAAAAAAAATAAATATTGATCAATGATTGATAGCAATTGTTCTAAATATTTTCAAAGAGATAATTATAATTAATATATATTTATTCATTCGTATAATATATGGTGACTGAGAATATATTTCTTACGATTACAATAACGCATATGAAATATATAAATTTTTATATTTAAAGTTAAAAACTTTGTATATTTTACCACAAAATTTTATCTGAAAATTGTTGAAATTTGTTTAAACCGTATAAATGAACTTTATATATTAAAAATCTTAGTACAGAACCCAAAAAATTGTAAAAAAAATTAGTATTAATGTTTAAAATCTCTATAAAATAACAAATAATTTGATGCGCGTAGGTCTAATGATCATTTTAGACCCCCAAATATAATTTTTTTTATACATTTTTCTCTGTATTTCCGAAACCGTTAGACATGCCTTCCCAAAAATTTAATCAATTCTTCATTTCGTCAATACAAGTAAATTGCTTTTTGAATCATTTAAATCGGTTGATCCATGGGCCAGAAATCACGGACGAAAAATTGTATCCAAACATACTTACACACACACATTAAGAAACATTAGAGACGTAAAGATACGCAAACATTTTCATTTTCGCCCTTTTTGCGATTATTATAACTTACCTTACGGGAAGTTAATTACAAATTAAATTAAAATTTAATTTTTATTTAATATAAAGATTATATAACAATGACGTATCTATTTGGCCTCTGTTGCAAAAAAAAGTTAAATATATTCAAATTAAATACTTTTTGTATTAAGATTAAATCACGTTTGTAGGCCTAATGAATTTTAACGTGGTCATAAATTGTCAAAAAATTCAATTAAATTGCAAAGAAAGTTTCTTTATTAAGATCTATTATTAAGATTTCTTTACTGAAAACAAGAAGCACGATTCTCAATTATTGTGTTTGTAACAATTTTTGTATCGTAATAATCGGTACAGGTATTTTAGAAAAATCATTAACAAAAATTTTTGCACTTATGTGCTAGTTATAAAGAAATTCCTCGGCCGATCACCAACGCGAGATGTTATTTAATTTCATCAAAAAGCTTTTAAAATTTTGAAACCAGTGCAGCCGTTTTTGTAAAAACATTGACAAAAGGTCAAATTTCATCTCACATACAAAAATAATTTTTGAATTTTGGTGTCATTCAAAATGATATGAATCGCAAAATTATTAAAGAGAGCAAAATCACAAACATAATAAATTGGATCATGAGGTGAAGTATAAGTACTTCTTTGGGATGTTAAAAATTAATTGCAGGATAAGACAAATTATTAGTATATAATATTAATATTAATAATTTTATGCCAATAACAATTTCAATTAACGCTGATTTGCTTCCAAATTATATTAAACCAGATAGTAATATATCTCACTTTTTAATCATATTTAATTATCTCTACTAATGTACAAAGTACGACATATCTACGAAACTATACATTCCAAATTATCAGACAAGAATTATTTTCATATCCTAATTCATATTCTAACATTTTAAAATTCCAATATCAATCTCCACCCCAATAAATTACAAATGATACTTTTCTCAAAATATATATATAATCTTTATTGGACAGGTAAAGCAAAAAGTTGCTCACCAACTGTAATGAATAAATTATCATTTTGCAATACCTTCAATGTCAATTCGCAAAGTTTCATTGACATAATGGCATAATATCAATATCACGTCTTATTTTCTAGCTCCATTCCCTGCTCTTTCCTGAATTTTTCATGTCACATCATATTACTGAATGCTTTATTTCACACTTTTGCAGCATGCAATAGACAATTGAAATTTCTCTCTATTTATTATTGCTACGTATATTGGAAGTAGAGACGTATAGATTTTCTCTTATAAAACATTTTTATTATTCTATTATATATATATATACAGTGCTGGATTTACAGTAGGGGCAATCGGGGCTACTGCCCAGGGCGGCAAATTTTGGGGGGCGGCAAAATTTGGATAGTGAGAAAAAAATTCTATACAATATAATCAACTTTTTTTAACAACATTTTTTATTTCAAGAAATATAATTAATAAAATATAATACGATTGCAATGCAAAATTTGGATTGAAAAAACCGATAACTAAAATTTATTATTTTGCCTTGCCTCCCTCTCCGAACGTAAATTATCAAAGTGGTTAATAAGTTATCAAATTTGGCAATTTGGCGAATATAAAGATCCGTAAACAAGCTGAAAGTTTAAGAAAAATATGTTCTTCAGTTCTCGAGCCCTCTTAAAATGACGAATTTGTGCACTTCCAAGCTTACTACTGACTCATGGCATTGTGTCCGACAAATTACTGAAACATCCCGTATTAAAAATTACATTTTATAAAGAGCTTTAAAATTTTTTGAAAAATGAAAAAAAAGACTTTTAAAAGACATTTTTCGTATTTTGAATTTTTTTGAAAATTATGAATTTTTTGCAAAGCAATCGCGCTGCGTAGCTGTTTCAGAGAAGAAATATCGAAACTCAATTACCATTTTTCGTAATTGCTTGTCCCAAAAGCTGATCAGCACGTCTCTCCATCAATACAAATCTAATATTTTTTAATTATTCAAGTCAATTTCGAGAACATGGATTAACCGATTTAAATGATTCAATTCCTATTGATAAGGAGACGTGCTGATTAGTTATTGGCCAAGGCAGATCCAACTGTTTTGAAGATACGGGTCAAAATTCCAAAAATGATAGTTTCGTTTTTGAGAAAAAAAGCGCCCAATATCATTCAAAAAAATTACAGAATAAATAACTGCTTAGATTTGTGGGGGGCAGGTTTAGCGGTTTCGATGATCCAATAAAAAATTTGAGAAAGAAACATTTGGCGGACAAAAGTGATCATAAGACATATGCGCATTAAATTATCAGATATTTTAAAGATATTATAATAATAAGCATAAATTTTGTTTACATTTATATGCGTTCTGTAACAATGTTTATCAGTTGACTGCGACGCGGCGCTTACGCGCTTCTATATTTTGTCTCTACGCAACTGAAGCAGCGCGATTGCTTTAAAAAAAAGTGCGAAAGTTCGTAAAATTTCAGGGATGGGGCGGCATTTTTGTCAGTGCCCCGGGGCGCCAAATTTCTAAATCCGGCCCTGTATATATATATATATATATATGTATATATATATATATATATATGTATATATATATTTATATATAATATTCGATTACACAATATAGTTTTCCCGTAGTGCCCTACTAATCGCAAAAAAAAAACTAAAAAGAGGATTTTTATATATCTTTACGTTACAAAGGTTTCTGAATATTTTGGCACACCTTAGAAAAAATGAATGTATGTGTGTGTGTGTATGTGTGTGTGTGTGTGCGTGTATGTATGTGTGTGTCCGGATACAAATTTTTGTCGACGATTTCAGAACATCGATCAACCGATTTGAATAATTCAACTAGCTGTAAGAGGAATTCCGTCTTAAGGCAATTAAGGCATTGTGCCTTAAGGCAAATTGCTGGAACTTCCCATACCTAATATTATTATTTTTTCAAAAACTATTAACATTTATAAAAAAAAATTACTTAAAAAAAATTAGATTTTCGACAAACTAGGAATTTGACAAAAAATTAATTTTTAGAAGTTTTTTTTTTTTGGAAAAAAAAATGTTTTCTTTATTTTGACATATTTTGGAAATTCCTAACTTTTTTTCAAATCAATCGTACTGCTTTAACTGCATAGAGACGAAATATCGAAGCGCGTAAGCGCCATGTGGCCGTCTAATGGATAAGCATTGGTACGGAACCCATAGGAATGCAAACAAAATTTATACTTATTGTTAAAATCTCTATAAAATATCTGATAATTTGATGTGCATATGTCTAATGATCATTTTTGACCGCCAATGGCTCATTTTTTTACTTTTTGCTCCATATGGAGCTGCCTTTTCAAAAATTTGAACAGTTCTTCATTTAGTCAATACAAATAAAATGCTTTTGGAATTATTCAAATCGGACGCTCCGTTCTCTCAAAAACTGGGTTACCGTTTTCGGCACTTTTGCCTCGTATCTTCGGAACGGCTAGACCTGCCTTTGCCAAAAACTAATCAGCACGTCTTCTTATCAATACGAATCGAATGTTTTTTGAATTATTCAAATCGGTTGATCCGTGTTCCCAAAATCGTCGACGAAAATTTGTATCCGCACATACATACACGCACACACACACACACACACACACACACACACACATACATCCATGTTTTCTAAGGTATGCCAAAATTTTCAGATGGTTTGAAACGTAAAGATATATAAAAATTTTCATTTTCGATTTTCTTTGCGATTACTATAACATTTGCCCTACGGGAAGTTAAAAAACATTCGGTTCGTATTGATAAGAAGACGTGCTGATTAGTTTTTGGCGAAAGCAGGTCTAGCCGTTTCGAAGATACGGGGCAAAAAGTGCCAAGAATGGTAACACAGTTTTTAAGAGAACGGAGCGGCCGATTTTAATAATTCAAAAAACATTTCACTTGTATTACCAAGATAAAGAATTGATCAAATTTTTATGATGGCAGGTCTAGCGGTTTCGGAGATCTAATGAAAAAAGTAAAAAAAAAAATCCATATGGCGGTCAAAAATGATCATTAGACATATGCACATCAAATTATCAGATATTTTATAGAGATTTTAACAATAAGTATAAATTTTGTTTACATTCCTATGGGTTTCGTAAGCCGTAACCCGTTAGACGGCGACGCGGCTTTTACGCGCTTTAACATTCCGTCTCTATGCAGTTAAAGGAGTACGATTGTGCTTTGAAAAAAAAGTTCAGAATTTACAAAATATGTCAAAATAAAGAACAAATATTTTTTTTTTTTAAAAATGTTTTTTTTCAAGAAAAAGTAATTTTTTGTCAAATTTATAGTTTCTCAAAAATCTAATTTTTTCAAAGTAAAATTTTTTCAAAAATGATAATTGATTTTAAAAAAATAATAATTATTGGTACGGAAAGTTCCAGCAATTTGCCTTAAGGCACGATGCCATGCGCCCCATTAGTTAATCTTTATTTTAAAATATAAAGTAATTTGTATTATTCACCATTATATAAAGATACTTTTATTACCTTGGTCGAAATAAATAATATAAGATGAAGCAGCAGTCTACTCATATTTGGCGTACAGTCATTAAATCAAATTTAATTTGATAGCTGTTGACACGTCATAAACAGCGTCTACTTGCCAAAGTTATAGCAGCATTTCGTGGTTTTAGAGCAACAATAATGATCATGACACATTTTACGAGTGCTTTTACGATCATAATCAGATTGCGTCTAAAAACACACTGAAAATTTGTGAGAATAGACAAAAATATGCTCTAGCTAAACGAACCCTATAAAGACGACGCTTTTGATTAGATAATAAAATATACGGTTAGATAAAGTATTTTGATAGTACCAATACTTGATAATATTGAACACTTTAATCGCCACGATAATATCAGAAAAAATTTCACTTAGAAATAAAGTAATTACTGATTAATAAATTCTATAATATTCGTCCACACTGTGGATAGCTCTAATATAACAATCTTTAATAATTTCATTAACACTAGCAATAAATAAACTGCATAGATGTCCATTATAAAGTATATCTGTATATAAATGATACACAGCTACACAAACTATTGTTGTGCTAGATCTCTTGTTTAGAGTAATAAATCTGAATATCAATTTATTTTTCATTATTTATAAAAATATGCAACTTTGTAATACTTAATAGCCATCATAAACGAAAAACATGTAAACTTCCTCTAAACTTCCAAAAGTGTCTGAGATATAATTCTGAAAAAGATATATCCTTGGCATGTTAGAATAAAGCTGTACTGCTTTAATATTGTTTAATATCTATAAAAATGCAAAGAATTATTATGTTAAACAACGTCTAAATATATTTTTTTCACAATTTTACTGGTCATGTAATTTGAAGAACTTCACGTAATTAAAATTAACATATCATTGATTGCTTGTTTTTTTAGTTTTTTGCTGGCGATACAGTTTCATTCTTTGAACAGTCGCAGTATCAGTCTTGCATATAAAAATAATTTTCATTTTAATAACCTCAAAAATATGTAGTAACCGCGAATAATATAAATTACTTCAATATACTTATGTTTCTTACACGGCACAGATTTTTCATTTGCTTTATTATATGCACTATAATTATTTATGAAGGACGGGATAAAATATTCTTCCGATCCAGCCATTTTTTATTAACTCAAGATTTGTAAGAATATTTGAACCTTAAAATGTAATGACATGAAACACCAAAAATAAACAATATGCTTCACGCTTTCGGTGACGTACACACGTACAAAGTCACGCATACAAAGAAGCCTCGCACAAATACGACAACCAATCAGAATCGACCCGTATAGAAATGATATCATGCAGAGCGAATGACGAATCATTGGCACTCGACCTTTCCGTAACGCACTTCCGTTGCATTTGTACGGATTTACACCCTAGTCGGGCCTAAATTAGATTTCCTTCAAAAATAACAAACAACTTCTAGATTCTACACCAAGAATATGTTGAAGATCTGATATTCTCGATGCACCTATTTATTTTATTTTGATTAATTAGATTTTCTTCATGTTGGATCTGAATGTGTTGGTTATCAAAAAGCTAGCAAAAAGGGATACCTTTGGTGTTTATACATGCTTTTATTTAAATTTTTTATACTGTCAACGGCTGAAAACCAACCTCTAAATAGAACTAGTGGGCATGGCACGATGTTGGAACTTCCTGTACCGATTTTTTTTTTTAAATTCTTTTATTTTATATTTTGAAGTATGTTAAAAATTTCATTTCAAAAACATTTTATCAAAGCAATTGCGCTGCGTAGATGTTTTAAAGACAACATGTTGAAGCGCGTAAGCGTCGCGTCTAAAGGATAAACATTGGTACGGAATCCATAGAAATGTAAACAAAATTTATACTTATAAAAATCTCTATATAATATCTGATAATTTGAAGTGCATATGCCTAATGATCATTTTTGGTCACCAAATGGCTTTTTTTTAGTTTTTTTTTTTGAATCTCTGAAGCCGCTGGACTTGACTTTCCAAAAACTATTCAGTTCTTCGTTTTGTCAATACAAATAAAATGTTTTTTGAATCATTCAAATCGGTCATTACGTTCTCTCAGAAGCAAATTAATCACAGTCTATATACGTTTTACCAAAATTTCAAGTTTGTATATTTTTGAATATGATCTTTCGTTCGAAAATATGTGGAGCACAGGAATGATGGACAAATTAAATTATTTTGTCTATAATTTTTTTGGAAGTTTGCATGAAAATTAAACAAAAATGCTTCTAAACAGAAAGACGTCTGAACGTATATTTCTTACATTTTATCAAAGAAAAAATGAATCAATTTATATAAGGGAATTACAAAAACCTCTTATATAGTTATTTCGAAATTTTAAATTTAAAATAGCGAAACAGTGTGTGCCTTAAATATTAATATTCTTGAATAGTTGTTACATTGAAAAAAGTGAAATATTTTCAAACTTTAGTTCAACTACCTGTTTTCAAGCATCTAGTGTCAGATAGGGTAAAGCGGGGCTAAACGGTCGCGGGTATATAGGTCCACTACCAATATGTTTGCTTTTGTTAAGTAAATTCAACCAACCTTAGTTCTTAAACTTAGTTCCAATCAAAATATGCAAAATCTCTCCGGGTATACCTAACAATAGGTATACCAAAAAATTTATAAGGATTGAAGGAAATTCGATTAAAATGTGTAATTATCTGGCTATATTTCCTCAAACTACTAAAGATAAAATTTATAAGATAAACGCCAAACATAAAAAAAGTCGATTGACTGTCAAATTTTGCACGCCTATATTGATTTTAGAAATAATCTAAGTTTGAGCACTTTTTTGCGCTTGACTAGCAATCCATGTAATATAAATGCATTTAAAACAAAACAGTACTTATTATAATTCAATAAAAATAATAGTGTGGAATTTGATAGCCAACATGCATGACATTGTTCGTATATCACATGTTGATTCACCTAGCCAATTTTGGGTGCAGAAGGGAGAAAATATCGACCTAGTGTCAAATCTGCAAAAATATTTGAAAAAAATAGCTGGAAATTTGCCCCCATCTACTAATTTGGAGGTGGGCAAACTTTGCGTTGCAAAATACTGGATGGATAGCCAATGGTATAGAGCTCTAATACTTAACAACGAGGACAATAATGCTATTGTCAGGTATATAGATTATGGCAAAACAGATGTTTTCGAAATAAACAAAAATCCATTTAAACAAATAAATTGCCATTTAAAAGAAATGAAACACCTAGCTACAAAGTGTTCATTACTAGCTGCTCCAGTAGATGGCAATGATTGGAGTGAAAATGCGTGCAAAGAATTTGAAGAATTCACAAAACTTTCAAGTACTTTTAAACAAAATGTTTTGTTCAATAAAGAAACATATTATTATGTAGAATTAGTCCACAATGCTGTTAATATTACCGAACAATTGATAAGTAATGGTCATGCTATTTTATGTAATGAGAATGACATAAATAACACCAGTGTTCTATGCTCAGATAGTGATGTATTGACCAAAAAAAAAACTGGTTACATTAGTCATTTTTTAGACCTAAATGAATTTTATGTGCAACTGGAATGTGATAGAGCTGCTTTAGAGTTTTTGGAAGATGCTCTGTCAAATGCTGTTACTTTTCCTGTTTGCAAAAATCCTAAAGAGGGTATGGCTTGTGTTGCTCAGTTTTCCGATGATATGCTTTGGTACAGAGCAATAATTTTAAAGGTTTTGCCTAATAGTTATGAAGTTTTTTTCATGGATTATGGAAATGTCAAAATTTCGCATAATATTAAAAACATGCCAACGTCTCTGGAATATATTGGACAGTTAGCTAAGCAGTGCTACATATTTATACCAGATGATTTGGAAACCTTGAAATGCGAGATTGGTCAAAAGCTGCAAGAAATATCTCGGAATAGCATAAAAGCATTTGAAATAGAGTTTCACAGTTTATGTAGTCCTTATAAAACACAATTAATTTTAAATGGAGAAAATATAATTGAAAAAATACTATTAGAAAGCTACGATGATCCAAAACTTTAATTTTTATTATAATTATATTGTTTATTCTTGTTAATTATCAAATTTCACATAAATGATGCCTTCTAATTCTTACTTCTGTAACTTACATATTTTTCAAAAATAAACCTATGAAATGAACAAACTTGTAGTCACAGAATACTTGTATTATATTTTATCACATAATACAAATTTGCCGTTATTATTCTTTATTTTATAGTTTATGTGATAACATAGTACTAATAGAATTTACCATAAATTAGCAAAATACAAATGATTTCGGTGTTTCGCCAAAATTTTTATAGTAAATTAATATGTAGTAATTTATAATAAATAAATGATTTGATGTGTTCGAAGGCCATCCAAGATATCACAAGTGACGAATCTGGTTAACTACAAAAACTTGTAAAATTAGATAGACATTTTCAAAAAAAAATCCATTTCAAACTACGGGGTCATTATCATAAACCATCTTTAATTTTAACTTTAGAAATGTTTTTTGTTTGCTGTTTTTCAAATATTTTACCTCCAAGAGACGGGGTAAAATGGGACAAGAATGCGACAAATAACCCCAACGTTTTATTTTTATTTTGAAAGAATTTTACGAAATAATAGCTACATTATTCGATAAATGCAAAATATATATTTCGTGAGTACATTTTTCACAGAGAAAACACTGTATACAATCTAAATATAGTATTTCGTCAGAAATAATTATTAGCATAGTTAGAATAAGCATTTATTTAAGTTATATCTTGTAAAGTTGCTTTAGTTAACTGTTCAATTCACTAGTTCTTACTGCTTACACTTTTGCCAGGGTAAAGGTTCAGTTGGTCATTTTTACCCCACCCACATGTAAACTTTTACAGAGACTATATAAAAAAGGTTGAATTTAGCTTGAAAATATCAATACATGTTAAAAAACATTTAAATAACGCGGACTTATAAATTACATTAGGTTCTCGTAAACTAAACAACAATGCTCACAACCGAAAAAACTAACAAGAAAGTAAATACGTTTGGTATGAATTTTCAAACATTGCCGTTTATCCCCCGATAGCGTCGTAGTAAGAATCAAAATGATGGCTGTTTATGCATCTTTTTCCCTCTACTTTCAAATATTGTTGTTGAAAAATTATGAACTTTACTTCTTTTTGACTTATCGGCGGTGGATCTTTTCACCATCAAAACTTCAAGTCCCGATATATCCTGGTTCAAAAATTTAAAATATACCATTCATAAAATTGTTGTTTAATTTAAATAATTACGATATGTTCAAATTATTAAAATCTAAAAAATATTCAAACTGGTAAAATTTGAAAATCTGGACTAGTGGTGCATAGAATAGTGCCTTAAGGCAAATTGCTGGGACTTCAAAATTTTGAAATTTTTTTAATGGTTCGAAATTTTTGGAAAAATCAATTTTTTTTAAATATTTTGAGAATTTTGAAATATTCTCAAACTACTCTATACCTTCGAAATGTGCCTTTTGCAAAAACGCCTCGCGATCGAATACGAACCGAATGTTTTTTCAATCATACACATCGGTTATTCCATACTGTCGAAAATGTCGAGGACATTTGTTTGAACCATATACGTAAATTTTAGAATTAAAAATTTTGGTACGGAACCCAAATAAATTGACACGAAATGTGTACACATTATTAAAATCTCTATAAAGTATCCGATAATTTGATGTGCATATGTCTAATGAATATTATTGACCGAAAATGGCATTTTTTTTAACATTTTTGTTGAGAGTTCATAACCCTTGGACCTGCCTCTCCAAAAATTTAAACAGTTTCTCATTTAGTCAATACAAATAAAATGTTTTTTGAATTATTCATATCGAACGGTCGGTTCTCTCAAACTGGATTACGATTATTGGCACTTTTTGTCCCGCATCTTCGAAACAGCTAGACCTGTTTTTTCCAAAAACTAATTACCACGTTCTTTTCACAATGCGAATCGAATGTTTTTTGAATTTTTTAAATCGGTTGATTCGTCTTCCCAAAATCGTCGACGAAATTTTGTATCCGCACACACACACACACATACATCCATTTTTTCTAAAGTATGTCAAAATGTTCAGAAATCCCTGGAACGTAAAGATATATAAAAATCATCATTTTAGAGTTTTTTGCACTTCCAATAACTTACCCTAAGAGAAATTAAAAAGCAATATTTTTGATTGTTTAAAAATCTTAAATATAAAAATTATAGTTATCATTAATTTCATTAGTTTCAAATTAAATTTACTGAAATCTATTTTCTTCCCAATTGGAAAACTAATTCGAGTAAACAGTGATCGACAGTTGTATTATCAATTTTCAGTGAATTCTAAAGAATAAAAGCTCGTGACTCGTAAATTAATGTAGTCAATTTACTTTAACGAGCAAAGGGAGTTTGGACGAGTGATAAATAGGCGTATACAATTCGGGGTAACACGTTCAGCCGAATGCAACTTTATCAATACCGACGAAAACTTTACTTCGGGAACATTAGGCGAAACGGGGCGCAGGGCAAGGAAACAGTTGCGATCAAACGATTTGTAAAAGTTTCAAATTTAATTGATATCCCATCAAGTAGTAAATGAAATATGATGTTGTTTTAGGACGCATATTAACACTAATCGTACCGACGTTTTTTGCATACCTATTCCTACCATAGCGAGTCAAATGGCTCGACTTGCTTGAGAGCATAAAATATTGAATTAGAATGAACTAGTCGTGCATGGCATCGTGCCTTAAAAAAAATTGCTGAAACTTCCCGTGCCAAAAATTGTTTTTCTAATAAAATTTCAATTTTTTTTGAAAACTGAAAAATTGGACTTTTGAGAATTATGTCGTTTTTCAAAAAAAAACTATTTTTTTTTTATTTTGATTTTTTTCTGAAAATTTTGAACTTTTTTTCAATGCAATTGTGCTGCGGGGCTTTTTAGAGAAAAGATTATTAAAGCGCGTAAGCGCCGCGTCGTAGACTAACGAATAAACAATGGTACGAAATCCATAGAAATGTTAACAAATTTTATACCTATGATTAAAATCTCTATAAAATATATGATAATTTGATTTGCATATGTCTAATGATCACTTTTGACCGCCAAGTGGCATTTTTTTTTACTTTTTTTACTAGATTTCCGAAACCGCTAGACCTGCTTTCATGAAAATTTGATCAGTTCTTCATCTTGTTAATACAAGTAAAATGTTTTCTGAATGATCAAAATCGCGTACTCCGTTCTCTCAAAAACTAAACTACCATTTTTGTCACTTTTTGCCCTGTATCTTAGAAACGCCTGCACCTGCTTGGCCAAAAATTGATCATCACGTCTCCTTATCAATACGAATCGAATGTTTTTTGAATTATTCAAATCAGTTGACTCGTGTTCCCAAAATCATAGACAAAAATTTTTATCCGCACACACACATACACATACACACACACATAGACATACACACACATACCATTTTTTACATTACTATGGGTTCCGTACCAATATTTATCCGTCAGACATGGTATTTTCGTCTCTATGCAGTGCGATTGCTTTAAAATAAAATTCAGAATTTCCAAAATATTTCAAAATAAAGAAAACATTTTTTCAAAAAGTTTTTTTTTCAAAAAAAGGAAATTTTTGTCAAAAAAAGTTTCTCAAAAATCTATTTTTTTCAAAGTAAATTTTTTTCAACAATGTTAATCTTTAAAAAAATTTTTTTGCTACAAGAAGTTTCAGCAATTTGCCTTGAGTTTTCATTATAATTATTTACGGGAGACATTGTAAAATATTCTTCTAATTCAGGCATTTTTTATTAAATCAGGATTTGTACTACAATGTAACTTTAAAATGTTTATTTATCTATGCTGATTTCCTTGTTGGTATCGGTACGCATACAACGTTGACGCCGGTACGCATACTACGACAGATCTCTATTCACATACGCGACGACTAATCACAATGGACCCATATAAAAATGATATCATCAAGAGCGAATGACAAATCAATGGCACTCGACTCTTATCTTATCTTATTTGCCGTAACGCACTTTCGTTGCATTTGTACGGATTTATACCCTAGTCGCGCCTAAAAAAGTTTTACTTCAAAAAAACATGTACAGCCATTAACATTTTGTAGAGTCACACATAATTTTGTTATATTCGAATATGATCAAATGATTTTGAAACGTAAAAAGTATAGATGTTATATTTTGCAAATACGGTATCTCACCTTGTGGTTAATTAAAAAAATTCATATTGCGAAGTCGAAAAATTTTTTGATACATAAAAAAATGCTGCGAGAAATAGCACCATAATTTCCATCATAAAGTGTAAACATAAAAACAATAAATTTTATGTTTTAAAAACTGTATAAATACTTGAATACTTCTTTAATAATGACAAAGGGCACTTTGAAATCCAATATTTCAATCGTGTTCGCATTGCTTTTGTAAAGTCGCGTTAATATTTTCGTCACCGATTTTCTTGACATGCCGCGACACGTTCTGGCGACACATAACATTCGTCGTAAGCGGCAAAATACATTTGCAGCGGCGGCAAGGTCTTGATTTATAAGTTTTGAGAATACCACATCTGCTGCTAAATGCTTGTCGGGTGCCAAATCAAAGTTTCCGAGGAACCCTCATTAGCAAGAGAAAAAGTTGATGCATGTTGTTAGACATGTAATAGTTTCAATTGTTTTTGGTATAAATATACGAAGTTTATGTAATTCAATGTATTTATTTATAAACTTTTGCGGATTGTTAAATGCAATTAAAAGTCAATTTTCAATTAATATAAACCACTATAACTCTTGTAATGCTGGTTGTTTGTATTTTTTGAACTAGTGGTGTATGTCATCGTGTCTTAAGGCAAATTGCTGGATCTTTCTGCACCAAAAAATATTTTTTAAAAAAGGATTAATTTTGAACTTAGAAAAAATTTGGTTTTTGAGAATTTTGAAATTATTGAGAAAAATTTACTTTTTTTAAATGATTTTTTCACATTTTTAAGAATTTTAGACATTTTGAACTTTTCTCTGCGATATCATTATCATGATTATTTTTTACCACTAAATGGCATTTTTTTTTACTTCCTTTACTCGATCTCCAAAACCGCTGGACCTGCTTTCGCAAAAATTTAATAAGTTATTCATTTTGTCAATACAAGTAAAATGTTTTTTTAATTATTACAATCGGACGCTACGTTCTCTTAAAAACTGAGTTAAGGGTTTTGGCACTTTTTGCCCCCTAGTTTTGAAACGGCTGGACCTGCTTTGTTCGAAAATAAATCACGTCTCCTTATCAATAGGAATGTTTTTTGAATTATTCAAATATGTTGAACCGGTTCTCGAAATCGTCGACGAAAATTTGTATCCAAACACACACACATACACGCACACACACATACACACACACACACATATACATACGTTTTTTCTAAGGTATGCCAAAATATTCAGAAACCTTTGAAACGTAAAGATATGTAAAAATTTTCATTTTAGATTTTTTTGCGATTACTATAACTTACACTACGGGAAGTTAAAAACATATTGAAATTTGCTAATAAATAACAATAACTAAATTTAATGAACTTACATGTCACACTATTAAAAAAATATTTCTCTTAGGTATTAAAAATTAAAGTATACATTATACTCTGTTGAATTTAAATAATTTTTTTACAAGTAAAATGAAAATAATACTAGCTTATAAGAACTATATAGAAATGAACAATATAGGTAGGTTCTCAGAAAAAGTTGACTGTGATATGATACAGCGGTTTAAAAGTTTTGCAATCCAAATATTCACTGGTAAATTGTATTTCTTCAAATCCAATAAAAAGGATTCTTTACCGTTTTGTATAGGATCTGCGTCATATCCGATTTAATAGCTCCTAGCATTCATCCGTAATACATGAATATATTCAATGTTAATTCAATGTAGTATTGAAATTTCCTTTCTTTTTAACATCCCGTAGGGCAAGTTAAAGTAATCGCAAAAAATGGATCATGAATTTTTTTATATATCTTTACGTTTCAAAGGTTTCTGAATATTTTGGCATACCTTAGAAAAAATGGATGTATGTGTGTGTGTGTGTGTGTGTGTGAATCGGTGGATTTTGCTTCCGCTTATGGAGTAAATTGAGGTAATGGACAAGTCACATTTTCTTTAACTGTCAGAAATCCTATGCCTTACCTTATAAAAATTGCAAATGTTATCCACAAGGGAAGAACAAATCAAGATTCAATCGCTTTTCATAACTAGCAAGTCTTTCGAAGCACCACCAATTATACGAATAGATTCGACTATGAGCTTTGGAGTTATTAGTAGGAAAAAGATATGTGGAGTAGGCTTAATCATTGTACTTTTTAAATGTAATACTTTTGAATAGTTTTCTTATTTAAAAATATTGGAACAAAAATTATCTTATGAAAATAAATTTATTAAAATATATGATCAGCTCACCTAGCAATCGAGAGTATTCGGCGGTTCTCGGCAACGCTTTGCCCTACTCACTATCATAACAGGAAAAGAGGGTAAATACTACGTCAATATATTATATATATTTTATTACATATTTTACATGTTTCACTGGCTTTTTAACATAATAAAATAATGTTTTAGTACAATAAAATTTTTGCTTCTATAACTAAAAATTATTTAAAAAAATGCAACAATTACATTAATACTTCATATTAATTAAAGTTTGGTAACTTAAATCTATGGTATGAATAGTATGTTGACGAACTTCAAAGCCGAAATTAAGTAAGTTTTCTTGACGACGTGAAGAAGGTAATCGTCGTCCTGCCTCGGATTAGCGAAGCTGCAGCAACCATAGATCCCCACCTTGGTTGCTCACCTCATCGCAGTCCCTATTCGGAAAAAATCAATGCAAGAAAGGCTCACCGACACAAAGTCCCATTGTTCCGAACGTCAAATTCTATCTAAGCACACAGGTAAAATCGAAGATGCTCGACTTTTACATTCATCCTGGAACCGGTGGATTTTGCCTCCGACTATGAGGTAAATGCAGGTAATGTCATTGGTCAAGTCATGCTTTCTCGAACTGTCAGGAATCCTATGCATGACCTCAGAAAGTCAAATAAATCCACAAGTGAGGACCAACAAAGTTTCAATCGATTTCCGTAACCAGCATGGTGATGATAAGTCTTTAGAACCATCACCAATCATACCGATCCATGTCCCATATCCAATCCATAATCCATTCGACTATGTGCATTCCTCTGGATTTAAGTTATATCCAATTCATTCGACTTTACCATTGTCCTTTTAAATTGTATTAGTTTTAAATAGTTTTCTTCACTTCATATAAAAATATTGAAAAAAAATCTCCTCTATGAAAATATGATTTATGAAAATATTTTTTGTTTTTAATATAAAACACACATTTGTTTTATTTCGTTGACATGACTACTGGATTTCACTTATAGGCAATAATAACAAGTATTTCAACTGTTATATTATTTATCTTTATTATTACTGTAAATGTTATTAATATTAAGTTTGTGGCAAAAATAATATAAAAATCGTAAGCAATAGATTTAAAGACAGCACAATATCAACCAAAATATATAATGTAAATAATATATCACGTAAATATTATATAGTTTGATAAAAATACTCTGTATGATTATTAGCATTTAATTGTATGGCTTTATTTTAAATTATTGGTATTTTATTTAAATTGCAGTAGTTGACATGTACTTTAACAAAAGGTATAAAATATGTTATATAAAGTAGTAGTAGTGGACTTATTCAATATTTTCCAGTAAACTAATCAGAAATTTGCATCATGATGATATGTCATGCTAAATGTTAAATGATAATTAAATTTTTTGTTTTGTTATTTTGTTATTGACTACATAATTGAATTCAGAACGTTATTCTATAAGCAACTGTAATACACTTGTTGAAGGCATTACTAGTTTAATAGTTGTCTTCCAAAAAACTGACTAACTATATTATGTTAGTTTTTTTATTTTTGATCATAAAATAATTTTTATGAATTTTCTATTGTAATAATGGAATTTATAATATACAGTTTATAAAAAATCAAAATATAGAACAACAATTTGAAAATTAATACATTATGAATATCATCTCAATAAATTCTCAAATTCTCAAAATCTAATAGTTTCAAAGTTTTAAAAATTCAAATAATTGGTACCCGAAGTTCCAGCCATTTGCCTTTAGACACGATGCCATGCACTACTAGTTCTCTTTCGAATTTTGTCATAGTTAAGTTAGATTTTTTTATCAGCTTCAATTTTACCCAAAAAGGACAAGAAATACATGTCACATAGAACAAAACTAATTGCTGGTAATTAACTACTACTGTTCAGCTTGCGGCAAAAGAACAAACAAAATGATCTATCTGTATACAAGTAACATTTACGATTAGAAGAAATCGAACAAACAAACTTACTTTTGGCAATTTAAAAGCAATTCGGTCTACAGGTCATATTAATATAAGGCACTGACACAATGCAATAATCGAATCTTGTTCGAGCAAACCTACTCCATTTTCCCTCTTTGGACCCTATCTCGAAATCAGTATAGTTTAACTGTTATGACAACTGTCACTACCGTACCCAGTCTCCCCTATATATGATAGGGGAAAGTCCCGAACGCCGGACGGCACTTAAAGCCGGACACTCTATTTAAAACGTATTATTTAAGCGAGTATAAATCTTTTTATTTCAAAATACAAGTGAAAGGAGCACGGGGGGCACAGAGGTACAGGATCACGCGCCAAGGCTCACCTGTGACATACACGGCCACGGCGGGAGCGACCCTTTGTTGTTTTAGGCGCAAAAACACGACGTCACCTAAATATCAATAGAAGTAATTCTAGTGTATTTATGCATTTAAATTTTAGTGGCATTCAAAAATAAAAGTAGTACTTGATTGTTATCCGTAAAGTGGTAAAATATCATTAGATATTTTAAACAATTCTGGTAGGAACGAAATTGTCTATCCCTTAGCACCGGGCATTAAGTCGTCTCTTAGCGCAAGACAGTAAACATATTGATACTTCTTACGAGAATTGACGTAATTTATTCTAGTTATTTAACTTTGTTTTGTATACCCCCATTTTTCGTATTTACTAGTCAAAGAATGAAAATCTTATAATGAATGCTTCAGCTGAGGCCATCGGTGTGGTTCAGCCAAAAAGGTGAATAATTAGTGATTGTTTTGCAATATCTAAGAATATTCGTCAAACACAAATGTGCAGATATTTCAGAGTGTGGAGATGGCTATATATGTGTTCAAAGCTGGTTATTTTGAAATGTCCGGTACTCGGCGCCACTTTGTAAAATCATATTTTTTGTTACCAAAGTTTGATTGATAGAATTAATTATTGTTTAGAAAAGATTGCGTTTTTGTTAATTTAGTTTGATTTCTAACTTTGTTATCTAACATAGGTCATAATTTAATAAATATTGCGTCAAATATTTTTTGATTTATTTATAAATAACCTTAGTTGTCCGGCACTCGGGGACTTCCCCCTATTTGGAATTGGTTTGAAACTCTAAATCCAAATGAGTTAAATTACTAGGAAAGTTATTAGTGAATTTTAATTGAATGAAGAGACTCAAAGAATGACCGGTCCCGATTCGTGTGGATTTTCCGTCACATCCTAGATATCCTCCTAGTTCGGGTAGCTCTAGGTCGTGTGCAGTAGCGCTCTTTAAATAAGTAATTCGGTCTGCAGATCATATTGATATAGAGCACTGACACAATGCAATAATGTAATTTTGTTTAAACGAACATACTCCACTTTTTGCCCTTTGGACCTTATCTCGAAATCAGTATTGTTTAGCTGTTATGACTACTGTCACTACCGTACCCCTTAAATGTAATATATGGAATTGGTGCGAAACTCAAAATCCAAATAGGTTAAATTACTAGGAAAATCATAAGTGAATTTTAATTGAATGAACAAACCCAAAGAATGACCGGTCCGATTCGTGTGGATTTTCCATCACATCCGAGATATCCTCCTAGTTCGGGTAGCTCTAGGTCGTGTGCAGTAGCGGTTCCACGTAGCTCCGTCGTCGTCGCAAGGAAACACTTGAATAAGACATATCGTTGAATGGATTAATGCTAAAGGCATTGCCGTTCTCTTCAAGTGATTAATGGCAAAAGGAGCTATCCGACGCGCATTGCCGCTATGAGCGTCTGTATGTGAATGCGTTATTCCGTTATACCGTTATTCCGTTATTCCGTTATTCATTCCGAACTGAAACTCTATTTCTTGGATTTATTCGAGAAAAAACCAAATGGATTATGATCAAATTTAAGAATATTATAACGGCTTTGGTTTTCTATATTATTTAGTTACAGCGGATGTTAATAGGAAAAAATATCAAAACTTTTAGATTTTGACTGATATATATTAGCTTGGCAACCAAGGGACCGATTCTGCCGTTAAATAGACCAAGGGTATGTAGGGCAATGTTATGTAGCAGTTTTCATAAGAAATCGTTGCTGTGGAGTCAGGCGTTTTAGATAGAAAACCTAACCTAGGGAACAGACAAATGTCAAAAGAAAGAGTGCGCGTAAGGTTCACACGCGATTGAAGTAAAATTTATTTGCTACTGTACAAGATGACATTTAAGTAGAAATAAATATATCATATAACAATTTTGAATATGTTTATTAGTAATATGGTAACACTCGTAATGCACACATTTATTAGTGTCAACCGTTATACACATTTTTATAATGATAAATTATAAATTATATATTTATAATATTAATAGCCTTAAAAATATGTATAATATTTAAAAACAATAATGTGATTGAAATCATACTTCAAATATGACATGATCGGTTCGTCATTGTAATTAGCATTTAGAAATTAACCTTAATTAGAGAAATGAAGTAATTGCAGATTAATAACTTCTATAATATTTGTTCACACAGTGGATTATGTTAAACAATGCCTAAACAAATATTGTTTTCGCAATTTCACTCATCATGTAATTGTGTTTGAAAAACTTCATGTAATTAAAATTAACATACATTCATTGACTGTTTGTATTTTTTTTACTTTTTTGCGATATAATCTTATGTTTTGAACAACTGTAATAACTTCAAAGATTTATAGAAACTTCGAATATTATAGACATAATTTCTAAGGAACAGGGTAAAATATTAAGAAACAGGGTAAAATATTCTTCTGATTCAGGCGTTTTTCATTAAATCAAAATTTGTACTACGATGTAACTTTAAAATGTTTATTTATCTACGCCGATTTCCTTGTTGATTTCTATAAACAAACATTTGATTCCTATTGATAAGGAGATGTGCGAAATAGTTTTTCGGAAGGCAGGTCCAGCGGTTTTGGAAATCAAGCAAAAAAATTGCCATTTGGCGATCAAACATGATCATTAGACTTATACATTTCAAATTATCGAATATTTTATCGATTTTAAACATAAATTTTTGTTTACATTTCTATTGGTACCGTAACAATGTTTGTCCGTTAGAGTGCGATGCGGCGATTACGCGCTTCGATATTTCGTCTCTATGCAGCTAAAGCAGCGCAATTGCTTTGAAAAAAGTTCAAATTTAAAAAAGGTATTTTTTTTCAAAAAGTAATGTTTTTCAGAAATTTAAAATTTCTCTAAAATCGAATTTTTTCAAAGGTATAAAAAATTAATCTTTTTTAAAAAAATAATTTTTGGTGCCATACACCACTAGTTGATGAAGTAGGTTATTTACACTTATTGCGAAGCTCATGTAAATTTTCTCAAGACAAAATGCCACTAGATTATAATTTAATATTAAATAATTTAAAAAAATAACCACCAACAAAAAATGACTCATAATATTTAGTTTTTATTAATACATCAGTAGTTTATATAATTTTCGAACAATATTTCGAATCCGTTATCTAAGTGGCCCCGACGTTATTCACGTAGCCGTAATATCGTAGCGTCGGCAAAGGCAAGAATGACAGGCGAGAATAGAGTATGACGCCGTGTTACGTTATAGATCGCATTATGCACGGTAGAGATAAAACGTACGAGGAACTGTCAAAAGCTCGCTGTTTGGCATTGTTTTTGAAGTCCGTGCTGGTGAACTTTTGTTATTATATCGCGATGATGGACCGGCAGTCGTCGAGCCGCACATCGTACATTGTGTTCAAATTACAATTCATACCGGCCCCCAGCCCCTTCAGAAATATTTTACTATATCCAACTCGGGCTTTTCCTCCCAGTAATAACTTTTCCAGAGCTGGTTTGTATCTGCTTTTACTCTGAATGCATGTATTCACACTAGGGGAGAGATGTGAACTCTCCGAAACTATTGGAGTGCTCTATCCCACTTCTGATAACAAAACTATGCACGCGAATATATATTTTATGTATGAACAGCTTTTGAAATTCTATTCAAGTTATGTCGCTACTGATGCCGACGACTTCGGAATGTTGAAATTTTGTGTGTAAAATATCAACGAATTGACCACAAAACATATTTGAAATTTGTATCATACAGGAGATGAAATAAACATATGAGAGATGTCACTGATGTGCAAATTCAATGGGTCCACACAATTTTTGACTAATTATTGAGTATATGTTTTTCATTAACTATGAAAAACATGGTAAAAGCTTAAAGAAACAAATAATCACGAAATATGTTAATTAAGTTAAGACTCATGTAAACGGGGTCGTGAGTTCGGCACCTACTCTGAATAAACTGACATCGTCCAGTAGAGATGTCTATTTTCACTTGAAAATATAGATCAAAACTATGTTTTAAATTGAAAATAGACCATTTTGGACTGCGGTGTAAAATAGCAATAAAAAAACTCTCACACAATTCTTGCCCGAATCGAGTTGGTATTTAACTCAGCTCACGGACCGGCCCCTTACTTCCCATAATTTTTTATTGACAATTATACGTGTACATTTATTTTTAAATGAAATTATTCAATGTGTGTATGGAAAGGATTTGGCCATTAGAGTACTGAATTTCTATTTCGATAGGTCATTTCAAGAACCTTTGACGAAGAAATCAGAGTCTGGAGATGAATTTTGAGCTTAAAATTCAAATAAAGTTTTTTTCTCCAATAATTAAAATTATTCAAAAATTTAAATATCAACTTATAAAAACCTCATGCTAACTCATCCTTATGAAAAATACATTCTGTTAAAAACTTCTTTCTATAAATGTTCTAAAAAAAGGTGTTTGGTGAGTGTGAATGGTGAAAAATTTTATGTAATATTCGTTTCTAACAAAAAAAACCCTTCCTAGTGTGTGGACGGTTGTGACACTCGTTCTTTTCTTGTATGATTTGTTTTTTCGACTGGGTACGGTTATTAACGGCCATTTTTTATGATCATCATTAATTTTGTTAATTTTCTCGTTACCAGGTAAAAGTAAATTAAATGGAATTTTAAAAATTTGTTTGCATAGAATTACTGAATTATTGCCCTTAAATGCGATGAATTAGTTTTAAAAGTAAATCATACAAGAAAAGGCGAGTGTCATAACCGTCCACACCCTAGTGACGGTTTATTGTCAGAAAGAACTTTTTTGTCAGCAACAACATTTATTATTAGAAATATATAAAACAACATAATAAATTATTCAAAGCTAATGTATATAATATTGCAATATATAACAAAACATATTTTAAACAAAGTTATTAAGAAATCTTAGTAAAACTTTTTTTCCTTATATTGATTTTTTATTTCTATTTCTCTTTTGAATTATGTCTTAGTTAAAATGAATTTTTTTTTATCTGTTTAATTCTTACCCGAGAAAAAAACAAGAACTACATGTTACAAACGTATCTATAAATTTGTCACAACCGTACCCAACGCACATTTTTTTTGAAAATGAATCATCATTATGACTGAGCTAAATTATATTGATAAATGACCAATAATGTTCAACTAATAGCAAAATAAACGAAGTAATCTATCTATATACAAGTAACAGTTATTATTAAAAAAAAGTCGAACAAATAAACTTTCTTTTGACTCTTTAAAAGCATGCTAATGTAGGACGCTGACTAAAAGCAATAAAGATAACTTGTTCAAACAAACATACATCTTGCTCCCTTTGGACCCTTTCTCAAAATTAGTATAGTTTAGCTGGTGCGACGACTATCAGCACCGTACCCTGGCACAACCGTACCCAGTCTCATCTATGCTTTAAGAAAAATGTCATTTACACTTAACAATAAAAATAATAAGGTATTAATATCAACAGTGCATCGTGTAAAACTCGATTATTATCAAAGAAATATCATTAAAATACATCATTTACCAATCACACTTTAAGTAAGTAATTTATTACTGACCTGCACCAATTCGTACTAAATTGCCCCATACTCATATTAATTATTAATAGCATAAGAAAATTTAATTATTAAAAATATAAAACGGCAAATTTAATTTACATTTTATAGCATTTCTGCTCGAAGTAGCAGAGAATATCTGGCGACCCTCGTCGTAAACGTGAGTTATAAAAAATATGTTATAACAAGGCCGTTATTAATATATAAAAAGTGAGGTTAGAGAATGCAGGCAATCCATTCCTACTAGAGTGAGCATGAAAGTTTATTTCATCGGTACGCTCACGTAAGTACGTGCTTTAAAATTCTATGCATAGCTAAGGAGAAGCTTATAATCTGCCGAATTTTTCTATTTCATACTTTCTTAGTGCGTGATACCGGCCCAAGGTGAAGTTTAATATAATAATCATCGTTACATTCGAGCATCGTACCAGAATACACCTGAGAAAAAATTCTGGTAACGAGAAGTTAATATTAAAAATACTAGAATTATTATAAATTTTAATTTTGCATGATAATTATAGTTTTCTTCTTATATCAGCTCTGTAACTCATTCTGACTCTGATTGTTATAATTAATAAAAAAAAATTGCATCATGTTAAGTATACACTTGTTAAATAGATTTATGCTTGAATAAACATATTGACACATAGGATAGGGCGGGACACAAAGATCCAAGCAAACAACTATCTGACTAGGTTCAGTAAAACTCTCAGCTAATTCACCATTGTAAAAATATGTTTTTTTTTGCTGTTTCAAAATTTGTCACCTGGTCCTTTTTACACAACAGGCGGTGTAAAATGGGATGGCCGAAGGGCAAACAGGCCAAATGTCTTATTTTCAATTTTAAAGAAATTTTACAAAATTATGGCTAAATTATTTAACCAATATGAAATAAACATTTCAAGGATACATTTTCACAAAGATTACTTTGTAAATAAGATTAATCTTTATATTTTGTCAAATTATTTTTTTTAATGTATCTTTATGTTTCTAAGGTTTCTGAATATTTTGGCATGACTTAGAAAAAAATGATGTTCGCATGTGCTTTTGTGTTTTTTTTTTTTGTATAGCGAAGGAAATGCATTTATTTATGTGTGCGTGCGTGCGTGTGTATGTGTGTGTGTATGTGTGTTTGGAAACAAATTTTTGGCGACGATTACGGGAAGACCGATTTTAATGATTCAATTATCATTCGATCCCCATCGATTAGGAAACATGCTGATTATTTTTTAGTAAAGACAGGTCCAGCCGTTTCAAAGATACGGGGCAAAAAGTGCCAAAATTGGTAATTCAGTTTTTGAGAAAATGGAGCGTCCGATTTGAATTATACAAAAAACATTTCATTTGTATTGACAAAATGAGGTACTGGTAAAATTTTTGGGGAAAGCAGGTATACCGCTTTCGATTATCGACTGAAAAAGTGAAAAAAATTCGATTTTGCGATCAAAAATGATAATTAGACATATGCATATCAAATTATCAGATATTTTATAAAGATTTTAATAACAAATACAAAATTTGTTCACATTTATATGGGTTCCGTACCAATGTTCATTTGTTAGACTGCGTTTCAGCGCTTACGCGCTTCAATATTCCTTCTCTAAAACAGCCACGTAGCACAAGTTCTTTGAAAAAAAGTTCAAATTTTTCTAAAATTTCAAAACTCAAAAATCTCTTTTTTTAAGTATTATATAGCTTTTTTCTAAAAAAAAATAATAAAACGTTAAATATTTATATGCTAGATGTAGATGCTAGGGTAAAGGTTCAGTTACTTATTACGCCTACTTATTAGAGAAACTACAATATAAAAATAAATATTGATCTAACTTAAATTAACAATATATCTTACGGAACAATCAAATAAGGTATATTTAAAAATTATTTTACGATCTCCTAAACTGAACAACAATGCTCATAAACTAACAACGAAAGAAAATACTTTTTGTATGGACTTTCAAACATCCCGTTTATCTCCCGATAGCAATGTCGTCGTGAGAATCAAGGTGTTGGCTGGTTATACATATAAACTTTTAAACATTTGAATTGAAAAATTCTTCACTTCACTGGTTTTTGAGATATCAGTGATGGACCGATTTTACCTGAGCACTTTTAGCACCGTTATACCCTAATTAAATTGCATTAGTAAACTATTTCCTTTTATGTTATTTATGAGTAAACCGAACATTAAATATATGTTGTATTTGATAGAAAAAAATAATTATCCACAAAGGTGACGGCACGCTAATTAGTTTGTTTTTATGTTACCCTCATACTATAAATATGGAATTGTTACAAATCCAAATGAAGCAGAAGCATGTAATTATATCAAGACAAACACAGACAACAATCCTTCGACCTTTCAACGACAATGTCTTGCCAAACAATTGTTTCCTTCTCGAAGGATGGGCCTGATGGGATAGTCGGTAGGCAACGGGAATGGGTTCTACGTTTGACGTAGAACTATTTCCGGAAATATATTAGCGGTCAGTTCCGGTATCCGGTTATAGCCGGTTGCTTGTCGTTGCCGCGTTGCTAGTAATGAAATGACCGTCTGCGCTTTTGAACGGTATTGCTGCCTCGAGATGAAGGTACAGCTTATGTCGGAATCGGGTTTTGACCGGCACTAGTTCTAATTTGTTACTTTATACAATAAATAACGGGTTTTGAATTGTAGAACAGATATTCGATTGAAGTTGTGCTGAAAAGATATGTTAGCTACAAAATATTCCAACATGGATTCTCCACAAAAACACACGACAGATAGGTAACTCACTCCAGAGTTATCACTTTGGTACAACTTCCTCCCTCGGAGTGAATCCGAATGGAGTTGTCTCACAGAATTTGTCATATCCGACTTCCCTAAACTGGTACTAAATCTGTTAACTTGCTTGAGATTTTTTACTAATACAAAGATTTGGGTCAAAAGTGGTCTTTTTCTCGTTTCACAGCCAGTTTTAGGATTTTTCAGGTACATAATGTCTCAAAATAATGCTATTTTGTATTCTATGTTCTGTATACAATAATGTTTGTCCGTAAATGAGCTCTTTCAATAGTATACAAGCAGCTAAAAAATATTTAATATTATATTATAACTTTTACACAATTATGATTTTATAATTCTGCAAAAGTAATAGTATGCTAATCAAACTACCTGATGTATAATTAATTCTTGAAAAGGAGATACTAAAAGAATGTGAGGTATTTTTATTTTGTGAAAAATAACACAAAGACTTGTTCTTATTTCATATATAAGGTTCACTGCATTATTTTCATATAAAAATAAACATATTCAAAGAATTCTATATTTTCTCTTCAACAATACTTACAAAATTGATTTTGGTTTCCAAGTTTTTTGTCAATTTGAGATTTGTATGGATATTGAAATGCATAAAATAGTAATCATTATAATAAAATGAACAGAAATGTTTGAACTATTTGTAAACTATTTCCAAAGCCTTAAGGGAGTTGGTAGGTTTTTATTTTTTTTTTTCGATTTTGAGATTTTTTCATATTATGAAAGCTAAAAACCTTAGAATTATTTAAAAAAAAATCATCTCAATATCTATTTTTTTAACGAAGTTATTATATTATATCTCTATATGTATGATCCTCTGAAACCGTTTTTTTCATCGCTCCGCGAGCTGTTGTATGCCAGCTGCTCTCTTTTTCATTATAATACCTCATGCACATGACCCTTTTAATGTGTCAGCATCTTTGAACACCATGGTGTATTTAGAACATTAAATTAAATTGTGTATTTAGTATATTATATTAAAAACTTTAAATACGTTTTTCTCAAATTGACTTTTTTCAATGCGGTACCACAAAATAAAAAAAAACTACAAGTCGGATCGACATGCATTTTTTTTTTAATTTGTTCACCACTGCAATACCTAGTTCCCCCTACCTCAAACAACTTGATAACATTACGCAAAAAAAAAATTGCGAAGCTTCTCGCCCAAAAAAAGCTTTTTTTGACACTTTTTTTTTAAATAGCTGTAATTTTTTTCCTTCTTGCTTTTTTTCTTTCATTTTGGTAGGGGGACTGAACGATAACTACAATACTTGAATTATACTATATTTTATTGTTTTTTTTCTTTTGTTTTTAGTTATTTTTATTATACGCCGCTGGAGGTATCTACTAATTTGTAATGAACTATTTTACCATATACTTGTCAGCATTCTCTGCTTAATATAGTAACAACAGTAACAAGTACAGATTGCAGAATAAATTGGAATAATCTGGCATCTTTCTGAAGTGCAATTATAATACATCTCTGAAGTTAGGTTTTATGTGTAAAACGCTCGATCGTACTGCAAATACATCGCTTTTTGACAGCTTCAACTATCATTTTATATGAAAAAAAAAGAGCGTTGCCATAACAACGCTATGTTACAGTATATTTTACCGGAGAATAGGCCCCTCAATCTTTAGTAGTAAAATTCTATATGCGATGAATGCTCTTTGTATATTCTGAATTCGAATTTAAATACAAAATCAATATTTCAAAGGCGAACTTAAAAATTATAGTTATTACCAAGCTTTTTCATCATGTAAATCCTGTGTATTGAAGTTTAAATTAATATTACATAACAGTTAGCATAACCGACTTTAAACGCGATCAGTTCAGCACAAACAGTCTAACATTTGATCTCGGCTCGAACATATCGTCGGCTAAATGAATTTTCGATTACGGAATATTAATTTAGCTTCAAAGGGACTCATTGGCTGCGCATTGAGTGCAGTAATAGCTATTTGCGATTGATACGCATACACTACACGGTGTTTATAGACGCAAATGTAATTAGCCAAGCTTTAGTACAAACATTAGTCAAATCGGTACTTCCGCAATAAAATTGCAATTGATAGCAACATCGAAAACCATTTTTATATATACATAGCTCATGCATCAAAACTTGAATGTTCTAAAAGGTGAAGAAGTGATTAGCTAGTTCTGCACCAGATACAAGACTCGGCTAAGTACTTGGAAAGCTCCAATAATTTGCCTTAAGGCACGATGCCATGCATGCCAATAGTTCCAGCTAGGTTCAAAAAACAAAGTCGATCAATTAATTGACCCCCCTTCATTGCGCAAATTTCCGTTTTGACCATTGACCACATATAAATGGAGCACCCTGTACTTATTATTTAACAATACATTTTTTATAAGGTAAGCGAACAGCTGATCTATTTATTATAATTTTACATTACATTTTACATTTACATTATTAGCATTTATCTAATATAAATGATATGATATTTAATTGACGGAAAATACAAATTTTGACAAGGGGACATATTTTTGATCTATATTTTCGAGTAAAACTGGATTTACCACTGCTTGATATCAAGTTACTGTAATGCAGGTGCATTAAAGACAAAATTCAAAAATCTCCATTTTTTCCTTAATATCTCAAAAACGAAAAAATATAACATATAGAATAGATTTTTAATCTGTTTTCAAAAGTTAACTACAACAATTTTTTTTCATGTAGAGGGGCAAAAATTCTACCAGCGCCTATCTTCATATAATTTTTTTTACAAAAACAACCACCATATTTTTCCCAATCGAATGAAAATTTTCTATTACCTTAGCAAGGAATATATATTTTGTAAATACTATGTGGTGTTGCAAAGTTTGCAAACAAAGTGCTTGGATTTATATTTAGAGCCTGCAAATATTTTACCTGTCAAGGATTTCTTGCAACGCTCTGTTACTCATACACGATCCTGAAACCAAATGCAACTCCTATTTGGCTGTTTGTAATAAGCAAATCGCTATATCGAATAAATGTGAATATTTGCAATAGAAATGCTATTTAAATTAGGCAATTAATAACAGTAATTGATAATTGTAATTTGAAATTTAATAACTTCAAAAACATCGAAAGTATAAAACTTTACAAGTTTTATTATTCATGACATTCCAAATACAGGATATATACATAAGAATAATATTCTATCAGAAATTGAAATTGAAAAACAAATTAGATTATACCACATAATGCAATAAAAAAATTCAAACTGTTTTATCAGATTATTTTTGTAGTTAAATCTTAAATTCTAACGGTAGTTATTGATATTTAGTTCTTAAAATGAAATGCAGTTTTCGCCTTCCCGTAGGGTAAGTTATTGTAATTTTTCATTTACATAATAAACTTTGGTTTTTTCAACAGCTGTTGTTGAAGAGATGTTTTTTGCTAACGAACATCTTAACCTATTTCATATTTTTTCGTGAAACGACAGCCCAGTGGTCACCCCATTTTTTATGAGTAGTCTATATATATAAAATATATATATATAGTGTTGGTGACGAGTGACGATTTTTACTCGAGTATGAGATATATAACCCCAAGTGAAAGTTTGATATCATACTAATTCATATCGAGCTGGCCGATCCCGGGACTAGTTTGTGCTAGTCCACGTTCTTAAACTTGATTACATCACAAAAAGCTAAATCAACTTTGAAAAATTATCATATCTAAAATCTAAACGTCTATGTTTGAAAATCTATATACAAAAGTATTTTTATTCGTTGTTGGTCTTTTCAGTTGTGAACACTGTTGTTTAGTTTACGAGACCTTAATATAATTTTTAAGTATACGTTATTTAATTGTTTCATCAGATGTATCGTTATTTTTAAATTGTACACAACATAATTTTTATATAACCTCTATAAAAACTTACATATGGGGTAAGAAGGACCAACTGAACTTTTTACCCTGGCAAAGGTGAAAATATCAAATAGTAAGCAAAATAGTAAATTAAGATTAAAAAAAAACAATTTTTAAGAGAGAAATTAAATAGTTATTCCAACTCTGCTGATAAATATTCTTGACGAAATACCAGATCAATGTTATACACAGTGCTATCTTTGTAAAAAATGTGCCCATAGAAAACTTATATTTTGTATTGGTTGAATGAATAACGCAACCATTTCGCAAAATCCCTTTAAATTTAAAATTGGGTCATCAGATCTGTTTGTAAACTGGGTGTCCCCTTTTACTCAGCCTTTGGGGTACAAAGACACATGACAAATTTTAGAATAATAGTGAAGAAGTACATTTCTATAATTATGAATTGACTGGAAATTTTACTGAACACAGTAAGATAATTACTTGTTTGACACGCGTTTGTGTTGTGATGTAGTTCATTTGATTTAGACAGTATAATCAATTTCAGTATAATTTTAGTTTAGACAGTATAATTAATTTTAGTAAAACTGACTTAAAGTCAAATTAGACTATTGTGCACCACCCTAACCGATCGCAAAATGTTTTTAAGCTAAATATCCTTCACCTGGCTTTTCTGAATCAATAAAAAATTCGTCACTATTACAAAAATTGTAATAATGATAATTCACATAAATAGGACAATGGTTTGGATTTCCTCCCAAAAAATCGACTGATAATCGAAATCATTACAAGAGCCTATAGAACCCTTGCGTTCTGATTGATGTTCAAATAATATTTTTAAAAAATTGCCTTTATAATAGCACTTAGATAAAAACCCCACACATAGGAAAATGGTGAACCGATGAGTTGCCTCCCATAATAATACCTTAAGTCATAAGACTTGAACAAGAACAGCTTATAGAACATATAAAGTAATAGTTCTGATTGCTGTGGAAACAATAAAAAATAATAATAATAATAATAATACATAGCACTGCTTCATAATATATTTCTATAATATTGTAAATACTTTTGTGAAACTTTTTTACAATGTACCTAACCATATATCAAAATAAAAATAAAACTACGAATCAACAATTCTGAAATGCAATAAAAAACTGAATAAATAAAGGTAAAGCACAGCATAACAAGTATAACTCAACACCACAAAACAATTTGAAAATTTCGCGTAATATACGCTCATACATGCAGGTAAATTTGTTTTCAAGAGTGAATAAAAATGCGGGCACATTTATGAAAATGTATACAAGCGGCGCGGAAATGACAGAGCATTAAATTACTGTGACGGGACGAAATAAAACATTCCGTTGTTTCGGAAGGCATAATGCGTATTTATTATTCGAGATTTTTTGGCCTATTTCTGTTACAGTATGCCCACCTATATATTGTCATACCGGGTTATGTTTGGCCGCGGTAGAAACGCGGGGACGTGTGCGCGATGCGGGACAACAATGAAAAAATACCATTAAATGACTCTAAGTATGTGAAATATTAAACGCAATAAATAAGAACGTATTCGGGAATTTTTCTCTCGAATGTGACCCTCCGAATAATATATTATTTTGAATAATTTCGGTCCTGTAATACTTTCTTTGCCTTTGAAATTGTTTTAAAGTTTTCGTTAATTGATATAGTATTTGAACATAAAAAATAAAAGTAATTTAGTAAATAGGTGCAACACTTAAAACATAATAAACTGTTTACACAAATAAAACCTAAGTAGTGTTAGATACCTTTATAGATTGTTAAAAAATGGAAAGATGGTAGACAAAAGCTAGGGGAAAAAATAAGGCAAAAAATCTCCTTTCCAACTAATTTTAAAATATCGTTGACTGATTGAAGAATATATGGTGCCCTATATATTTATATAAAATCCGATAAGAAAAAAGTATAAAATATTATAAGTAAGATATGCATAAGTAGGTAGATTTATTAGAATAAAACATCGATATAAGTAAAACCACCTGTGTAGATATTATGTAGTCACAGTAAGAAATGTTTAGATGAAGTAATTGTGATTGAATTTAAGAATATTGTAAGTGGCTAATGTACTTGTATATAAAGTCAATAAATCAATAAACAAAAAAAATAATAAACATACCTTATGGGTCTTGATTTTGTTTTAATTGGAAATTATTTGAATATAAAAAGTTAAAAAACATGTTAATAAATTGACTGAGAACATTCAAGGACTCTAAACTCTTAATTGAAACTTAACTGAAAATAGTTAGGTAAGTTAGAAATTAAGTTAGGTAATACAAAAATTTAACTTATCCAACAAACGGTTTAATAAGGGTTGGTAAGACTAATAATAAAATTCAGTACAATAAAAATATTATTGAATTCTAAAATGATAACTAGCCATTTTCAAGATACGGACTGCATTTTAGGTATTTTTCATAGTATCCAATCCAATTTCATAGTATCCAATTCATAATTCAAGGGATAAAAATTGAACATTATCCAGAGAAGACATGGTTTCTAGAATGATCAATGTTTATGCAAGTATTTTCGAAATTTTATTTCTGTCACACTAAAAATGGATTAAATATAGTCTAAATGTATTACAGATTAATTCAATTTTTAAATTGTTTTACTGATGCGTCTATTAATTAAACTATTTTATTTAAAAAGTGCGTTGATGTGAAATTAGTTTAAAAAAATGTAAAACTTATAGAAAAAATTAACGATAAACTCAAGTCATTCATCCCTGTGAAGTGTATTAAGTAATTTAGGTAAAAAGTGCACCAAGAAAAGTATATTAAGACAAAATTAATAAGTCATAAAATTCATCCTTTTTAAATTTGACGTAGATATCTAGATACTATTTGTACTATATTTTAAAAAAACGTATAAAAAATTTCGTTCGTGTTATTATACACATAATTTAACAAATACTACAAAAGTCAAACATTTTTCTCAAAAAAATGATCAGCGTTAATTTTATAATTATGTTTGTTATGAATAAATCACTTTATTATAAACAACTGATATATACGTATAAATTCATGCTTACATGAATAATTTGATAATAAACTATATGCTATATTTTATTTTATTAATTTTCTAAAAATAAAAAAAAATTATATATCTTTACGTTTCACAGGTTTTTGAACATTTTGGCATACTTTAGAGAAAAATGTATTGGATGATTAGGTTCGGATACAAATTTTTGCAGATAATTTCGGGAACATGGTTGCTTTGAAAAAAAGTTCAAAATTTCCGAAATATTTCAAAATATAAAAAAAAAACAATTTTTTCAAAAGTTTCAAAATTCTAAAATATCATTTTTTTCGAAGTTTTAAATCTTTTTCAAAAAATTTCATTTTTGGTACGAGAAGTTCCAGAAATTTGCTTTAAGGCACGATGTCATATATCACTAGTTTTGATAATTTTACAGTTTTTCAAGATGTAATTTTTGCAAAGGCAGGTACATAAGCTGTGTTAAACAGGAACTTATTCATGGAAGTGTAGTGAGAAGAAAAATTCTTTTTTATGCAATGTACTACAATAAAATTTTATCTTCTACACACTTCTTTAAACGGGAATACCAGGAAAGGCAACGTCTCGTGCTCCCCTATTTTTACTTTTCATCTAATTCTAAATCAATCAAATAAACATAAATAATTTTCCTAAAAATCTAAGCGGATAGTGTGTAAAACTGTATATGCATCTCGTATCTCTCGTATCTCTGTGTATTTATAATTAGTCCATGTATTTTTAATTACAGTTTCAGCTCCGAAAGAGATAATAAGCAATGAGCAAATGTACTACTAAACATATCAGCAGGAGCTTCGCTCCGCATACACAGTACCATTGTTTTTCATATCGCCATCGAGGTCAGTAATATTTTATAGAGTGCAGAGCAGAGAGCATCTATTTTCGTTGCGCGGATTCCATTCGGAAAAAAGAGAAAAATCAAATTAAACAAAAAAAAATCCAATGCACACACACAGCGGGGTCGGTGATGTTTGCTGCTTCAACGGAATCTCATTATTCGTTATGAAACTAAACAACAAAAACAAAAATATACAAAATAGAAATAAAAAAATGGGCGGACGCTACCGCCTGCAGAACAATGCCAAAACTACATCAAGCTGAAATCATATTAAGCGAGCCAAAGCACGAAACTTCAACAACTCGGGCGCTACGAGCGATGGCAACAGATATACAAAATGTTATGGAATTGTTTCAAGACTATTTTATATGTTCATTAGGAAAGTTTTGGGAAAATTTTAGTTATTAAGAAACATGATGTATGATAATAAAAAAGACAATTCGTGATCAAATTTAGATTATTAAATAGATAACAGATTATATGCACATGAGTAATTTGTTAATGTCTATGCTACTTTCTTTCATTATATTGACTGTAATATTCATGAATGTTAACTGATATTTGTTGATGGCTGTAACATGAATAATAAATAAAAAAAACTTATAAATGGTTAATAAATTAGGACCATACACGTAGTATGTAGTTCTTCAGACAAATTGCATTCATTCTCAATTTTTGAAGTAAAACTTCTATAGGCATATGTGAATAGAGATCTGTCGTTGTATGCGTCCCGGTGTCCACGTTGTTTGCGTACCGATATGTACAAGTAAATCGGCATAGATAAACATTTTAAAGTTACATTGTAGTACAAATCTTGATTAATGAAGAATGCCTGAATCAGAAGAATATTTTACCCTGTTCCTTGAAAATAATAAAACGTAAAATGATAAACGTAAGTTTAATGATTATAAATTATTTCTATATTATTCATAGTTTCTAGAAATCTGTGAAATTATTAAAACAGAAAATATTTTTTAAGCAAGACAGATATTAGAGCTGTTCAAAAAATGAGATTATATCGCCAGCCAATGAATGTATGTTAATTATAATTGCATGAAGTTCTTCAAACACAATTACATGATGAGTGAAGTTGCGAAAACAATATTTGTTTAGGCGTTGTTTAACATAATGCACTGTTTGAACGAATTTTATAGAATTTGTTAATCAGCAATTACTTCATTTCTCTAATGAAGGTTCATTCCAAAATGCAAATTACAATGACAAACCGATCATGTCATATTTGAAGTAAGATTTTAATTACATTGTTGTTTTTAAATATTTAACACATTTTTAATGCTATTATAAATATTTAATTTGTAATATATCATTATATGAATATATATAATGGTTGACACTAATAAAAGTGTGCATTACAAGTGTTACCATATTACTAATAAACATTATTCAAAATTGTTATATTATATTTATTTTTACTTAAATGCCATCTTACAGTAGCAAATAAGTTTTACTTCAATCGCGTGTGAAGCTTACGCGCACTCTTTTTTTATATATTTTTTCATTTTTGTTTTTTGAATATCAATTAGATTTTTTTTAATTGATGAGATACAATTTCTCCTCAGCTACGTCGTTTTATAGAAGGCTATTCAATGGTATTTTATATAGATACTATATTAGTAGATATACTTCTTATTAGAAAGCAAAAGTTTCGAATAGTTTAGGTCTCTAACAGCAATGATTTCTACATTATTTGATAAATAGTTCATGAATCTGCATCATTTGCATATGTTTTTAAAAAAGAGATAAAACTCTAAATTTGTCATAACGTATGGTTCTAATTCAAAATTCATTATTTTTCCTATTATCATATTATCATATTATCACCATTATTTATAAAAATTAAAAGTTACGCTTCTAAAAAAATGAAAAATGTAACAATAAATCATAATTTTAAATAAATTTATTTTAATAAATTTAAGCAATAATTGACATACTGGCGACACCTCTACACACGGGTTGTCCTGTGGTTGTTGCCTATACACGACAGTCTTAAAAATTAATAATTGTAAAATTTATCTTGATTGTTTAAGTATGAAGTTTACAATGTTGTTTTAAAATTATAATTTGTGAATTTAGTTTCATATTTTCAAATATAAATGTCTAAGGTACCTAGAAAGTGAAAATGACTAATTATTCATATAATATGTCTGAGCTAATAAAGCATGTAACTAAAATTTTAAAAATTGCATGTAACTTTACTAAAATGTTTAAACATGTGTTTGATTATTTTTTGAATTTAATTGAATGTTTTATTGTACAAAATATTATATTTTAACTAGCGCAATTATAATACTAATAATCTTTTTTTATAAGATTTATTAGAATTAAATGAAACAGAAAATATTATTTATTATTATTAACTATTACTATACTATGTTATTGTTCAGATTCAATTCATTCGTGATATGTCATTGTATGAACACTAATGACCGATATAAAAACGTCGACCTGCAAAGTAATACAACGTCGTTCATCTTCTTTTTCAAGAAAAGAAAAGCATGAAAGGGAACATGGCGAAGAGGTAGGTAGGTAAGCAAAGTCGATAAAAGATAATGTCGCTTATGAATAGTTATTATCTGAAATTTCGGCAACGTCATAGTCAGGCCATCCGCGAAAAGGAGAAAAAAATGTCAACGCATCAAAATACTAGAGTACTGGATAGGGGAGACTGGGTACGTTGCGCCGCTTTTGTTTTGAGCAGACATAATTTTGGTAATTTACCAGTTAGCTGGGAGAAAAGTTAATTAAATGGCGATTTGAACATTTGTCTACGTGGAAATGCTGGAAGACTGTCTTTAAATACGAATTTTAGTCATAAAATTAAATCATACAAGCAAAGGGCGAGTGTCACGTCCTTTGTGGAGGTGTGGATAAACAAACATAAATAAAGGCTGAAAACAATAAGTATAGACTCCAAAATGGTTCAAACAGACTTTAATTGTCGTTAATAACAATAATATGTAACACAATACAACATGAACATATATGAGCCTGCTTTAGAGGCTTCAAAAAATCGTTTTTTGAAGAATTTTTAGGGAAGGAAATACATATTTAATTGAAACGAAACTTTTAGGTTTTGTTGTTATATATTTCAACATTTTTTTCATTTTCTTTATTAAAATATATATCATAATATGCTAAGTATAAGTATTTGGGAAAAAACAGGTTACAATTTTCATCGGAAACAAAACAAAAAACAAAACAAATTTATATTTTCAAAAGTATAGATTCTAGTTAAAGATAAAAAAAATCCAGAAAAAATGAAAAGTTCATTATTTTTTTGCAACCTAAAAAAATGTTTTTTTTTATATAAAAATTCACTTCAGCTTGTTTGAAAAGTGGCTAAATTATAACTTTTTTTTAAGTTTTTTTTAGATTAAATTAGAAGAGAATTTAATCTTGAATCAATATTGTCTCGGTTTGATAAAACGTTTAGTTGTTTTGAAAATAAAAAACCGAGAAATCGCACGTTTTGGAACGCCGAAAATAATTTGAATTTGTTTCTGAAATTTTAGGGATATATTTTTGACTAGTTTTGGAAAACATTTTTGCAAAACAAAAGAGTGCGTGTAAGGTTCACACACAATTGAAGTAAAACTTATTTGCTACTGTATAATATGGCATTTAAGTAAAAATAAATACATCATATAACAATTTTGAATAATGTATAGTAGTTATGATAACACTCAAGATGCTCACATTTATAAGTGTCGACCATTATACACATTTATAAAATATAATGATAAATCATAAATTATATATTTATAATAACAAAAAATATGTATAATATTTAAAATCAATAATGTAATTGAAGTCATACTTAAAAATATGACATGATCGGTTTGTCATTGTAATTAGCATTTAGAAATGAACGTTCATTAGATAAATGAAGTAATTGCTGATTAATAACTTCTATAATATTTCTTCACACAGTGGATTATGTTGAACAACGCCTAAACAAATATTGTTTTTGCAACTTCACTCATCATGTAATAATTGTGTATGAAGAACTACATGTAATTAAAATTAACATTCATTCATTGACTGATGGTACTTTTTTACTTTAATTTAATCTTCACCCAAAAAGGATAAAACTACATGCCACAAAATTTGTCACAACCTTACCCAATGCACACCTTTGAAAACAAATAATAATTATGACTGAGCTAAATTATATAAGCAAAATCTAATTGCTACTAATGTTGAACTTACAGCAAAATAACAAACAAAATGATCTATTTGTATACAACTCACAGTAAAAGATTTGATTGCGAAAACTTACTTTTGACTCTTCAAATGTCAAATTTTCTGCGGTCTACAGAACATGGTAACGCAGAGCGATGACTGAATAAAATAATGGAAACTTGTTCGAACAAACCTGCATCATTTTTTTCACCTTGGACCCTATGTCAAAATCGGTATAGTTTAGCTGTTACTACGACTGTCACTACCGTACCCTGGCACAACCGTACCCAGTCTCCCCTATCATACGTACGCAGCTACTTCTCTCTATATAGATCTTTTTCGCATGCATATAAATTGAAATATTAAACTCCGCGGCGATTTGATGGCTTTTAAATTAGGGAAAAAAGAAATTGGAACGGAAAAATGTAAGCCTTTGTGCTCGATGACGGCACGAAGAGCGTTTACCGTAACAAACTTGTATTTATCGGATTGATTGGACACTGATCGCTCGAAAATGATTGATTTATAATTGGGTTATGGCAGCTGTGTCGGCTAGAGACTACGAGGAAGTTAGAAATACATTCAATTGAATCCCGATAATGAATTTATATCTCGATAATTGTTCTGCTGCTCTCGCACGCTAAAAGTAATTGAATCAAATGCTTTTTGTTCTCTGCAAATCGTTCGGAAGCGATATTGTTTATTAGCGTCATAATTTTTTGAAAATTGGACACTTGTGAAAGCCTAAAAAATTAAAGTTTCACAATTGAATTGAATAGGTACTTATTTGCCTCATAAATCAAATTTGAACTTTTTCATTCATGACCTAACCATGAACAATTTAATTTTGTAACTACATGAATGTCTGACAAATGTATATATGTGTAGGGTAGCGCGGGGGATTAAGGTGCATTTTGACTTTGAGCAATCATTTTGTGAATACCACATCAATTATATCAAAACAAATAATACATATCAAACCAACAACTATATAACTATGTTCAGTAAATTCCCAGCTAGTTCATCATTGTACAAATGTGTTTTTTTTTCAAAAATTTGTCACTTGATTTTTTTCCCCATAGGCAAAGTAAAATAAAACCAGCCGGAGGCAAACAGGTCCATTGTCTTCTTTTTAATTTTGAAGAGATTGTACGAAATAATAGCTACATTATTCAACAAATGTAAAATATAAATTATATAGGTACATTTTTTACAAAGATAACACTGTATACAACCTTGTGCTGGTATTTCGTCAAAAATTCAGCCGAGTTGAAATAACGTTTATTAAATTTATTTCTTGTAAAATTGCTTGAATATAATTTAAGCCTAGTCAACTAAACAACAGTGCTCACAACCAAAAAAATCCAAACGAAAGAAAATACTTTTGTTACAGATTTTCAACATAGCCGTTTATCCAATGATATTAGTAATCCTAACATTACCCGTTTTTGAGATATTGGTGGTGGGGCCTTTTTACTCGCAGATCATTAAGTACCTCACTTCCCTAATACAAAAAAAAAACGATAATTTTAGTATGTAAAGTATGTGTGATAAGTGATATATGTGTATGCATGTAATAATTGTGTAGTCACTGAAAGATATTAAATATATAATTGAAATAAAAATGATATTAAAATTCTTTAATACACATCAAATTACAATTTAAACACTTTGATCTCGGAATTTAAATAAAACAATGCAAAATATGTGATAACAATTACAGAATTGAATTCAAATTGTAACACAAAATTAAAATATTTTAACCAGCATGGTATTCATTGGATCATTGGCTAGCTTTTCAAAGATCTTGATTTTTAAGAAAAAAAAAACGTTAATATCAAGATCACGTAATTTTTGAATTTTTTTCATCATCAAAAACCACTAATGTGTTATTGCGAAAACTAAATGCGTTGTTATAAAATCCGAAATTTTATTATTTATTCATTTCTATAAAAACAATTACAATTGAAGTAACATTTAATACTATATACTCATACCTAGACCGGGAATATAAAATAACTGTTCTTTTTTCAATAAATACGATCTCTATAAGCAATATAATATTTAAACTCTATTTTCTAACTCATATTACACTACGACCTTTGTTCCTAAAATCTATACTTTAAAAATACTTCCATATTCTAATTTTGGCGTTTTTCGATGAGATATAGATAAGAAAATAAAATACATTAATTTTATTTTATAATAGCTTAATATTGTTGCATTTGCTAATTAATATAAACACAAAATTGCGATTTAATAATATGTAGTTAGTTGAGTTGTAGTACACTTTCCACTCGCAAATCGGCGGCATCCGAGTGGAAAGGGTTAAAACCGAAATTACTTGATTATTGTTGAATATTTTTTTTATTTTTATATTATATAACAATCAGAGTTATTTGCACACTCTATGGCTATATGGCTAAATTACACATAATATTAATAATTATAATAAAAAAATAATAATAATAATCACAGAAAGGAAAGGAATAAAATAAATAAATAAAATCAAATAAAATAAAATAAAATAATCATAACTAAATAAATAAAATAAATTACAGATATAGAAAAAAAAAAATAAAATTGTAGTAATTGCTCCAATAAGAAATTGACTATGAATTGACTATTGAACATTTTTATTGTTCAAATATAAACGCATAAATTTATAATATAATAAAATTATTTTTGAATTTTTCAATGTTGTCTATGTTAGAAATATTTAGAGACAAAAAATTGCGTTATTGTATAGTTATGTGTAGTTACTTTGTAGAGTAGCAGTTCTAAAGCGACAAAAAAGAATTTGTAAATGCACATAATGAGAAATTGCTTAAGTAATGTTTAATTTAAATTCTAGCAATAAGGAATTGTTCTGTTAACCAGTCTAATATAATGCAAAAAAGCAATCTTAAGTGTAAAAATTAAAAAAAAGTACCTAATTTTAAGTATATTATCTAAAATTTCTGCAAGTAAAATTTATTAAATTAATAATAACTGTGTCATGTTGAAAACCCCATATTATACTAAACTTTAGCAAAATGAGAAACGTACCAACCAGTAACCATTGACCGATGGCGTCATTGTATCGCAAACTCAGCACTCGACAAATCAGCTAAAAATAATTCTCAACACGATCTATCTTAAAGTATGTTTAATGATCTCCGTCGAAGGTTGTAGATGAGATTTTATTTTATTATACTAGAGAAAATATCGAGCGTTGGAATTGACTACGTAGTGTATGTATGAAGACAATGCTTCGAGACTTGATATTCTACGTTTCAGAATTTACTACAACGAACCGCGGACAAGATAAACAATGGCCCGGGGCGAGCTATTTCGCTTGGCGGGTTTCCTATATGCATAACGCAATATACATTGTTTAACTTACGCTGATGTTCCAGGTGCATACCTTCATCTCACATTCTATAGAAATATATGTATATCAACATACATACACACACACGCGAAAATTGTACACCTATACATATATTTATGTATAACTATGAAATATGAAAACAATATTTAACAAATAAGAACGATATTGCTTACAAAATCAATTGTTCGAACTGTAAACCAACGTATATTGGACGGACTTTCTAAAATTTGTAAAAAAGATTATGACAACACGAACTTCAGGAGTAAGAATTGTGACAATTGACAACACAAAAGCCCTTTTAAATCCCACACATAGGAGAATGGCAAACCGATGGGTTGCCATTAAATCTTTAAATCTAATAAAATACGTTAGGTCATAAGTCTTCAACAAACAGCTTATAGAACATATAAGGTAAGAGTTTTGATTGTTGTTGAAACATTAACAAAAAAAAAAAAATAAAAAAATGTAAACGAAAGCCCTTTTGTAGCCTACGCTATTTTTAAGAACCATAGTTTTGATTTGAAAAATCTCAAAATTTTGTATTATGAAAACAATTAAAATATTTAGTTTGTATCATAGGCAAGTACTCCTGAAGTTTAAGAAAAAGTGGAACATCTCAAGAAAAGTATATAAACACACTTGACAAAATTTATATAGTTTTATTTGTAATTTTATTCTGCGAAAATGATTTTTATAAAACTAACAGTTATATATATATATATATATATATATATTATTAATTTATAAGAAAGATATTGTTTACAAAATCAATTGTTCGGACTGTAATTTGATGTATATTGGACAAAATTGTGCAAAAAATTTAAGACAACACCATAAAAGCGTTTTTGTAGACGCTATCTCTAAAAACAATAGTTTTGATTTGAAAAATTCCAGAATTTTATTATAAAAAAAATTATTTAAATGAAGTATTGAGAAACTAACGCAACACACATATAATATATATTTAAGCGTTTGGACTATAGGCGAGTTGTACTCCTAAAATTTCAGGAAAATTGAAAAATCTCAAGAAAACTATGTGAATTGACACATTATATAATTATATATCATTTTATTCGTAGTTTTATTTTGCATCTTTTCTTCTAGGAAACTTTTTATGCGATTTAAACCGTTTTTCCTGTTTAGGATAAGATGTGAGTATTAATTCAAAATATTTCATTAAAAAGATTCTTAGATTCGATTCAAAATTATTAGTTGTTCTTCCATTTGTAGCAACTTTGAATTTTGAAGTGTTTGGACTCTAGGAGAATCAGATTCCTGAAATTCGAGGAATATTGGAAAATCTCAAGAATATAGTATAGATCAATATATCAAAACAAATATAGTTTTTATCTGCATCTTTTTTCTAGAGAAACTTTTTATGTAACTCTAAACGTTGTTTATGGTACGTTATGAGTAAATATTTGAATGTTTCAATTCCAAATTATGTTTCTAAAAATTTCAGAAGTCATGTTTTGAGTCTCTATTTGTCATTGGATAAAACACAAAAAATATTAAGAATATTAAATAACGACAAAAGACAAGAATCATATTTGCTAAATAAAATACTTGATTAAAGATCATTTTTGTGAAGAAGAAATAAAGTATTTGATTTAAAAAATCAAGTCATAATTAAGTCATAATGATCATGATGGATTCATGTTGAAAAAAAATCTGTTCAAAACTAAAAAGAATTTATCTAAAAACTACATAATAAAATAACTAGGAGAAGTTACTTACAGTTGGACTATCCTGGTATCAAAACTGGTGTCAACACTTATTCAATAAGAAGAACCTGAAATAATATTCATTATTATTAATTACGGTTTGCTTTTAATATATAATTCATAAATCGAATGTATAAAAATATGATGTAATACTTTAGTACAGATTAAAAAGATTGAAATTGTTATTTTTACTCAAATATTTATATAAATTCACAAATTTATGAACTTATATTGGACCTATAAAATAAATTCAAAAATATTTATACTAAGTAATGATTTATACTAAATTTAAAAATAATTATACTGAATCGGACTCGTTCAGCGAAAAACTTGCTTTCTACATGACGTCATCGAAGGAAAAATAAAGGAACTGAAAGGATTGGGAAGAAGAAGAATGCAGATGATTGATGACTTACGCGAGAAGAGGAAATACAGGGAACTGAAAGCGAAGCATAAGACCAGGGGCATGGAATTAAAAGTTTGGAAAGAAAAATTCATAAAAGTGAATAAAATGTGATTAATCGTAATAAAATAGTAATCGAAATAATAAACAAAGGAGGGTAAAGGTATCATTGATTTATGGTACTCTCATAATATGGACCTGCCTGGGGGCAGACTACTATTGATATATATATATATATATATATATATATATAACCTTTTAAACGAAACATACAATATCTAAACCACTCTATGAGTTCTCATAAAGTTAAACATATACGATTTTTTGCCGAGAAAATGAAATTGTTCAAAATGCACACATATAACTAAAACTTTTTTTAATTCTAATCAATTTGAATGGCCAACTCTAGAACAAATAAAAGCAGAACATATTTTTCATATAACCCTAGTGTCAGTCATTTTACATCATAATCATTTCCTCCCTTCTCAATGTCAATCCATCGCCTGAAATAACTTAGTAATTTACGTCCTCCGCAGAACAGACAGAAATCAATGTTCAACCGTAAAATAGTTATGGTGTTGTAATTTGCGTGTGATCCATCAAAATCATAAAGCATAATAATGTAAAATCCCAAGGCAAAGCATCGCAACACTAATGAGACCTCGTTGTTAGTTTAAGATCATGTTATTTTCACGGGTTTGTGATCCTTACCCCTTTGTTCCTTACCACCGTAACATCAGTGTTACCAGAAACAGGGATACGTCTACATATACCTACATGTATCTATATTTAGTTAAATATATCTATATAGAGTTACATCATAGTAAATATATGTAAATGTATCTACATATACCTATATTTGCTCATATGTCTATTATATATAGAGGATGGCGTCAATACCAAACCAAACATGATAATAAGGAAATCCCCAAGGGCGTACATGGATAGACAGTTTGCCTAATTTTGTCTTACCCAGGGCTAGAAAGCTTCGGAATATTACACCAGACTAAATGCAAAATTTTATTTAAAACTATAATGATGGATAGCTCTAATATCCCAATTAATACTTCTATGCATATTATTTATTCAATACTATGGTAATTGAAAAAAATAGAAAAATTATTATATTATTAATTAATATAATTCAAATAAAGTGCATATACCAAATATATATTTTTGGTTTCACATAAATTTCAATTTGTCTATTGCAGCAAGGCATTATGTTCTTTAGATTTATTTACATATGCCTATTATAATCCAATGGTTGATCTTTTTAATTAAAACTTTTTTTCGATTTTTGAAAAATTGACATTTGGTAGTCTAAAATGATTAGTACAAATCATTGTTGTTATCGATTCATATATATGTAGAAATATTGAGACACAGGTGATAGGTAGACAGGTGGACAAGTAGGCAAGTAGACAGGTAGACAGATGGGCAGATAGACAAGTAGACAAGTAGAAAGAGAGACAAGTAGAAAAGTAAATAAGTGGACAGGTGGACAGGTGGACAGGAAAAATGTAAGGACAGGTAGTCATATGGATAGGTGGATAGGTGATAGGTAGACAGGTGGACAAGTAGGCAAGTAGACAGGTAGACAGATGGGCAGATAGACAAGTAGACAAGTAGAAAGAGAAACAAGTAGAAAAGTAAATAAGTGGACAGGTGGACAGGAAAAATGTAAGGACAGGTAGTCATATGGATAGGTAAAAAGTAAGGACAGATAGACACGTGGACAGGTAAGCAAGTACAAAAATAGAAAAATTGACACTTCGACAGGTAAACAAGTAGACTCTTAGATAGGCAAATCATATAGAAATCAAATATTTATTGATTAAGTCGATTACTTATGAATATCGCAAAGTTCATGGAATTTGCCTAAAATCAAAGAGCACCTTTTACCTAGTTGATCTATATTTACTAGGTGTACATGGATATCACTACTGCATGATAACATGATTTCAACATAGAACCTTGTGGATGCATAAAAATTTAATGAGAAATTTTGTTAGTCACATCAGAACAACAAACTTACATAAAAGTGCTTTGTAGTTTAATATCATTTAAAACAAAGGCATATATTTGTATAAACCAAATGATATTGAACTACAAAGCACTTTTATGGAAGTTTGTTCTTATTATGTGACTAATAAATTTTATGCATCCGCAAAGTTTCATGTTCAAATCTTGTTATCATACAGTAGTGATATCCAGTTTCACTTGAAAATATAGATCAACTAGGTGTAAGGTGCACTTTGCTTTAAAAAAAACTGCATGAAGTTTACGATATGTATAAATAATAGATAAATATTTGATTTAAGTTAAGATGTTCAAATTATATAAATTTTAATTATTAAATAATTAAAAGTAGTATATTGGAATTGAGGTTTTTCATCATATTACTAAAAAAACGTTTTGTAAATTAAATAAAAAATATTTATTTAATAATAGCAATACCCCCAATATTTCTACAATATTTACCCAACAAAATATTATAATGTTAACCGAATATTGGTAAATAAGTTTACCTCATGTTTTTAAACAATATTTATACAATAAGAGTAAATAATATATATCCAGTAATAGTAAACATTTTTATCTAATAAATGTGAGTGTTATTTGAACAATATCGGTAAATTGTATTTGTCGAGGAAAGCAAATAATAAAATTCCTTCTATGAAATTTTTTTCATATTTTCTTCACCAACAGTAACAAATTTGACAATTAGCATATTCAATATATTCAATTAGTTTTTGATTAATATTTACTAGTACTAATATTAATTTAATTCTAAATTTAATGAAATTGTAAATGTAATAAATATATTTGAAACGATGAGGATAGTGCAACGAGTATAACACATAGTAAGTATTGTAAAAATTTCAATATGTTATACTAATTTTTATGTCACACATATATGTCTGACATGACCCTTTAATAATTATTTTAATTTCATTCCTTTATTCTCAACTAGCCGTGTCTGACATGGCTTCTGCAGAACTTTTTAGCGTCAGACACATATGACTGACATAGAAAATAACGTGTTAAAAATGTATTTTTAATGAGTTGGAATAACTGTTTATTTAAATTAACTTTTGTAAAATTGTTTTTTAACTTATTGTAAAATAACAATACTAATTTAAAAATAACAATACATCTTATAAAACACTTAAATAACGTAAACATAAAAATATGGTGGTCACAGGAAAAAAGACTAAGAACGAAAAAAAATACTTTCATTTCGTTTATTCTACGATAGAAACGTGGTAAAAAGTGATTGCATCTATATTCCTCTACTTCAAATATTTGTCAAAAATGTCCTAACTTTACTTTTTTGAGATATCGACGGTGGGCCTTTTTAACCGAGAACCTTTAAACCCCGCTCCACCCTAACAACATAAAATTTATTTTTGTTTTTCTATGATTAGATAAATGCATTCTTTTTTAGTATTTATATAATCCAAATTACCAAATATTCAATTTTATATCACATGACTATTTATAATTTCGTTTATTGCGCTTGAATCACGTTATTTGAATACCCGCTCTGTCAATCGAGTCGACTTTTGCGTCTCAATAAATACAATATTGATTCGCATCTTAAATTTTCTACCTTACAGAATCGGCACCGTAATACCTTTAGAACAGACCAAAATGTCACTATCCCTATACTCGGCAAAACCTCATTTCAATCTAGTATGAGATAGATAATCTTGTTTTTTCTGGCACAGAGTCCCATTTGCATCAACCTATTCAGGATGGGATCGGCCATCACGGGGCAATTCTTTTTCCCTCTATTGCCCGTGTTATTCGCTCTTGTAAGTAACAGTCAGACATCAAAGCTAAAAAATATACTACCGTCCCACAAAGGGAGACAGGAAGCAAAGACACGCCTATATCACCCTTCAAAATGTCAAAAAATCGAACGGCAATCTCGCTCAAATACACTCAAAATACCCAACCTATTCCCTGTATAGGTAAATTGATAGCAGGGTTGGACGATCGGAATAAGGTAAATGCCCTGCACAAAACGATCAGGGCTATTCATCGAAACACTCGAATTGTTTAAGAATTGTTGCGACACTATTATCGACACTCGCTTGGAATTGCTTCATGATTCGCAAAAATAAATGTAAAGTCGATGGTAAGTATAAGTTAGTTAAGAGTCGGGGACATTCTGAGATATTTTATTCAAATATTCACAGTAATTCAAAGGATATTTATGCATACTCAACCGTTCATAATTTATATCAGACAAAACATGAATAAACTAGAAGTGTATGGTACTAGTGGTGCATTGTGCCTTAAGGCAGATTGCTGGCACTTTCCGTACCGTAATGAAGTATTTGATAAATATTAAATGTTTTCAAATAAATTATTTTAAATATAGTCTCTTTCATTATTTTTATTTTTTGAACTAAATATACAAGGTTTTGAATTGAAAGACGACGATTATATACGTATACAGAAAAGTAAATAATTTAAAGGATGTAAAATAAAGGACATTGTCTAATATTTATAAGAATTATATAAACTGAATTGCAAAGTTAAAATCATTTATTTGAAGTTTATAAGTGAGCTTTAGAACTTGAGCTAGAATTAAAATTTCAATATTCGAAAAAAAATCTGGAAATTAAAAAAAAAAATTCTTTTCCCAAAAGCAGAAAGTTTTTTGAACCATTAAGATCAGATGCTTCTTTTTCTCAAGAATTGCGATTTTTTGCACATTTAAAACTGATCAGCACGTCTCCCCGTTAGTAGGATTCAAATGTTTTGTGAATTATCCAAATTGGTTGATCCGTGCGCCCGAAATTGTGAACTAAAAATTTTATCCATATATATACACACACATCCATTGTTTCTAAGGTTCTGAAACGTGAATTCATGTAAAAAATTTCAATTTCGATTTCTGGACGATTACTATAACTTACCCTACTGGAAGTTAGTAAAACTACATATTAATTTGATTATGACTAACAGTGCTGATCTTGATGATCAAACATTAATGAATAATTTTGTTAATGAAAATCATTTCTATAGTATACCTTTATCAAAATTAATATATCCATATAGGTCTGTACTGAAATTATTTTGATTATACTGAAATAATAAATTTAGTCAAGAGGCTGGAAATGAACATAATTTTTAACGATTTTTTAAAATCACACATTTTTAGAATTACAGATTTTTCAAATGACATATTTAACATATTGCACCTTGCAGCTACAAAATAATATTTGAATATTGTTTGATTACCAATTTTGCTTTTCAATTTAAATTTTATGATATAATAGCCTTTATTACATTTGCTAGCAAGAACAAATAACTCACATAATCAGTAACAAAGTAGTGTGATCATTTAACCACTTTCACAATTATTTTAAGTGATTTCTTGATTTAATTTTGCTTTTTATCAATTATTATTTTCATAGAAGCTAAACTTTTTTTTAATTTTGTGGACAATTAAAATATAATTTTGCAAATATAATTTTATTAAATATGATCGAATGATATTTAATGACCCACTGAATGAACATGATTAAAAGTAATTTTATAAATAAATTAATAAGTGAATGATTAATTAAAGAAAGAATAAAGTGAATAAATAGTAATAAGTTTGCAAATAAAAATAATAATAATTGAATAATTAAGAAAATCAAAGGAATGATAGAATTGTAAAATAATTAAATAAAATATAATAATTAAATTAACGAGTAACTCAATACCTGAATAAATAAGTAACTAAATTGAAGAATGAATGAACAATTAAATAAATGAATAAATGAAATAAAAAGTAATAGCAAAACCCAGTAATGAAATATTAAAATAGTAAGTAAGTATACTAATGAACAAAATAATAAATGAATATAATATTAACAAATAAAATAGTAAAACGATATAATCATAAATGAATAAAATAGTAAATGAAAAAAATGATAAATAGATATAAGGATGAATAAATCAATTATTATTAAGCGATTAAAAAAATAAGAAATCAATAAATCAATAAATAACTAAATAACTTAACAACTAAGCAGCTAAATACAGGTGTCTAATAATAAATTAGTAAATACGATGAATAAAATAGTAAATGTATAAATTAAGGAATGAATGGAGCACAGTACGTGATTATAATAATAAATAAATAAAATAAGTGATTTAAAATATAATGTGGCATCGTGCCTTAAGGTAAATTGCTGGTACTTCCCGTACCGAAAATTAATATTTTCGAAAAACCTTTAAAATTTTTAAAAACTAAAAAAAAATCGATGTTTGAGAATTGTGAATTTTTTGAAAAAAAGTTTTTTGATTTTTGAATAAACGCAAACGTATATCCGAAACAGTTAGACCTGCTTTTACAAAAAAAAAAAATGAGCACGTCTCCCTTTTAATATAAATCGAATGTTTTTTGAATTACTCATATCATTTAATTAGTGAACAAAATATTGTATCCGTCTCTATATCCGTATCTATATTTTCTAAGGTATACCAAAATGTTCAAAAACTTTTGAAACGTAAAGATATTTAAAAAATTTCATTTTCGATTTATAACTATGGAAACATAACAGAAAAATTGATAAATTAATAAACAAGATATTTAGATTAAATAATAAAAATTATGTAGATATATTAACTGAAAAAATTAAACTATTTTAACAATGAATAAATATAAACATAACTAACATCAATAAACCCCAAAGCCCTGTCTAGGTGAACTTCTGTTTCCGAACAAGTTATTTTGTGCCTTTGATAAATCCAGTTTTATTGTCAGCAGTTCATAAAACACAGTAGCGCACCGTCGGCGTCGCTTCGGCGGGTGGCGCCTGCCCTCCACCCGCCGCCCGGCCGTCTGAAAAGTCACTTTTGAATCGAAAGGAAAGGGGGGCGAACAGGGAAAGGAGAAAGGAGAAAAGAGAATGGAGCACATGCCCTTCAATCAAATCAAATCGTGATAACGGAGAGGTAAATAAAAAATAAATTGTTCTGTGTTTTACAAGCGGTCCATTCCAAATGTGATGCAGCGGTAACGTTGATTGAAACCAATACATTTACCTCGTGGCCAGATTGCTAGATTTTTAGAATAGATTTCAGAATGGACGAATCAAATGTCATCTGCTCAGCATCAAACGTAAAATAGATCGAAGCAGCATGTTAGGCAAATGGAAATTTATGTTTTATTCGAGTATGGAAATGACAGGATTGTCGATGCAATTAAAAATGACGAAGCTGACTTTTGATTAAGGTTTGTCGTATGTGTCGTTAAAAATAATTGATTTTTGTTTATGAAATTGTTTTTTTATTTTCGAGAAGTATTCAAATCTATAACAACAAAGAGTATAAATGTCATATATTGCAGAAGGGTAGGGCAAGGCACAAAGATTCAATTTTAAGTTCAGCAATATTTATATTCAGTTCAGTTATATTTATTATTATCTATCACTTACTGTTTTAATTCCTCTTTTTAATCATTTTATTCACTAATTTTATTTTTATTATTATTTGCTTTTATTTTATAATAAATCATCATACTACGGATATCATTTTGATGTAAATTCTATCCTTTGTACTCTTATTTATTTAAATTTATTTTATTGTTCATTATTATTACTAAATGTTAAATTATTTAACAGTTGTAATAAATATTGTAATTAAAAAAAGTTCAGCAATTATTATGTGGAAGTAATGATATCTTAATAAATAACACATATCAAACAAACAACTATCTTACTAAGTTCAGTAAAATTCTCAGCTAATCATCATTCTAGAAATGTGTTTTTTTGCTTTACGATATGTAACCTGGTCCTTTTTACCCCATAGGCGGGGTAAATTGAGACGGCCAGATGGCAAACAAATCCAATAATTTATTTTAATTTTAAAGGGATTTTACAAAATACTAGCTACATTATTTAACCAATATAAAAAATATATATTTCATGAGTGCAGTTTTACTGAGATAACACGATAATTAACCTTGCACTGGTATTTCGTCAGAAATATTTATCAGCAGAGTTGGAATAACTATTTATTCAATTTTTCTCTTGTAAAATTGCTTATTTGAACTTAATTTAAGTTGCAAAAACTACCTAAATAGTATAAATATTTGACTTATTTGACTAGACGAATAAGAACTGAGATTTATTGCGACCTAAATGTTGGTATGAGTGACAGTATGGATGTATGTTCGTATGATTAGCTATGGATGGATGATAATAACAAAAGAATAATGAAAATGAAGTAGCAGTGGAGCAATTATGGAGAGATGATAGTGAGATTCGTGTTTAGTCATATAGAGACAAGTAATTTAATTGAGATAGTTATAAGAGACAATAAATGAGTATTAATAGATAAAGTGTATTTTTGATACAGAAGTTAACAGTTCAAAAAATCACTTGATTTGAAGGCCTACAGTATTCCTTTTCGTTATATTAAGACCAAACATTCTCTATAGCCATGCAAAGTTTCATTAAAATCGTCAAAAAATATTTAACCATCAATTACAATGAAGTGGCCTGGCCGATTTTCACTAAATATCTTTGGAATAGTTTTTGATTTTCTAAAATCAAATCAAGATGTTAAAGACGAACGCACATACTTTTAGCAAATCGGGTTTCATGGCTAAAACTTGAACTTTTCCTTCGAAAAGTTCACAGTCCATATTAAAATTAATAATTACTGTTAAAATCTTTTAAAATATTTATCAATAATACGAAAAAATTGTACATAATTTATGGAATAGTCCTCCTGAAGTTTTTAGTTAAGTTTTTTATGATAAACTCATATTTACTTTAAAATAATATCTACTTTATCAATCTACTTTTTCAACATATATGCATTGTAAATCATTTTTGATGATTTAAAATATTTTATTTCATGATACTTCAAACAATTTTAAATCAAATCTTATTAATTATAATAAAAACTTATAGCTAAAATATAAACAGGTTGTATCTGAAAATTTAATAAGGTTTTTGTTTAATAAAAGTGTAAGTGTTTATGAATATTCAGTTTATTACATTTTTTATTATGAGACGACTGAGACGAATTTGTATGATTGTGTTCCTGTGTAAGTAATTAGATTAGAAGTTAATAAATAGTTATTGATAAATAAAGTTATTGTAAAAATGATTTGTCAAAAATATCACAAGTAATAGTAATATAACTCAGATTATTGGCTATTAATAACTTATTTTAAATGCATACTTCTAAATCAAATAAAGACGTTAGTAAAATTTAGTATGTTAAAATAAGTTTACTGATAAATTAGAAGCAGCACGGACGAAAAAACTTCTTGATAAATGCTAAGCTTTCTGTTTTTCTTTCATATTTCAGGCATCATTTTTTTGTAGATTTTTATGTGGCATTCAAGGTAAAGTGAATAAATTGCATTTGAGAAACTACTTTTATTAAGAAAACAGTTGGCGTTTTTAATGATGAATTGACATACTATTTTGATGCTTGTTTATACAATGAAACGAACTAAAAAAATGTTCGGGTTTAAATGATTCCGAAAAATTCAAATTCTTATGTGGCATTTAAGATAAAATAATAAAAAAAAAATTTTTATTGAAAGAGAAAACACTCGGCGTTTTCCTTGATGTAACATTAATCTCATATAATTAACCCCAAATGTTGTATCCTTTATTTGTTTTTCCTCCTTATTTCTGCAAAAGAATCGGGACGATGATTTGCAAGAAATTTTACACGCGCTAAACTATCTTATCTGCCATCGAGAAAAGGCTTGCAAGTCATTTCCTTAACCAATGGCAGCTGTCCGCCAACAAATGAATATTTTCTTACAGAATGGATAAGAAAAATTACTATCAACCGAACGTTTTGTTCATAGAAAATTATGTGAAAATATGGAGGCGAAATGATTATTCCATATATGCCTGCTTAACTAGTTACTTTAATCGTAAATTGCATATTTAGTTAACAAAAAAAAAACAATTTGTATTTAGAGGCTATGAATATGTTCTCCACCTTCTATGATCTTAATGTTTCTATTAATAAATAGAATATGCAAGCCATATATATATATATATATATATATATATATATATGTTTAATTTGAGTTTAATAATCGGGCGTAACATCAATAAAAATAGTATGAGTTTTTTTTTTTTTTTTTTAAATTTATTTATTTAAAATCCATACGTTTCGGCTAGCATCTTAGCCATCATTCAGTGGTAATCAAGTTAACTATAAAAATTGAAACTAAATAAATTATATGAAAGGAAATTTTGTGGAAAAACAATAATAATAATAATAGTAATAAAACACTTACAATTTTGTATCCTAATATAGCATATGAAACCATTATTAATCCATGGTATGAGTATGTGCACATTGATAAGATATATATTTTTTAACACAAACATCACAAATGGTAAAACACACTAATAATCATGATAACTTAACAAGTTGTCGAAACTATGTATTTACTCTTTGGAGTTTAGGATAGAAATGTCACATTTTTCTCAAAGCAGTTTTTAGCATGTGTTGATATTTTTTGGAAAATTTAAAAGGCGATGGGATTTTGTTATTTTTTAAGGAATTTTGACACGCTATTAAAAAACCACGTGTTCGTTTCGATAAGGGCCGTATTGTCATTGCGTTTATTTATGACTCTGTCGTTATGTAATTGTAAAAACAACCCCTCAGCGAATCTTCTTTTAATTGTATTCTCTTCAAAATGTAAAATTTTAGGGTTAAAAAAATCGATATTATGATTTAAATTTTTAATATGCTCAGTTAACATTGTTTTAAATTGCTTAGGATTTTTTGAATTATTTTTGTGTTGATTAAGGCGTTTACTCAGGTTTTGGCTAGTTTCTCCAATATAAAAGAGTTCGCAATTAGAGCAATTAATTTGATATACTAAATTCCTGAGGCGGTCAAAATTGAACTTAGATTTCATTTGTGTAAAAATTGAACTAAGGGTTGCATCACAATTACATACCAACAGAATGCCACATTGTTGAAATAGTTTTTTCCACGAGAAATATAAATCTTTTACGTACGGTAGGCAAATGACACCAGTATATGATTCTAAGTCTAAGCGCTTTTTATGGTCTGTGAGGTCTTTTTGTTTGTTAAAAATGTAACTGCGTCTGTTATTTATGACCGAGTTGATTATGTTCGTAGGATATGAGTTGTTTTTCAGTGTGTTTATAACCAGGTCAATGTTCGTGTCCCAGAAGTTTTTGTCAGATAGTAATATGGCGTGGTCTGTTAAATTTATTATTGTCGCAATTTTCATTTTAAGAGGGTGGTATGAGTGGTAATTTATGTATCGTCCGGAGCTAGTTGGTTTCTGGTACCAGTTAGTAATTAGTCGGTGGTCATTTGTACGTATGAGTCTGATGTCTAGAAAGCTAATCGAATTCATTGTCTCTAATTCTACGGTAAACTGTAGTTTTTTATTAAAATTGTTAAAATTATCAGTAAATATGTTAATGTCTTCTTCCGGAATACAAGTAATGATATCGTCTACATATCGGTAATAAAAGATTTGTTTATTGTAATTATTAAAAATTTTGTTTTCTACTAATTGTAAGGAAATTTCTACTAAAGACGGAGATGCGGGAGATCCCATTGGGGTGCCAAAAATTTGGTAATAAAATGATCCATTAAATTCAAAATAGGTGTTAGAGACAATGAATTTGATGATTTCTCTAAACCAATGTAAGGATAGTGTGGTGTGAGGGCTAATTTCACTCCATCTGCTAGTGATGGCGTCTAGTATTAAGTCTAGTGGGACATTTGTAAATAGGGATATATCGTCTAGGCTAATTAGTTTATAATTATTGGGAATGGAAATATTATTAAGAAGTTTTACAAGCTCGAAGGAATTTTTAATGTAATATGGGGACTGTTTTGTTATTGTTGTTAAGACAAAACAGTCCCCATATTACATTAAAAATTCCTTCGAGCTTGTAAAACTTCTTAATAATATTTCCATTCCCAATAATTATAAACTAATTAGCCTAGACGTTATATCCCTATTTACAAATGTCCCACTAGACTTAATACTAGACGCCATCACTAGCAGATGGAGTGAAATTAGCCCTCACACCACACTATCCTTACATTGGTTTAGAGAAATCATCAAATTCATTGTCTCTAACACCTATTTTGAATTTAATGGATCATTTTATTACCAAATTTTTGGCACCCCAATGGGATCTCCCGCATCTCCGTCTTTAGTAGAAATTTCCTTACAATTAGTAGAAAACAAAATTTTTAATAATTACAATAAACAAATCTTTTATTACCGATATGTAGACGATATCATTACTTGTATTCCGGAAGAAGACATTAACATATTTACTGATAATTTTAACAATTTTAATAAAAAACTACAGTTTACCGTAGAATTAGAGACAATGAATTCGATTAGCTTTCTAGACATCAGACTCATACGTACAAATGACCACCGACTAATTACTAACTGGTACCAGAAACCAACTAGCTCCGGACGATACATAAATTACCACTCATACCACCCTCTTAAAATGAAAATTGCGACAATAATAAATTTAACAGACCACGCCATATTACTATCTGACAAAAACTTCTGGGACACGAACATTGACCTGGTTATAAACACACTGAAAAACAACTCATATCCTACGAACATAATCAACTCGGTCATAAATAACAGACGCAGTTACATTTTTAACAAACAAAAAGACCTCACAGACCATAAAAAGCGCTTAGACTTAGAATCATATACTGGTGTCATTTGCCTACCGTACGTAAAAGATTTATATTTCTCGTGGAAAAAACTATTTCAACAATGTGGCATTCTGTTGGTATGTAATTGTGATGCAACCCTTAGTTCAATTTTTACACAAATGAAATCTAAGTTCAATTTTGACCGCCTCAGGAATTTAGTATATCAAATTAATTGCTCTAATTGCGAACTCTTTTATATTGGAGAAACTAGCCAAAACCTGAGTAAACGCCTTAATCAACACAAAAATAATTCAAAAAATCCTAAGCAATTAAAAACAATGTTAACTGAGCATATTAAAAATTTAAATCATAATATCGATTTTTTTAACCCTAAAATTTTACATTTTGAAGAGAATACAATTAAAAGAAGATTCGCTGAGGGGTTGTTTTTACAATTACATAACGACAGAGTCATAAATAAACGCAATGACAATACGGCCCTTATCGAAACGAACACGTGGTTTTTTAATAGCGTGTCAAAATTCCTTAAAAAATAACAAAATCCCATCGCCTTTTAAATTTTCCAAAAAATATCAACACATGCTAAAAACTGCTTTGAGAAAAATGTGACATTTCTATCCTAAACTCCAAAGAGTAAATACATAGTTTCGACAACTTGTTAAGTTATCATGATTATTAGTGTGTTTTACCATTTGTGATGTTTGTGTTAAAAAATATATATCTTATCAATGTGCACATACTCATACCATGGATTAATAATGGTTTCATATGCTATATTAGGATACAAAATTGTAAGTGTTTTATTACTATTATTATTATTATTGTTTTTCCACAAAATTTCCTTTCATATAATTTATTTAGTTTCAATTTTTATAGTTAACTTGATTACCACTGAATGATGGCTAAGATGCTAGCCGAAACGTATGGATTTTAAATAAATAAATTTAAAAAAAAAAAAAACTCATACTATTTTTATTGATGTTACGCCCGATTATTAAACTCAAATTAAACATATATATCAACATCAAATTCAAGACTATTCAAAAATATATATATATATATATATATATATATATATATATATATATATGTGTGTGTGTGTGTGTGTGTGTGTGAGTGAGTATTTGAGCAAGTGGACATATAAATTAATTTCGTTGGAGAGTTCTGCGAAATTGTGTTGCAATATTAAACAGATGACTGCACTTGTCATATGAACATGCCAATTTAAATCTCAATTTGGGGACATTTGCCTTCCACATATTCTATGCAATGTGAACAAATTGCCATTTAATTATTATATCATTCTTTATAACACGATTCGAAATTACTATTACTAAACTTCATAATAAATCCTGCCCTCGAAACTCAATTTTTTTAAGTGAAACTTCCTTAGGCGCGACTAGTGTGTAAATTCGTACAAATGCAACGGAAGTGCGTTACGGCAGATAAGACAAAAGTCAAGTGCCAATGATTTGTCATTCGCTCTCGATGATATTATTTCTATAAAGGTCGATTGTGATTAGTCGTCGTGTATGTGTAATAGAGATCTGTCGTTGTATGCGTACCGGCATCAACGTAGTATGCGTACCAATATCAGCAAGTAAATCGACATAGATAAACAAACATTTTAAAGTTACATCGTAGTACAAATCTTGATTTAATGAAAAATGCCCGAATCAGATAAAAATATTACCCTGTTCCTTGGAAATAAAACAAATTAAACATTTGTACTAAACGTAAGTTTCTGTTCAAAGAATGAGATTATACCGCCAACGAAAAAAAAAAATACAAGCAGTCAATGAATGTATGTTAATTTCATTTACATGAAGTTCTTCAAACACAATTATTACATGATGAGTGAAGTTACAAACACAATATTTGTTTAGGGATTGTTTTACATACTGTGTGAACGAATACAGTATTTTACATACTGTGTGAACAAATATTATAGAATTTATTAATCAGCAATTACTTAATTTCTCTAATGATGGTTCATTTCTAAATGCTAATTACAATGACTAACCAATCATCTCATATTTGAAGTATGACTTTTATTACATTATTGTTTTTAAATATTATACATATTTTCAATGCTATTATGCTAGCAAGTAAGTTTTACTATAAACTTTACGCGCACTCTTTTCTTTAATTTTCTAACTGAAGAAACGTCCCTACGACAAGTCGATTAATTTTAAAAATTAATCAAAGTTTGAAAAAATATAGTCAAAATTTGTGTCAAAAGTTGCTTTTGTGATGTGATAAGTCAAACATTATCAATTTATTAAAATGTGAAAATAAACTACAATTTTAGGACACACAAGCACGTATATTTAATATAATTACAGATAATTTAAATGTGTGAAAAATTTCTATTAGAAAACGCATTGTTCGGAATTAATTGAAAGCAAAAACTTGATTTTCAAAATTAACAGTTGAATATTTTATCTTGATATGTAAATACCAATTTCGATTGATTCAGTCAATTATTACACATATCGGAAAGTTTTTGCAACATGCCTTTAGCCAGAACGTCAGATTTAACTAGTTAAGTTTGTTCCAACTATATTCCTCCTAATATTACACAAAATTGTACTCAATTATAAATTACTTATATTAAAAAAAAATATTTCTATTTTATCACAAATTTCGTGCATCTGGTTTAATTTTAATGTTCCCACCCACAAAATATGGGATCATCATCCATACTAATGTAATCAAATTCAATTCAGATTTTTTCATTATAGTTGAAACAGAAATCAATCATAATATCTGGTCGATATCTAACATTAGCTCGAGATATCTAAATTCGTATCCTCGGATTAAAAGGGCTGTCCATAATCTTTTGATATTTGCAACGCACAATGAATCCGCTATTGAATCACAGCCGAACAGGAGGAGGCAGAAATCCATGTGATTTGATCTGCCTGAAAGAACATATTATATCTATCTGGTCTGATTGTATTATATAGATGATTTGATTTCGGCATTTCTTATATAATACATATCTTCTGCTTGCGTATTATTTGATCGTTCCGAAAATAATGGTAGTTTCTATAATCAATATGAAGGCACACACGGATGTGGATGAAATACACGTGCATCTGTTTATTTTGACCTACATACTTTTCAGGCGCGCGTGGGAGGAAAAATATATTTATATTATTATTGTTCTATTATTATGATAAAAAATGTAACTGATTTAGAATGCAGAGTATTTTTTATATGTAGGAGTATTCACATATTTGCCTATTCTTTGATATTAAATATTAAAACATTAGAGATATTAATTTAAACCGCTTGATTTTTTTCTATATACATACATCAGTAATAAATCAAGTAGTGGTGTATGGCATCGTGTTTGAAAGTAAATTGCTGGAACTTCCGGTACCGTACCGAAATGTTCAAGGAATATTAAATGTTTTCAAATAGATTATTATAAATACTGTAACATTGTCTAATATTTATAAGAATTATATAAACTGAATTGCAAAGTTAAAATTATTTGTTTAAAGTATATAAGTGAGCTTTAGAACTAGAATTAAAATTAAAAACTGAATTATTTTCGATAAAAAAAAAATAAAAAAAATTGAAAAGAAATTTTGAAACAATTTTTTTCCAAAAGCAATCGTTTTGTTAAAACAAGCAGAAAGTTCTTTGAATCATTGTAATCGGACGCTTAGTTCTCTGAAAAAATGCCATTTTTTACACATTTAGCTCCGTATATTCGAAACGGCTCGACCTGCCTTCGCAAAAAAACTGATCACAACTTCTCCCAACCATTACAAATTGAATGTTTTTTCATCATTCAAATCGGATACTCCGTTTTCTCGAAAGCTGAATTTCTATTTTCTGCACTCTTTGCTTCGTAGCTCCGAAACGGCTAGACTTGCCTTTGCCAAAAACTAATCAGCACATCTTTCAATCATTAAAAATCAAATGCTTTTGGAACCTTTTTTTTCTGAAGTATGCCAAATTGTTCAAAAAGTTAAAAAGACATATAGGGTAGAGCGAGGCCTAAAGTCCCGTGGGTAAAAAGGTCCAGTAGTGATATCTCAAAAATCAGTAAAATTAAGAATTTTTTAATGACATTATTTGAAAATGAAGGGAAAAACAAATATATTCATGATACTTACTTACGACTTTCTATCTCGAGAAAAACGATGATGTTTGAAATCTATACCAAAATAAATTTCTTTCTTTGGTATTTGTTTATACCTCAGCTAGATTAGTTGTGCACTCAATGGAGTGGCATTTATTGCAATTTTTAAAAATTCAGTCAATTTATTTATGTGTGTTGTGTATGACAGTGTGTGAGTATGTATACTGTGTGAGTGAGTTCAAACATAAGCACAATAGTTCATAGAATTTTGTAAATTCTGATTGCTATTAAATAAAGTATAAAAAAAGGTATTTTTTTCGGTTGTGAGCACTGTTGTTTAGTTTACAAGGTTTTAAAATAACTTAAGTACACATTATATAATTATTTTATAAAATCTATTATTAATTTAAATAAGAGTTTTTTTTTATATATAACTAGAAATAATAAATATTACAACTGAGTATAGTAAAAAATGTCAACTGAACCTTTACCCTGGTAAAAGTGTAGAAAATAGTAAATGAAAAAATAGTTACAAAAAACAATTTCACAGATGATAACCAAAAGAAATAGTTATTCTAACAATGCTGACGAATATTTCTGACTATATACCAGATCAAGGTTATGCACAGTATATCTGTATAAAATGTACCTATGAAATTTATGTTTTGCATTGGTTGAATAATGTAGCTATTATTAATTGAATAATGTTCTCTGACCGCCTCATTTTATCTCGCCTATGGTGTAAAAAAAACCAGGTTACTTGTTTTTGAAATACAGCACAGAAAACACATTTTTACAATGATAAATGAATTAGCTGGGAGTTTCAATAAACATAGTCCAAAAATTGTTTGATATGTGTTAATTGTGTGATTTAATTTTTGAAATTTTTTCATGCTATTTCCATATGAAGTTTGATTGAATTGCGCACTATTTAACAGTTAATATTAAGAGCTAAATCTTTCATAGAATTGTTTTTTATCAATTTGGAACCATTTGAGCCCTTTGGAGCAAGGAAATTCAAAAATTTCCATAATAAGGACCACCCTATTATATATGTATATAATATATATATATATATATATATATATATATATATATATATATATATTTTAATTTAGGAAAATTCAGTTTATTATTTCTATTACAACAATATTGATTTATAACGTGCCTACAATGTTTTGAATGTTCTAAAATTATCACATTATCATCATGGCGTTTGTAAATCTCAAGTATTCTGTTTTCGTCCGGATAAGGCCTTGAGGGTTGCATAATTGGGTTAACATCTTTTTCCTTCAACCCTCACTACATCGTTTGCACTGTTTTTCCTTCCCTGAAGGTTATTGACAGCGTGTTATCGAATTGCTATTTATTCGGTTAGGGCAATAACAGTGTAATTCGGTTACCGAAATGTTGTTACACCATACATGTTTATATACTCATCTCTTTTTCTGAAGGGAAATTTTTTGTATGATATCCTTTTCAGGGCGGTTGTAAAATTAATTGATATTTGAATTATTTTTTCAAATTTTAATAGGATAAAACGTTTGGTTGTAGCAAATGCAATTCGTAGGTGTTTAGTTATAACTCGTACACAGTATTCAACTTAGCTTATTTTTATGATTCTATAAAAAATGAAAAGAACTATAGTCGATAGTATTATATTGATCAAGAATTACACATGGCACAAAGTTTTTTTCCTTTGATTTATATTTCTTGCAACAATAACGCATTCAAAAGCAATAAATCCAAAAACTTATAGACTTCAGTCTCTATCGCAAAATTGTTACTATTTATATATATAGCACAGCGCACAAAAATCCAACATGACCTTCAGTAATCATACTGTGAAAACCAAAATATCTACATTATAACAATTAACACATATCATACTAACAGCTATTGAATATATAGTTACTTAAGATAATATCAAAGTCGTTTTTCGGATTAAATGTTTTATTATTCAATCAATGTGACGCAGTTTAATTATTAGGTTAAACAGAAATAAAAAATTTAATATAAATATGTATATTTTATGCATAGTGAATAAATTTTTCACCGTTTCTCACTACTATCATAAATTCTGGTTTAGTAGATATTTCTGTTTGATTTATCATAATAAAATTGTTTTTTTTTTAATTTAATTATTACAAGTAAGATAAGGAGAAACAAAAGTTTAGATAACGCAAACTGTCAAGTTATATAAAATTTTCATTCCGTTTATATTTTCGATAATGTTGTGCTGTACTATAATTTATTGTTTGAGGCTTTTATATGATTTTTTTCACTTAATTAATATTAACTAGAAATACAGTAATAAGTAATTGTGAGTAAAAGTTCGATTACTTTTGTTTGTTACCTCAGAATAAAATCCAGTATTCATATTAAAAACAGTTGTATTATATTAAATGACATAAAAATTGAGAAACAAAAAAAATCTTTTTCTTAATCAAACGATTGAATAAAACTATAGTCATAAAAGGAAACTAAATTAAATTTTAAAAGTTACATCACAGTCGAAAAAATTCAAAGTATTGTTATTATTTTTCTTATTCTTCTTCTTTTTTCTTATCTTCTTTGTTTATATTTCTGCTGACGCCGAAACTAAAGGAAACATTAAAGGAGTATGGCAGTTGAGGTGTGAATATTCCTGGTCTTGAAGATCTATCTATCAAAAGAATCAATGGGCCTATATTGCATCGCTAAAAAACCTTTTATTGTAAATAAATGTTTATTTGTTTTGAGTTGGAGAACTTCTTATATTTTTGATATTAGAACTTGTCTCTTGCCGCTACTAGAATTTAAATCGCATTCGTCGGAATTACCAATTGTTTCTGGCTTTGAAGGTAATAACTATCCAGCAAATTGTTTATCACATTGTTCGGTCCTAAATGAGGATGGCGATGAAGTTTGCAATCAAGGTGGGGATCTATGGCTGCTGCAACATTGCAATTCACACTTAGGACATCACTTGCTTGCTTTCCGTGAATGATCATCTTCAGCAAGAAAATCCTTAGGCATGGTGATACTCAATTAAATTATAAGGATCTATATATTAGATATCAAGTAAACCTTCATTTGAAAATCCACTTTCTTGCTTTTTGGAGCACGATCTAGGAATTTGACAATTTGGAAATGATAACTTGTTTTTCGCCATTACCTGAATGAAATTCGTAGTTAGATATGCTATTGACTGATGCTGCATCAAACGTAAATCCTAAATCTCTTCGGAAATTATACGACTTTGCATCGAGGACATTCTCAATTTATTTATAAATGATGAAATTTGCAATCTAGGTGGAATTGGTGGCAACATCGCAGATCAAACTGAAAACGCCACTTGCCTGTTTCACGTGATGGATAACATTTCCTGTTTTGTTGATTTGATGAAATCTGTTGATTCAACTTGCTTGTTAATAGTTATAATTTTTATTTAATTGAACTTATCAATTATTAATTAATAAAAGTATTTTTAAAGTTTTATTTTGCACTGAAAAAATAGATAGAAAAATATATATTAAAAAAGTTATAAATAAAATTATGACATTGAATTACTTTCATTTGTTTTTTATATACCATAGTAATTTGGAACCTCGGTTTCCGTGCAAAAAATAACAAATTAAGTAACTCAAAACATCTATCTTACATCTCAGTATACAAGTAGTCTTAAAAATTTACACAGAAAAATAATTTCAAAATGTTTATTCTTTTTGCAAATTGTGCTATTCACGGACAAAGTGTAAAACTACCGCTGTATATTTTGCACTTAAAATAAATAGTGTAATGTAAAATTCAATACAATGTATATGTGCACTAGTATGTACATACATGTATAACCCCTACTATTCTGCAAAATAAAAGTAATTGTATGAAAACTGGTTTTTAATCATAGTAATGCAAAGCTGATGCTTGTTTTTAATTAAAATATCCGATTAACATTTCTTTATTGAAAATGATGTGCGAGAAAATTAATTTTAACAAAAAGTTATTGAAAAAATCTGTTCGTAGGTGAAGTATTTTAAAATCGGTGATTGTAACGCACAAGCATACGTAATTTTATCTAAAAATTAATGTGACAGTTTTGATATTAAATCTTATTTTTTTCATTAAATTTAATTGGTAAGTGATATTTCTTAACTTCTTTGTACAAAACCGAAAAATCGATTAATAATCATAGCAAAGTTTGCAAATAATAAAGTATTAATTAAATGATAATATATTAATAATGTATTGTAATAAAATAATATAGTATAATTTATATAATAAGCTTCGATATAGTAATGTGAAGTTACAACATAGAAATTATTTTATTTCAGGTTCAATGTGGTTTCCACAAATGAAGCTCAACAATTAATTACGGTGGAGCGATCTTGTACATTTGAAACTTATTTTACTATTTAAGAACAACATAATAATATTGATTGACATTACTAAATATTGTTTGTAAATTACAATTTAAAAAGGCTAGATATCAATGAAAATGAACATAATTATATTTATCAAACAAAATAATGTACACCTTCAGGTAAGCCGTTACTACAGCATTTAAAATTATACGAGCAATTAAAAATTAAATAACATTTTATCAAAATTGATTTTATAACTTAGTCTACTATTATATTTTCTTATTGTTTACATATTTTGCCAGAGTAAAGTTTCAGTTGATACTTTTAACCCTACTCATATGTAAAGCTTCTATAGAGGTTATAAAATAAAATCTGTCGAATCCAATAGAAAAATAACAATACATCTTATAAAACAATTAAAAAACGTATATGACCTCGGCACAAAAATGCTTTCAATCTGATGTTTTTGTTGGGAATAATTAAAAATACAAATTTTATAACATAATTAACACATGTAAATAACATTTTATTACAATTATAATATTACTGTCCCTACGGCAAACTTTTACCATTCGAAACAATGAGTGACCCTCATTGAAAAGTGCAACTGTAACTATCAAGTCGCTAATTTAACAACTTTACTTCTCTTTAATGTCCAATAAACTTAAATGCTTTTTAGAGATTTTACTGAACTTTAGAAGCCATTCCAGTTCAGCATGGGTTTAAACAATCGCCGTATTTTACGATGCGATTTCACGCTTTTATCTTCAATAATATTACGCATGTGGAGAATTTAACGACGGAGGCGGTTAACTGTTGTTCCACGTGTTGCTATACTAGCACATTGTAACAATAATTCACAGAACTCTACAATGTATCTCATTTTTTATTTCCCTTCATTTTGTTATTAGCTTTCGGACGCGATAAATGAACACCCTGTATCTGATACTGGTTCGTTTAATCTAATTTTTTTCGGTACGAACACCGAGCTGGAAATGAACACATTCAAGCAATGAAAAGTACATCAATTTTTCCACATATGGCCTTGGGTTCGCAAAAAACGGCGTTTAATTTCTGTGTTTTTCACTATAAAAGTAAATTAGCTTCGGTTATAAAACGGTGTAATATGAAACTCAAGCGTTGTGCGGAAACAGAAGTGTTGTTTTACAATTTCAGTTATAGTATTTTAGATACTATTCTTTCGATAGTACGATTTAAATATAATTGTATATGAATTTTGTTCTTTCTTAAATAATAGTAACGAAATTCTACGTATTATTTTTAACATAAACTTTTTTTTAGCAATATGTGTTTAAATGATAATATAGTTATAGTAAAAAATATATATGGTAAAATTAAATAATATCATATAAGTCTACGTGATAACTTATTTTATATTGATTAATGGTAAATTTATAACTATTAAGAGCAAGTAGCATTTACGTTAACAAAAAATGCAAAAGCTTTGTGATATATGTGAAAAATCGAATGAGAATTGAGATTTAACAACTTTTAGAATATTACCAATGTATTATACTTTTTAGAAAACAACAATATTTTAGATTTTTTATTATTATTTTTTTTAATTTGGTACATTATTCAAAACATTATCAAAACTTTATAATGAAACCAGTATTAGAAGGCCTATAATATTCGAAGATGTTTGTTAAGATCTATATTATCACACGTTTCATTAAAACTATCAATATACATTTTTTTTAACAACTATTTACAAAAGAACGGCCCGATTAGTCTTCTAAAAAAACTTATCAAACGATTTCCAAATGATAGTATTTGGGCAGCTTTTCAATATTCCAAATCGGTTCAAAATTTTGCGTTGAAAAGAATGGAAATGTAAATGAGTAGGGTGGGGCACAAAGGTTCAATTTGACTTTAAGTAATTATACAAACCAACACAAAACACGTATCAAACAAACAACTATCATACTTTGTTTAGTAAAAGTGAATTTCTATTTACAGCAATGTGTTTTCTGACTATATTTCTGAAATTAGTTACTTCTCAGCCAGGGAGAAAACAGATGTAATGTCTTACTTTTATTTTAAAAAGCATTTTATGGAATAATTGGTACAATATTAAACCAACGCAAAATATAAATTTTATGGGTGCATTTTTGTTTATAAAAATAACGCACTATATATCCTTGATCTGGTATTTTGTCAGAAATATTCATCAGAGTTGGAATAACTATTCATTTTATTTATTTCTTGTAATATTTGTTTTTTACTGAATTCACGTTTTTATTCACTAGTATTTATTTTTTACATCTTTGTCAGGGTAAAGCTTTAGTTGGTACTCTTTACTCCACCCACGTGTATGGTTTTATAGAGGTTACATAAAAGAAACGGTTGAATCTAACTTAAAATTAACAATACATCATATAAAACAATTAAATAACGTATACTCAAAAATTATATTGAGATCTTTTAAACTAAACCACAGTACTCACAACCAAAAACACTAACAACGAAATAAAATACTTTTGTTATTGATTTGCAAGCATTGCTGTTTATTTCCCGATAGCAACGTCGTAAGAATCAAAATGATGGCTGATTATACATCTTTTTCCTTCTACTTTCAAATATTGTTGTTAAAAAATTCGTAACTTTGCAGGTTTGAGATATCGGTGGTGAACCTTTTCACCCGCAGAGCTTTTAGTAATGCTTTTGACAGGGTTGAAGTAAATCATAAGAAAACTATGGATGTATAATGTAACATAATGACAGTATGCAAAATTTTTGATTGATAAATAAATAAAACTAAAACTCAACTCTGTAAAATACTCTACCTACTCTTCTTAAACTATATTATTAGTTATTAAAATAAACAACTTGACTTTTATTCAAATAAACAACAAGGTTACCGCAGTCGCCTCATATAATTTTCAGTAACAATTACAAGCATTCCCAGACTGTTTATAGTAGCAGTTTTTCCAGTTATGAGATTATGAAAACATTTTTGTGGGAAACATGCTCATACGCTTTAATGATCACGTTTTTTACATAACTGCAATTGAGCGCTTAGTTGCCACTTAGCGCAAATATAAATTGAATTAAAATTTGCACATACAGGCTTTTTGCAATTCAAAACTAATCAACTAACTTTTAATTTTATACATTTTAATTTGCTTCAAGTGTCTCAATATTTGATAATGTGTAATAATTTTTGTGATTGTTATTTTTTTATAAAAAAAATATCTTGAAGAAGCACATCTGGGGTTAGTTGAAATGAAGTCTGTTAAAGTAAAGGCTAGTTGTAACAGAAAATTTATATACAGTATCAAATGAAGATGATTGGGCAGAATATATAGTTCGTAAGGTATGGGCACATGCAAATTGTGTTATAGAAGACACTATATCTTTTAATTGTATTAATTATAATTTACTTTGATTTATGATAAGCAGTGAAAAGCAATGGCAGAAAACACTATATTGTTTATGTGCAATAATCAAAGTTTACATAGATTTATTAAAAGAATTACTCAAAATCAATTTTCTCAAAAATAAGCAAAGAAATATTTATTAGAGGTATTATTTGCACCGGTAGATGTTAGGACTAGCCCTAAACACGGGGTAAATTGTTACACCGGACTATTTCTAGAAAATGATTACTTGTCAACTAATGAACAAAAGTTAAGGAATTATTATTGATGGATTCCGTATAAAAATAGTTAGAGCATCTCTTCATCTTCATTTCATAGAATAATGATCAGTGGTTCTCAAGATATATTATTAATAGAAGAAAAAAAACTTACAAAGCCCCTAGCTCCCCTACTTATGTTTAAACAACATTTTAGTTTTTACTTGAATTTTCTCTTCGCAACAAAATACCAGTATATATATATATATATATATATATATATATATATATATATATATATATCGGTCCATTTGCATATAACCCTATTTCCTGGTAGTATTCAACTCGTTTTATTGAAAATAAATTGTATTCGGACCGCACTAGTGCCGGATAATATTATTGTCCTGCAGGAAAATTTACCTTATATTTGAAAATACAACAGAATTGATACTTAACCTTGTTTTCACAATTTTTACATGCAATGACGGTATACATTGGTTCGATAAACGAATGCTACATGAACATCGTTGGCGAAGGCAATTTATATTAGTCTATTATTTTGTGAAAAGTAAATAAAGATACATAAATATATTTTGACCAATTTGAATTACTGTGTTATAGCATTGTTTATTCTGGGAAATTGAGGATATCAAACTCATCATAAATACATGTTACGCATATATGATAAAGTATCACATTGAAACTTCAATATCAGCAAAGTATTCGAGACATTATTAAAATTCAGAATATATGTTAGAGCAGTACAAATAATTTAGTATTTGTTCTGCAGTATTAAAAAATGTGTTATAAGAAATCTGTGTTTTGATAATTAGTTCCGCGAGAAGAAACATAACATACCTTAGAAAACATTGTCATACCTTAGAAAAAAATGATGTATAAGTGTGTGTGGGGGGATATAGATTTTTGTCGACGATTTCGGGAACACGGATCAACCAATTTGATTGATTCAAAAAACATTTGTTTCATTTTGATAAGTAGGCGTGTTGATTAGTTTTAAGCAGACAGGTCCAGTTGCTTCGTAATATGAGGCTAAAAGTGCCAAAAATGGTAATTCAATTTTAGAGATAACGGAGTATCCGATGTGATCCGTTTTCTGGGAAGGAAGGTCCGGTGGCTTTGGAGATCCAATAGAAAAAATTAAAAAAAAGTCATATGGCGGTCAAAAACAATCCTTAAACATAAGCACAGATATAGACATAGATTAGATATTTTATTGAGATTATAATAAAAAGTACAAATATTGTTTACATTTTTATGGGTTTTGTCCCAATGTTTATCTCTTAGTCTGCGACGCGGCGCTTACGCGCTTCAACGTTTTGTCTCTAAAACAGTGCACGCACTGCTATTACCATGAAAAAAAATTAAAATTTTCAGTATATGAACAATATTCAAATTTGCCCTAAGGCATCATGCCATGCACCACTAGTATCTCTCTATTATATTCAGATATAAAAATGAAATATAACAAGTTTCATAACCAAAATCTAAATAGATCACATAATTAAATATTTTGTTATTGGACTAATAAACAATAAAATGTGGTAAAGAAGTTCGCAAATATCTGTGACTATACTATTCCACGAGAACCTGATAAGTTTTTTTCTGAATTGTGATTTTGAATAATCTCATACGTTTTATATATGAAAATCCGTTAAATCTTAAAATGACGAAGTTTATCAAAATTTATGGTTTCGAATACACTCTCCGCCTTGTGATGGAATCTATATTTTCTATACAGTTAAATTTTTACTTTAATTTGTTATTTATTCTATATTTTACTATTTGTATTTTACGTCTTACATTTTAAGTAAACAAAATTATTTCTTAATTTATCTAATGGTATTTATAGAAAATAAAAAAAAAACGGCTTAACCGGCAAATGTGAAATGACAAACTTTTTTTTCATCAAAAAACGCAAACTATTATTTTTACTACAACAATTCCTTTATTATTAAGTTGAATAATGAAAATTATTAGTCGCTTAGAAATCGAATATTATATCCTTGGCTGCACCTGGATACAAAATTAACCTGGAAACAACATTTTCAGAAAAAGCGCCAACAACTAGAAAAAAACAACTTGGCTACTAATAGAAAATCGCGCTTAATTTCATTCAATAAGCTCGTAATAAACAAAACAATTTTGAAACCCATTTGGACATATGGACTGTAACTTTGGGGAACGCCTTGTTAATCTAATATCGCCAAAATACAGAGGTTCCAAAAACAAAATATTAAAACAAATAGCAAATGCTACCAAATATATACCGAACTGGTTAACCCACAAATACTTGGACATAAATACAATTAATAAGAAGATAAAAACCATCCCAGCACTCTAGCCAAAATCTACTGAAGATACATATCAACAAATGCTTAAAGAGAAAGCGCCCCGTAGATGGACTGATTTGAACAATCTCAAAAATTTTATGTTATGTAAAAAGCGTTTAATCTTAAAATGACAAAGTTTATCATAATTTATGGTTTCGAAAATACTTTCAGGCTTATGATGAGTGCTTCTATAAAAAAAACTTAATTCTTTTATTTCGTTATTTTCAACAATTCCTTAATTTTCAATTTAAACGAATAAGTCATTGATAGCATACAAATAAAATTAAATATTATATCCCCAAAAATAAAGAAATCAATAAAATCCATAGAGACGTTTGTTTGCAAATACCGTGACTCTACTATCCCACGAGTACCTGATTACGAGTACGCTCTTAATTGTGATTTTGAACAATCTCATAAGTTTTATGATATGTGAAAATCCGTTAAATCTTGAAACGGCAAAGTTTATCACGCTCAAAATTCATGGCTCCGAGAACACTTTCCGGCTTATGACGGGTGCTCTGCGGCGGCGGCGGCGGCGACGTCGACGGTGACTGCCGCCTCTTAGTTAATATGTACACGAACGGATAAGTAAGGTATCGAGAAAGTTTAAAATTTAAGAGAATATAACTTGATATCGCGCTAACAGAACTTTTCCGTCGGCAACTTTCTTTAAATTATCAACTTTTGGATAAAATTTCCGGCTACATATAAGAACTGCGGAGATAAGTTGGAGGTGTTCTTTGATAGTGTTGCGGTTTCACTTCGAAATGTATAATTAAAGCGCTCGAAACGAATATAGTAATCGAGCGCAATATCATATTAATGAATAATAACTTATTAAATCATTGTCATTAGTCAACACATTATAAATCATATTGTCTAAAAAATTTTCAAATTCTCTTTTGTTACAAGACATTTCTAAAAAAATCAATATTATTAAAATGATTAAAGTAATATAATATTTACAATAATAGTGTGGACTTATTACGGTTGTGCCAGGGTACAATAATGACAGTCGTCATAACAACTAAACTATACTGATTCTGAGGTAGGGTTCGAAGAAAGAAAGATGAAGTATGTTTGTCAGAACAAGTTTACTTCGTTGCCATTCAATTTATCTTAATAATAACTGTTACTTAATAATAAGGTTTTATTAGTTTTTGCTATAATATAATTAGAATAATTATCTAATATTATACAATAATTATATTTAGAGAATTTAACTCTGTCATAACAAAGATTTGTCTCCAAATGGGGTGCTTCGAGTACAGTTGTGACAAATTTCGTGTGTAGTATTATGATATGTATTTCCTGTACTTTTCAAATATGGATTAATCAGATGTAGAAAAATCTAATTTCATTATCAGTAAGGCAAAATACTAAAGAGAAAGGAAAAAAAATCAATGTAAAAAAAAGAGTGCACGTAAGGTTCACACGCGATTGAAGTAAAACTTATTTGCTACTGAACAAGATGGCATTTAAGTAAAAATAAATACAGCATATAACAATTTTGAATAATGTTTATTAGTAATATGGTAACACTCGTGATGCACACATTTATTAGTGTCAACCATTATACATATTAATATAATGGTAAATTATAAATTGTATATTTATAATAGCATTAATCTTTAAAATTAAATTAGTAAATTATAAATTGTATATTTATAATAGCATTAAAATATGTATAATATTTAAAAACAATAACGTAATTAAAGTCATAGTTATAATATGACATGATCGGTTTGTCATTGTAATTAGCATTCAGAAATGAACCATAATTAGAGAAATGAAGTAATTGCTGATTAATAAGTTCTATAATATTCGTTTACACAGTGGATTATGTTAAACAATGCCTAAACAAATATTGTTTTCGAAACTTCACTCATCATGTAATAATTGTGTTTGAAGAACTTCATGTAATTGAAATTAACATACATTCATTGACTGCTTGTATTTTTTTTACTTTTTCGTTGGCTATATGATCTCATTCTTTGAAAGGCTGTGATACCTGTCTTGCCTAAAAATATTTTCCATTTTTATAACTTCAAAGATTTATAGAAACTACGAATAATATAGAAATAATTTCTAATCAATAAACTTACTAATCATTAATCTTATTAATGAATATTTTCAAGAAACAGGGTAAATTATTCTTCTGATTCGGGCATTTTTATTGAATCAAATATATACATAAATTAAAAAATATAATAAAATACGACAGTTTTTTATAGCAAATATTGACTTGTAACGTAACTATTTAATATAAAATTAACCACAAGCAGCATAAGATGTTAGAAGTGGTTATAATTTCATGCAATAACCTAAATTTAATTAATAAAAATTGCAAAAAATGTGTTACACTGTCAAAATTACCTAGATTGGGGAAGTATTTTATTAAATTTGATAAATTGTGGATTTGTGGATATTTCATAATAATAAGTGTAACAGTATTTAACAATAGAGAGAATGCGTTTGACAAAGCTGTCGGCCCACTTTGCGGTCGTTAAACCAAATTAAACTCACTGTACGATATACAGTACAGCAATTACAACTGTTAATTGCAAACGCATTTGCAAATTAATTTATTAACTTTCTTTCTTTATACTTCCTTTATAGTTATTTATCATTTATAGTAGTTGTTAGAAGTAACCAATGTCGCAAGAAAATTTTTAAAAAATCAGAAAAATTTATGGGCACATCCATACCTAGTCTCCCCTACTTTGAGAAAACGTCGATGAAAAATCAAGTTTTGCCACACGTACACAAACACTCAAATTATTTCTAATTTTGGTATGAAACCATTCAGCATGACTTGTATCACGAGGAAACAATATTAGAAAATCAAATTTTGTGTCGATAACAAACATTTCCTGTGGTAAACTAAAAAATAAAGTTCAATATCACTTGTAGTTTACAGTTTTATTTTCTGAATCATATCTTCAAGTTAAATGAAGTTTTGGTAAACTACACTGGATGTAGTTTTTATTGCGTCCCGGATGAAGCAAAGTGATCTAAGTTTCCAATACACCATGCAGCATACCCATAACAATAAGGTCGATCTTAGGGTTTTAGTTTTAGAAATTAACTTTGCATTAGACTCTTGTAGCTACACTATCAACTTAAGATATCAATTCACTAGTTAGGCACTACACAAAATCCTTAGCGTAATTTATATCCGGTCCCCTTTCAAAAGTTTTACGAGAGAAACTTCTGTGTACATATTATTGTGGCAACTTAACCCAATTTGTACACACAAACATGTATATATATATATATATATACACATACATACATACATACATATACAGCAATTGTACAGCCTACAGCGTTTTGATGCAAAACATAAATCAGAATGATAACATTTTGGTAGAACAGTAAATCATGAACACATGTTGACTACAAAAGTTATTCTAAGATTATAATATCGTGCAAACCTAATAAGGTCAGATAATAAATTAGACAATAGCCTTAACTGTAAACTACAGATTGTCGGCGATAATATTAAAATATCTAGGCGTAAGTGGCATTTTGCCATAAGACAAGGTAACAAATAATAAGTCCTGAGAACGATCAGGAGGTGGGCGAGGAAAGAACTTTACTGAGTACGATCATTCAAAGAAAAGGAAACTAAATCGGACCCATTCTGCAAAATCGTGTCTTTCACACAAAATCGTAGGAGGTAATATGGAAGGACTAGAAGGACATGAAAAAAACGCAGATATTTGATGATTAAATCGAATGACAAAATACAGGGAACTAAAAGTCAAAGCACAGGACCAGGAACCACGGAAGCAAAAGTTTGGAAAGATAAATCCATAAAAATGGTAATAGTAATAATAAACGAGAGAAGGAAAGGAAATCATTGATTTGTGGTCCTCTGAAACTATGGATCTGCCTTCAAGCGGACTACTATTTATGGTTAGGTATGTTTGTCTTACTGTGCTTTATGCATTCAAAAAGTTTAGTACAAACGCCGTGAAAATTTAGGAAATTTTGACGTATGTCTTCGAGAAAGTATCTGCACTATTTTATTAATATCAAGTGGTGTAAAGACTGGCAACACCTAAGACTTTTTTGTTAATTTCAACAAATTTTCATCATTTGATTTTTTGTAACACCTGACTAAAATAGACATAAACATTACATTTTTATTCCGTGCTGCAAACAACTATTTTATAAAAAATATTATAGTAATTACAACATTTTTTATCGCATTTTCAGTCACTAAACGATTATGATTGTCAATTTGAGTAAGCTTTTTAGTTAAAAAATGTTCGAATTTACATTAGAAAAGATTAATTTTATCAATTCTTGTCTAATTCTAACACTTGCTTTTGCATGCTTCATGCAACCCCCAATTTTCACCTTCCTACCACCACATTCTTTATTCTAAAATCAGTTTTATTCTGGTCGAAAACTAGTCAATTATCGTGGTTTTGTGGACATTTTTTACAGAGTTTTGATTCCTTTTTTAGCTTATGAAAAGCTATATTCACAAAAAATTTTTTTTTGTTTTTTAAGGTGGTTTAACTCTAACACTCTTGAATTTTTTGTAGTTAACCGTAATATATACATTAAAAATGACTAATTTTATCAAGACTTGTCTAACTGTAACACATATTTTTGCATGCTTCATGCAACTCCAATTTTCACTTTTCTACCACACTTTTCTATTCTAAAATCATTTTTATTCTTTTCGATAACTAGTTAATTATCTTGGTTTTGTGGACATTTTTTTACAAAATTTAGATTCCGTTTTAGTTGATAAAAAGCTTTATTCACAAAAACCATTTTATTTATCTAAGGTGTTTCAACTCTAACACTCTTGAATATTTTAGAGTGTAATATATATCAAAAATGATTATTATTATCAAGACTTGTCTAACTAACACTTGTTTCGGCAAACTTCATGCAACCCCCAATTTTCACCTTCCTACCACACTTCTTTCTTATAAAACATTTTTATCCTGATCGAGAACTAGGCAATTATTGTGGTTTTGGCCTTTTATTTTTTAAGGTGGTTCAACTCTAACACTCTTGAATTTTATGGAGTTCACCATAACATTAACATTAAAAATGATTAATTTTATCAAGACTTGTCTAACTCCAACACTTATATTTGGATGCTATATACAAGCCACAATATGCATCTTTCTATCACACTTTTCTATTTTAAAATCATTTTGAATATAGTTGATAACTAGTTAAATATCGTGGTTTTGTGGACATATTTTACAGAATTTAAATTCTCTTTTTAGTTGGTGAAAAAGCTTTATTTACAAAAAAAAAATTAAGGTCGTTCAATTCCAAAAATATTGAATTTCACTACAATTTTTAATTACATGTATATCACATAAAATCGTTAATTAAAGCTTGTTCTTATCCTGGTGCCCGATTTATTTCCCTTCCCTTATACTTTAATATTCATTATTAGGGTTTTGATATCTTATTACTTATCTATTATATGCTCTGTAAAAAATTTAGTCATGCATATAATAACCTTGGTGCCCACATTTTTTTGTGATTTATTTGTGTGGGTTATATTGATATGGGGGTGAGAGTATGCAATCCGTGCGATATTTCGGTCCATTGATCGGCTTATTGCTCTTATCGTCTACTTTCCATTCGCTGCTTAAAAAGCAATAAATAACTAAATAATTTTTTACCAGACATTCAAAATGGTTAAATTTATTCAGAATTGACTGATGGTAAAATTCTTATATACACACAAGCACACATACATATACATATATATAGGGTGTCTCAGACATAAATTAATAGTGTAAACGAAAAAACTGAAAAAGTTAAAATAAAAAGTTGCAAGAAAGTAGCTTTAGTGATCTATCTTTCATAAATATTACGAGGTTGTGTCGAAGTCAAGCTGGTGGTTGTTATTTTCAACTGGGCGAGGAGGAATATCAGGAGTATTGTCTTCATTGTAAATTGATGTATGGTTATCAAAAGAAGCACTTCATCCACGATGAGTTCGATTGAAGCACTGCAGCCTGTGATGGTTGTGCAAATTTCATTGAAGAGTAGTGGTGCAGTGTTCAAGCAAGCTTCCTAGTGACAAGTACAACAGCTAGCATTATTTGCCATTGGGAAAAAATAAATATATAATTTGTTTTTACCAAAAGTGGTCCTCCTCACTTTTTCGGTTTCTGATGAAAGAACATTGATTGCATTGATGGATTTCCATATAATTTTTTGTTTGATCTAATCACACCAGATTTTGTAGACGTTGAAGAAGCGCCTGATGTGATCATTGACACTTATTTCTTCATCGCTGACATAAATATTGACATCTAGTCTAATAAGTCTTGGTCCATGCTCACAAACCTATATTCATACTTGTATGTTATTTTACATGCGGTAATTCTTTTTTGGGCAACGTGAGAGAAAATTATTTTCACGTCTAATGCCATTCTAATTAATTTTTTTTTGTTTTTTATAAATGTCAATTATACATATATATCAAAGTATACCGTATTTAATTTTCATCCCAAAAACAAGAAACAAATCAAATGATATCAGGCGTAAAAAATAATTTTTACCATGTGAACTTTTTTTAAATTTTTTCGTCCCAATAAAAAAAATACATAAAATATTAAACTAACTAAACAAGATGATCTTCGATGGAGTACATTCCTAATGTGATCGTTAATAAAAATCGTTTGAAAGCGTGAACCTGTACAGCAACCAAGACACATTGGACTAAATGTCATTTCTGGTATCCACGATGGAAAAATGACCAATAACGTGAGAAGAGGATCCCTTTCGGTAAAGATAAATTATATATTTATTTTTTTCCAATGGCGAATAACGCTAGATTTTATACTTATTACAAAGAAGCTGCGCCGATAATATTTAATGAAATTTGCACAACCAACACAGGCTGCAGTTCATCAAACGAACCCATCATGGATGCATTCTTTGATAACCATACATCGATGCAACATGAAGACAGTACTCAAGATACTCCTCCTCGGCCAGTCGAAAGTAACAACTACCAGGATACAACGTTTGATATGATTTATTTAGTTTTTTTGTTTGCATTATTTATTATTTATTTCTTTTAAGTATTTGTATCGTTGTTATTTAATTATTATATTTCTTCTGTCGCTTCACGCATAACCTCACTTTTTCTGTTCCATCATTTATTATAAATTAATTTTTTTTATCTATTAATTAATTTTAATTTTTTCAGTACTTTGTTAACTCTTTTTAATTTTGTTAATTTTTTGTAATGATGATTATATAAAAATATTAGACATTTCCGACATTCGATTTTTATTTATAATCTGTATAATATGTTATTCACTATATAAAAATGACATTTTATATAAAAATATTTAAGTGTGCACTTCAACTCTTCCTCATCTTCCCTTATCTCCATAAATTTTTATTACAAAATTATAATATAATCGTATATAAATGAGCCGGTTAAATTAAAAATATTAATAATTATTAAAATTATTCGTACACATCCGTTTTTTATTAACATACTTCAAAATATATTATGCGTTCAAAATTTACATATCTGTGGATAGAATTAATGTCGTTTTATAAATAATGCAGATGTTGGCCAAATCCCACGTGCTACTGACAAAATGTAAACCGATTTGTGGTCTCTTCGAATTATGAATTTTATTCCACATTAATAAATAAAATTATTTTAATGCAACATTATAAATATGGTCTACAAATACACATATAAAAGGTAGGGCGGGGTACAAAAGTCCAATTTGACTCTCAGTAATTATACTGCATTCTAGTATTATATGTTCTATAAAAGTTCCAGTTAACTCCTAATTATAGAAATGTTTTTTCTAATTTTCGAGAATTAATCATCTGCTCCTTTTTACACCTTGGGCGGAAAAATAAGAAACAACTAGGAGATAAACAAATTCACATCATTTTAGAAATTGGGATTTTATGGCAAAAATAGCTACATTATGTGATCCAAGTGAAATTCGAATTTTATGGATACAACTTTTACAAGATTTCATTTCACAAAACTTGATTTGGTATTTCAACAGAAATTCAACAGAGGTCAAATAACTATTAATTTGAATTATCTCTCGTACAATTGAATTTTTAAACTTAATCTACATTTTTATTTAGTATTTCTCATTGTTTACAGCTTTTATAATGCAAAGGTTTTGTAGGTATTTTTTACCCTACCTAATGGTAATCCTTTACAGAAAATAAAAAAAAACTTAAATCTAACTTAAATATTGCAACACATTTCACACAAGAATTAAATAATGTATACCTAGAAATTGTATTCAGATACCACAAACTTAAAAAACATGAGCTCAAGATAAAAAAAAAACTACCAACGAAAAAAAGTACTTTTGGTAACTTGGTTTTTAACGTATTTGTACGTTAAACGATTAACCTTAACAAGTATTTCAGTTTAATATTGCTCATATTGGTACATTAAGTAGCATATTTATTATAAATATTGAAGTTATTTCTCTTTATCTCTTCAATTGATATATAAAGCAGCGTTTAACATAAGAATGATTATTAAAGATTTAAAAGTACTAGAGTCGAATGCCAATAAAAACATTATGAATAGATTTTATATTAAATAATACAATTGCACAATAATATGAGTATTGAAATAGGGCAATTAAATATTTACATTAGAAGTTTGTTATAAACTTAAATTATTATGAGAGAGTAAATAACTATGCAATTATATCTATCTCAGAGAAGTTCATCCTTAAGAAGAGTAGATTTTTGCATTAGTTCAAGCAGTCAATGCCATTTTTATATTTATTTTGTGTATATATATATATATATATATATATATATATATATATATATATATACAATTGACATCAAATAATAGGATATTTATTTTGACATCAAATAATAGGGTATTTATTATCAAAGTATACGGTATTTATTTTGACATCAAAGTATACGGTATTTTATTTTTTATTTAAAAACAAAAAACAAATCAAAAGATACCAAAAGCAAAAAAAATTTAAAATGTAAACCATTCTTAAAATTATTCGTCCAAACAAAAAAATACATAAAATATGAAACCAACTAAACAAGATGATCTTCGATGGAGTACATTCCTAATGTGATCGTTAATGAAAATCGTTTGAAAGCGTTGACCTGTAGAGCAACCAAGACAAATTGGTCCATGATGGAGAAATCAATGCCAATGACTAACAACGTCAGAAGAGGACCACTTTCGGTAAAGATAAATTATATATTTATTCTTTCCTAATGGCGAATAACGTTAGATGTTGTACTTATTACTAGGAGGTTCCCTTGAACACTGCAGCAATACTCTTTAATGAAACTTGCACAGCTAATACAGGCCGCAGTTCATCAATCGAACTCATCATGGATGCTTTCTTTGATAACAATACATCGATGCAACATGAAGGCAGTACTCAAGATATTCCTTTTCGGCCAGTCGTAAATAACAACCACGAAAATCATATCGACATAACCTCGTATTAATTATCAAAGATAAATCACTACATCTAATTTCTTGCAACTTTTATTATTATTTATTTCTTTTAAGTATTTGTATCGTTATTATTATATTTAATTATTATATTTCTTCTATCGCTTCACGCATAACCTCAATATTTCTGATCCATAATTTATTATAAGTCAATTTTTTTATCTATTAATTAATTTTAATTTTGTCAGTATTTTGTTAATTCTTTTTAATTTTGTTAACTATTTGTAATAATTATTATATATAAAAAATATAGAATTTTGACATTCCCTACATTCGATTTTTATTTATTATCTATATAATATGTTATTCACTATACAAATATGTCATTTTATATAAAAATATTTTATTCAACTATGAACCTCAACTGCAATCAGTATCTACTTACGGATCACAGAACAAACATTTGTTTGAGATAGATTCTAATCAGAATCGCTGAAAATCGCGGCGTGATTGCAAACTTTGATGATTTTTCCTAATGTAATCCCTTATCCTAAGACTACATATATTAAAAATTGCGTGAAAACGAATAATTTTACACATTTTTTTGCTAATAATAAAATCGTCGCGCTAATCATTTTCTATCCAGATACATCGAATGGATTTATATATTACCGATTTAAATAAATTCCTAAATAAGTCCGAAGGATTTATTTATAACATTTATTTAATTATAAACTTATTAGACGCCTATTGGCTATATACAGTTAATTATTTAGTAAATTAATGTAGCATAATAATATAATCCTCTATTATTATTTCTATAACAATATCCTGAGCTCATTTTTATCATTTCTAATGTATACTAGGAAATGTGTAGCAGGCCTTTTTTACATAAAATAATAAAGTGATGCCTGTACTACTTCGAAATATTATCATCGGCACACATCTCTACCTATATCTTCAAAAAATTGAAATTTTTAGAATTGATAGAAAATTTGATAAAAAGCAGACGATAGGTATTTATCATTTAGTGTTCTCTAAGGCATACATTTATATCGCTTATTTAAAAACTTATAAATTGCTTAATAAGTTAATTAGTTTTGAAACATCTTAATTTTAATAAATAAATAAATTTATTTACTAATCTGTGCTTTATAAAATAAATTTATTTTCTAGTGAATATTGGAAAAACGTCCTGAAAGCCACAGAAAATCACAATAAACTTGCAATGATATTTGCAAATGCAAAAATGCAATGATATTTTTAGTTACAAAATTGGGCGTGGCACGTTTCAAGTATTTTTAGTTATGCTGTTTTTTGAATTATTCTATAAACTATTCCAAAGTCTCATTGAAGCAATACTAACCATGTATTTTCTACTTATGTTTTATATTTATATATAGGGACCGATTCTGCTGCATAACGGAAAAATGTTATGGCAAGGGCATGTTACGTTCCAACTACCATACATTATGCTACTGAATCATACTGAATCATACTGAACCATCAAAATGTCATATTTGCTGTGCATTTAGGCGTTTTACGCATAAACTGCTACGTCACTCGTATGTTATGAACCTGAGTCAGAAAGATCCTGTTATTTAAGATCGTTTTTTTGGCATTTGCGCGGTTGTTAAGATAGATTTTCTATCTGATAACGCGAGAAATACGCCTGACTGCACAAACCACATGGGCTTTTGTCAATATTTAGTATGAAAAACATGACCTTGCCATAACATTTTTCTGTTATGCGGCAGAATCGGTCCCTTTATCTGAGTTTATAAGTTGAATAGTTAATAGAATCAAAAAGTTAGAATTTTGATATTACTACTTACTCCATCTAATTGCGTTAGCACGGATAGACAAATTGAGGTCATAAAAAAGTAAATTTAGAATTTACTTCCCACTGACAATCAACTCATAAGAATTTTACCAAATTCAAAGCACTGTCATCAGTATTAATTTGTAATAAGTTATTGATCTAGAATTTCAGCGTAATTTAGATTCAGTTATCTAAGTTAAAATACTGTACGAAACTTTGATAATTATTTATGTAATCGACTCGTAAATAATAAACGGGTCATGTGGTATAAATTGCATAGGCAGTACCTAAAGTAATAAGCGGAAGCGAACTTCATTGTTTGGATATAATACCTGAATGTTTTCCGAAACTTTTAATTGCCGTTAGTATAGTAAACGGCTTTTATTCACGGCAATTTCTAGAATTCATTATTGTGTATATATATATATATATAAAATATATATATATATATATATATATATATATATATATATATGTATAACTTCAGAATTTTACACGAATCACGGTCAAGTGAGAAACGAATCCATATAAAACAACAAAATGACTATTTTATAACTTTAACTTAGTATGGGCGTGTTTCCATACTAAGTGATTTTGAGGTCATTTTATAGGTCTTTTCAAAAAAATATTTTGAGCTTCATAGTTAAATAAAATATTTTCATATAAAAAGTCATTTCTATATAGTGTATAACATATTATATAGATTATAAATAAAAATCGAATGTGGGAAATGTCAGAATTCTATAATTTTTACATATAATAATCTTTACAAAAAATTAACAAAATTAAAAATAGTTAACAAAGTACTGAAAAACTTAAAATTAATTAATAGATAAAAAAAAGATTTATAATAAATTATGGATCAGAAAAATTGAGGTTATGCGTGAAGCGATAGAAGAAATATAACAATTAAATAACAACGATACAAATACTTAAAAGAAACGAATAATAATAAAAGTTGCAAGAAATTAGATGTAGTGAATTATCTTTTATAAATAATATGAGGTTGTGTCGATATGATCTTCGTGGTTGTTATTTACGATTGGACGAGAAGGAATATCTTGAGTACTGACTTCATGTTGAATTGATGTACGGTTATCAAAGGCAGCACCCATGATTAGTTCGATTGATGAACTGCGGCCTGTGATGGCTGTGCAAATTCGATTAACGAGTATCGGTGCAGTGTTCAAGGCCTCCTAGTAATATGTACAACATCTAGCGTTATTCGCCATTGGGAAAAAATAAATATATAATTTATCTTTACCGAAAGTGGTCCTATTCTCACCTTGTTAGTTTTAAGCACTGATTTCTCCATCGTGGACACGAAAAATGACACCTAGTCCAATGTGTCTTAGTTGCTGTACAGGTTCACGCTTTCAAACGATTTTCATTAACGATCACATTAGGAATGTACTCCATCGAAGATCCTCTTTTTTAGTTAGATTCATATTTTATGTATTTTTTTTGGTTGGGCGAAAAAATTTGAGAATGGTTTACATTTTGAAAATTATTTTTTACTTTTAGTATCATTTGATTTGTTTTTTGTTTTTAAATAAAAAATAAATACCGTATACTTTGATGTCAAAATAAATACCCTATTAATTGATGTCAATTATATATATATATATATATATATATATATATATATATATATATATATATATATATAATACACAAAATAAATATAAAAATGGCATTGGCTAGTTGAATTGCATAAATACAACTAATGCAAAAATCTACTCTTCTTAAGGATGAACTTTTCTGAGTTAAATATAAATGCATAGTTATTCACTCTTTCATAATAATTCAAGTTCATAACGAACTTTTAATGTAAATATTTAATTGCCCTATTCCAATACTCATTATTATTATGCAATTGTAATATTCAATATAAAATCTATTCAGAATATATTTATTGGCATTCCACTCTAGTACTTTCAAATCTTTAATAATCATTCTTATGTTGAATGCTGCTTTATATCTCAGTTGAAGAGATGAAGAGAAAAATTTTTAATATTTATATTAAATATGCTACTTAATATACCAATATGAGCAATATTGTGCACTTTATTCAAATACATATATTTAAGAATTATAATCATAGTATATCATAAAAATTTATTAAAAAAATGTATTCACCAAACCAATTAATATTTAATTAATATTGATATGTGCTTAAATGTATTTTGTTCATCATTTTAAATTTATCGAAACTTAAATGTTACATACTAATTATAAGTATTAGTATAATATAAATTAAACCTCGATGAAAACTAGACTTAATTATTGCGTATGTTCTAATTAAAGATGATATGCTTTCATTTTTTATATTAGTTAATATAAAGTTTAACATTAGTTTATATAAAGAAAACAAATTAATAAATCCATATTAAAAAAAAATCATATTTTGCTATTCTGTATCACTAGATATGCTTAAACAATAAGAAATAAGAGATTAATCTTCTCGATGAAACTTCTTTATGAGCCATTTGGTGAGCAACATTTTCTATATGGTTCCAGGAGCAACTTTCGTAAATAATATTACATAATAGATCGTTTAGGTAAGAGGTCTCATGTGGGTCATTTCGGACGTGTGAAAACTTAGAAATTATGCTTTCGCATAGTTATTGTAATAAAACTATATTTCGCGGTAACAAACTTTTGGCTATTATTACTAATAATGATATGTATTCGGTGAATTTCCGCTAATAAATAAAGGGATCAATTTATTGGTTTTTGAAGAAAAATTTAAAACGACAAATTAATGAGTTAAGTTTTGTGTAAAAAATTCATTCTACACTGATGAATTGACTAATTGCTTGCATTGTTTAGTTGCAAGTTGAAATAATAACTGTTTGATTAAAAGTGCACAATTTTAAATGATGTTGATGGGATATGGATTTTTTTTTTAATTAGATCGTTTAAAATTTATTTTGGATATAGGCAAAGCAAGGAGCTTAATTTGAGAAATATGAACGCATTTTGGGTTTTGTACTTAATTATAAGTATCTATTTTCAAATCGATTTATCGATACCAGATTTATTTATTAGTAACTGAAAATAGATATTTGAAAATTGTATAACTAAATCATGACACTGACAACACTTGCATCAATGAATTAAATTATTACGTAAAAATCATATTTTTTTTACGTTGATATTAAATGAAGAAGAAAACTTATAACTTGAATATTATATTTTAAAAGAATCAGTATTAGAGAAATTGTAATATAAAAATATATATTAGATATATTTAAAATAATTAGGGCAGCTGTTGAGATATTTCTTCCTATACGAGGTCTGTTCAAAAAGTACCCGGAATTTTCGTTTTTTCAAAAAAATATTTATTTATTCGTCTACATTAATGTGGTCCCCTTCAAAGTAGTCCCCCCCAGATATAATACACTTATGCCAGCGTTTTTTCCAATTTTCGAAGCACCCTTGATATTCACTTTTTGATATGTCCTTGAGCACTCTCAGCGATTCGGCCTTTATTTCTTCAATCGAGGAAAACCGCCGTCCTTTCATGGGTCTCTTCAACTTTGGGAATAGGAAAAGGTCACACGGAGCCATATCTGGTGAATATGGAGGTTGGGGCATGACTACGGTATTGTTTTTGGCCAAAAAATTACGAACAAGCAACGACGAGTGAGCAGGTGCGTTATCGTGGTGCAACAGCCATGAATTGTTTTTCCATAAATCGGAGCGTTTTTTTCGGATTGCTTCACGCAAACGTCGCATCACTTCAAGGTAATACTCCTTATTAACCGTACGACCTTGTGGTAAGAACTCTTGATGCACTATGCCGTTATAATCAAAGAAAACAGTAAGCAAAACCTTGACATTCGATCGAACTTGACGTGCTTTTTTCGGTCTTGGCTCACCTGGGCTCTTCCATTGGGACGATTGGGCTTTGGTTTCGACATCATAACCGTACACCCATGTTTCATCACCAGTTATGACCCTTTCAAGCAAACTTGGATCGTTGTTGACGTCATTTAACAGCTCTTGAGCGATGTTCATGCGATTGCTTTTTTGGTCAAAATTTAGCAGTTTTGGAATGAATTTTGCTGCCACTCGTTTCATGCCCAAAACATTTGAAATAATGTTATGACATGAGCCAATTGATATGCCAACTTCATCAGCAACTTCTCTAATTGTGATTCGGCGATCATTCATAACCATTTTTTCCACTTCTTTCACATTTTCATCGTTTGTTGACGTGCTGGGTCGACCGGAGCGTTCGTCATCTTCAACGTCTTCGCGGCCATCTTGGAAACGCTTATACCACTCGTAAACACTTGTTTTTTTCATAGCAGACTCACCATAGGCTTTTTGTAACATTTCACACACTTTGTTACACTTTATTTCATTTTTTACGCAAAATTTAATACAAATTCTTTGACTTTTCAATTCTTCCATTGTAAAAATCGCCGAGCTCAAAAAAACACGTCAAACCTTAGCGACTACCACAGACAAAGTAAACAGTGAATATAGCTGAAAATTTCATCATACTTTAGGGGCATGTATACCAACACAATAAAAAAAAAATTTTGACGATCAGACACTCCAGACCCGCGAAATTTAAAAATTCCGGATACTTTTTGAACACACCTCGTATATCACAAATTGTAACAACTAAACCTTTACAACTAAAAATAGAAATATGAATATTTCATAGTTAATTCACATGTGAATTTGTAGAATAAAACCAACTTGTATTTCAAAGTAGACAAACTATTAAAAAAGTTAATTTATAGTTTAAAAAATAGTCTTAATTCTAGAAATCTTGGGGCAGATCTGTCCTAGAAGTATATTTAGTGTTAACGTGTCCAGTGCTTGATAAAAAAAAAGGTTTGGCAAGTAAATTTATATGAAGAAAATTGTCTTAAGGTAAGTAGAAATGAATGGATTTTAGAAAACCAAGTGTCGTAATGCATTTAGTTAAGAGCTATGGATAACAATATTGTGACCATGCATGAATAATTAAAAATAATAGGTTTGCTGTCACTATGAAAAGTCACTATGAAAAGTGAAGGAATACTGCTTGATACTGAGCTGATAATGAATAAATATATAAAATAAATTATAAATAAACTAGTGGGGTATATGGCATCGTGCCTTAAGTCAAATTGCTGGCACTTCTCGAACCAAATCAAAATTTTGAAAATCCGAATTATTTTCAATATTCAAAAAAAAATCTTTTTGTAAATTACAAAAATGAGAATGTTTTTTTAATTAATTTCGAATTTTGCTTTTTGGATGATTATAATAACTTACCCTATGAATAATTAATAAAATAAAATAATGAAGATTATATAATAATTCATATGAATTCTCTATCATAATTATGGAATTCATAATATACAGTTTAGATAATATCAAAACCTAGAAAATCAACTTGTATACTAATGGACGATAAATAACATCTCAAATAATCGGTTATAAAAAAATGATACAAAAAAAATTGAATTATGCTTTTTTCACTGAATTAGCATTAATCATTGTAGATTGTGGCTTGCTTATAAATACACAAATAAATAGATAAATATTGAATTGAAAATAAAGATATGATAAAAAGTATAAAATATTGACACATGATATATGACACACGTATATATCCGCCAGAAAAAATATGTAACAAAAAACAAAAGACAGTAAAATTATGCCAAAATTTTATATCATATTTTTATATTCTATTTTTATATAAAACGATTACATTGTTTTCATAGGCCAATACTTAATTAATACTTCTAGTAATGAGAAATTTTATAAATTTAATCGACGGAACGGGTGTTGATGGACCTCCAAGCCGAGTATTAGTAATTTTTGCTTTGGACGACGTGTAGAAGGGATTCGTCGTCCTCCATTGGATTCTTGAAGTTGCGGCAACCATAGGCCGCCACCTTGGTTGCTCACCTAATCACAATCACCAAACAAATAAAAAGAAATGGTGAGAAGCTCACCGACAGAAGATTCATCGATTGATAGGAGTTAAGCTTTTGCTAAAAAGATGCGTGAAAACGAAGAGGCAGGATTCTCACATTTATGGTGGAATCACTTGACTGCATTTCTGGTATGGATCAAATTGATGTCATGGACCAGATAAAGTAGTACTTATTGATCTGCCATCAAACCAAGATCTAATAAAGATTAAATAAAGCTCCATCATGGGATCTTTACCAACAGGCACGTATCGACTCCCATTGTCAGAAGGAAGAAAGTAAGTCAAAAATATCTTATTTGACTCATAAACACCTCATGTGAATTTCACGGGATTTGAAGTCACACTATCGCAGGAAAAAATGTAGAGTGGGTTTTATCGATGTGTTTTTTAATAATTTAATTAGTTTTGCTTCGCTGGTTTAACTGCATTGCAAGATTCCTTTAACTTGTATAAAAATATTGTTTATAATTTTATTAAAGTAATTTGTTATTTTTAATTGTTTATTTGTTTTATTCCGTTGGCATGATTACCAGATTTCAGTTAGAGGTGACAAAAATAACTTATGAATTTTAATAAAATATAACAATTGGATAACTATGAATCTAGTTATTAATTATGTGGCAAAAATAGTATAAAAATGGTAAATAATGAGCTTAACAACAGCACAACCTTAACAAATATATACAATGTGAAGGTCATATAATTTTATAATGATAGTATATAAAATGTGATCTAAATTCAAATAATAGATCAAATTTGATTATACATCATGTTAATCAAAAAAAAAATTTATATATATATATATATATATATATATAGCAAACTTAAAATTACCATTTATTTGCATCAATGTTAACAGTATGCAAGCTCAAGTCCTCGTCAGTCAGCAAAACTTAATCTACAAGAAGCTAATCCAATTTTATAAGCTAACTCCTGTACAACTTTAATTTATCACAATTAAATTTGAAACAAGAATGCTAATAGACAACGTTTGATAAAAAAGAAATTAATATTAAAACTACAAAGTTTAGATCGATAATTTCATTTTTTTTCTTTGAATTTTTTTTTCAATTAAGTCCGTTCAGAATTCTTAAGACAGGTGGAAAATATAATTACATTAAACGCGAACGGCAAAGAATACCCGGACAAAGAAGGTATTAAGAAAACGTAATACGCCAGAACAGAAGAGTTTTAATGAAATTAACTTTTCATTGTCTTTCAGCTGTTTAATCGACGGACCAAAATGTATATTCGCGTCTGGTTGGAAATCGATAAAACACCGGAACAACGAGATAAGGCACGGATCGCGAAGGTCGCGCACTTTGCATCCATTCCGGAATATTAATAACCGAACCGACAAAGATAATATTTTTGTTTAAATGACAAATAATAATATATTATCTATGCAAAATATATCTGGGGCAGGGCGGGGCACAATGGTCCAACTTCACTTTCATTCATCATAACGACAACACTCGAACTACCAACTATGTTCAGTGAAATTCTCAGTATTCTAGTGTAGAAATTCAAAAATCTAATTTTTTTATTCCATATATTCAAAGTTTAACTACCTAAGAATATGGGTGCGAGAAGGTTTTTGAAAATTTGAATTATTTTCGGAGATATAGGCATTTTACTGACTCAGTCTCCATACTGGTTTGGCTTCACACAAAACTTTAGATGCGTTTCTCTCTGAACAGACTTTTTCAGTACTGTTGACACGATTTCTCGAGTTTTAATCAAAGGATTCACTTGAAATGTTCAGAGAGTCTTGTTTATAGACCTATCTATAGCCCGAACTACTATTTTCCCCAAATTCCAATTTTTACGATTTTGAGACTGAGGTGCCATTTTTTTAAGACCACCCACTTCATCAGCTGCCGGTTTTTACAATTTTCAACTTTTTTATTTTTTAATTTTTGTTTTGTATTTTAATGATATTAATAAACAAGTGGTAAAAAAATGGGTAGCAAAAACATTCATTGTTTTCTTTTACGACACTTTAAAAATGACCTAAAATTCATCGCTCTACACTAGAATACCCACTTAACTTCAGTAATCGCAAAAAAATAAATAAAAGGAAAATGAAAATTTGTATATATCTTTATGTTTCAAGACTCTTGATCATTTTGACATACCTTGTAATTAAAAAAAATAGATGTAGATGTATGTGTGTGTGCGAATTTAATATTTCGTTGACGATTTTAAGAGCGCAGTTAATTAACCGATATAAATGATTCAAAAAACATTAGATTCCTATGTATGGGAAATGTGCTGATCAGTTTTTGGCAAAGACCGGTCCAGCTGTTTAGAAAGATTCAAAACTTATGCAATTGGCATTTTTGAACTTTTTTAGGCGCAACTAGGGTGTAAATCCGTACAAATGCAACGGAAGTGCGTTACGGCAGATAAGTTAAGATAAGAGTCAAGTGCCAATGATTTGTCATTCGCTCTCGATGATATCATTCCTATACGGGTCGATTGTGATTAGTCATCGCGTACGTGAATAGAGATCTGTCGTATGCGTACCGATATCAAAAAGGAAATCGGCATAGATAAATAAACATTTTAAAGTTACATCAGAGTACAAATCTTGATTTAATGAGAAATGCCTGAATCAGAAGAAAATTTTATCCTGTCCGCCGTAAATAATTATAATGAAAATAATATAACAAATGCAGCATTTGCGCCGTGTATGAAACATAAGTTTATTGAAATAATTTCTATATTATTCGTAGTTTCTATAAACCTTCGAAGTTGTTGAAATTGAAAATATTTTTTAGGAAGAACAGATATTACAGCTGTTCAAAGAATGAGATTATATCGCCAGCGAAAAAGTAAAAAAAATACAAGCAATCAATGAATGTATGATAATTTTAATTACATCAAGTTCTTTTACCATGTGGTAACAAAATAAACTAGGTTTATGTATATAGCATGTTTTCTTGAAGAAAGTTGCATGGAAATTCCCGATATGTGTAAATAATAGATTTAATAAGAAATCAATATTTTAATTTACGAGTGATTTAAATCATTTGATATCGAGTTCATATAGACCATTAAAATTTGAGAAACTATTACAGATGATTAAATTTTATACATATTTTTTGGAACATATTATTAAACAACGAATACGTATCTAATGTATACACAAAATATTTTTATAATTAAACCATTTCTTGCAAGACTAATGATTTGGTATGTTCATGAAAAAAATTTCACTCCGATCTTGCTAATCAGCACGATTTCCAAATGATATCATTTATATAGTTTTTCAAAGAATTTTCGGTTAAAACGTGGACGAATTATTTAGTTTATTGTTAAGGCTGTGGAATCTATTGTCAAAAAAGTTCCATAAGAATCGTCTAAAAAAATTTCTTTAACAGGTAATTACAAGACTTGACCGATCTTTACCAAACACTAATAAGCATGATTCCTAACCCATATCTGTCAAACAGTTTGAATTGTTAACATTGTTTCAGAGTAGTGGTCTAACGTTGACAAATATTCTCACACTTTTCTGCTAATTACTAAGAAAAACGCACAATACTGATAAACATTAGTTCTTATCAAGTTACATTGAATGGATTTTTTAATCAACCATTTTTGAGAAAACGTCAATGTGAGTTCAAAACATTGGCTCACATATACACACAACTATATATACACACAAATACTTTTGCCTAATTTGGTCTCATTCGATTCAAAATGGCATGAAACTGTTGGAAAACATGAAATTCGCAAATCGGATTTTGTCGCAAAAACAAACTTCTCATTCCGAAAGTTAAAAATGTTTGGTAATTCATTTGATTCCAACACGAAAGAACGAGCTGAATCATATCATTTTTCCTACATATCTCCTACAAAGATTCTCCTGCCTTTTCCAACATATATTTGAAATAATATAGCACTTATTTTGAGAAAAAAATATTTCTATCAAAAAAAGATGTAAAACTCACCTTTGCCACAATCAGTGCAGTTCACAAATACAAACTATGCCCTGCATTTTATATGAAGTCAAGTAAGACGGGACGAGTCTGTAGTTATTTTTCCCAATTAAAATATCACAACCTGAATAATTCATTACTATCAAGTGCAAATGCATCAAATTACCATAAATCAAGCGTGTCAAAATAATGCATGGAATCTAATGGGTCTGCATTAAGTAGTCAAGTGGGTGTTTTTAATATTAACGATGTCTATATTGCACAGATAGCGTGTCCATTACTGCATTTGCCTGATAATTTTATTACGGTGTTTAGGAGATTTATCGGCGTTTTGGCGGCGCGGCTTGAACTGAAAATATAGGTGAAACCGGGGACAATGTTCCCAAGAGAATGGTAATTAATATAAATTAATTCATTGTTTTCCACACCTGGAGGTGTTAGCCTGAAAGTTATGCTTTGACGTGTAATTTATTAAAACGACATACGAAAAAAAACAGCTATTATTCATATATTCGGTTTTATATACTTCACCAATTTGGTCAACTAAATATTGGGCTTATCTACGTTTCCTTACGAAAACATTAATAAGATAATGTTGAAGATTCATGTTGATTGAAGCATTTGTTTCAATTTCTACTATCGTAACTATATGTAAGGGGGCGTCCATTAATCACGTGAGCTAGTTTTTAAGGATTTTTGGACCCCCCCTCCCCCTTGGTGATACGTGTGATATTCAAAATCAGTTAAAAATAAATACACGTGATATCTACCATACCCCCCTCCCCAACGTGGTATTTCGTGATTTTTTGTCTAACTCCCCCTCCCCCTAAAGACCTCACGTGATTAATGGACGCCCCCTAACCAGTTCAGAGACAAATTACTGCTTTTAACAAATTATTAAATTATGATAAAATTCAGAAGCAGAATAAAACTAAAAACTCAGATCAATAATATACAATACTTTGAAACACATCAAACACTCTTGAATCGTTTCGTTAAAAAATTGTATTCTGCAGAAGTGCACTGCTGTATGGCATTAAGTAGCTAGCCGTCCACTGACGCTACTGAGCGAATCAGACACAACATCATATTTTAAGAGCTTTCAAGCATCATAAATAAAAATGTATTTGAACATCAAGCATTGCACTTTTAAATAACTAAACATTATAATAAACAATCAAAATTCTCAATAGTTTAACACTGCATGTGAATGTCTAATCCAAAGGCCACACCCGTACACATAGGTGTCATGCAGATGTCTACAACTATCTAACTATGTTCACTAAACTTCTCAGCTAATTAATCGTAGTAAAAATGTAGAAATGTACCATTTCTTCTGCTAATTTTTTTCAAAAAAATGTCACATTTTACCCCACAGGCAGGGTAAAATGGAACGCTCTGGTTCAAATAGTTCCAAGGTCTTATTTTACATTTTAAAGGGATTTCACGAAATAATAGCTACATTATTCAACCAATGCAAAATATAAATTTCATGAGTCATAGAGATACCACTAAATATAACCTTGATCTGTTATGTCGTCAGAAATATTTATCAGCAGAGTTCGAATAACTTTTTATTTATCTCTTGTCAAATTGCTTCTTTTAACTTAATTTACTTTTTATTCATTGTTTTTTTTTATTATTAACACCTTTGCGAAGATAAAATTTTTGTTGTTCCTATTTATCACATCCACAGTATTTATAGAGGTCATATTTTCTTTATATTTGGAAATTATGGAATGTATGGAATTTAAAATTAATAACACATGTTAAAATACAAATAAATAATGTGTACTTAAAAACTATATTTAAAGCCTGATGATGCCTGTATTTCTTGTAACATATTTTCTGTCAAGCTTTTATCGTAAGGTATTACGTGTGCACCGTGTCTCAGTCCGTAAACTAAACAACAGTGCTCACAAGTAAAGAAAACTAACAACGAAAGAAAACACTTTTTTTATGAAATTTTGAAGATTGTCTTTTATATCCCAATAGCAAGGTCTTAAAATTCAAAATGATGGCTGGATATACATTTTTTTTCTTCTACTTTCAAATATTGTTAAAAAATTCATAACTTTACGTGTATTTGAGATATCGGTAGTGGACTTTTATACTCGCGGGCTTTTAAACCTCGCTCGAATCGATATAGAAGAAATGATCGGATGTAAATTTTTAGCACATTTTGCAAAATCAATTGTCCTATGAAAAATTACGTAGTAAGCAAATATACAAAAAATATTATTAAAAATTAATAATTTTATGTTTATGATAGTTATAAGCACAGCATAACATACGATTGTTTTGAGTTCTTAAGGCATATAAAAAAAGTATCCATCCCCGGTCTGCCCTAGAGATCATTGCTATAAAGCGGCCCGATAGACATATCAAACGATAAATAACATACAAATGGACCCAGAAACTACCACCTATGTGTTATTTGTAATGGATGTGTAATTTAACATTGATTGACAGACAGACTGAACGGGAACGAAATTTAGGCGCAGCACCGCGCTGCGGTTTATATGCAAAATGTTTGCAAAATGCAAATATGCTTTGAATATGTAGCATGTAGGTACACATAGTTTATCTGCATCATAAGTTCAACTGAATCTACATTGCTTACTGAGAACTGTTTTGAATATACCACATAGGTAACCTCAAATCTGAAACGCAGATAATGATATTTATTTGTTTATTTTTAATTCGATGCAAAGTATGGCACTGGATAACGCTTGAAATACTAAGAAAAATCTATGGATCTAATTCAATGCAAAAATTCACAATTCAAAAAACGACTCATTATACACAATAAATCGTACATTTTCGTTTATCTTATTTCAATCTGCAATCAGTAATTTTAATGGTCACTTGAGAGTGATTATATGTTAAAATGTTACACATTAACTTTTTAACTTCCCGTAGGGTAAATTAGAATAATTTAAAAAAAATAGAAAATAAAACTTTTTATTTATTTTTTCAAAGGTTTCTGAACATTTTGGCATACCTAAAAAAAATTGATGTATGTGTGTATGAGTATGTGCGGAAACCGATTTAAATGATTCAATAAACATTTTCTATTGACAAGGAGACGTATTGATTAGCTTTTGGCAAAGGCAGGTTCAGCCGTTTGGAAAATATGGAGCACAGTTTCAAAAATGGTAATTCAGTTCAGTTCAGCGGCGCTATTTTATCTATAAAACAGCCAAGCAGGGCCATTGATTATGAATAACATCTCAAATCATTTATGCCTTTGTCACCAAATTAATATTTACTATTATAGATTACGGCTTACTTATAAATATATAAATATTGAATTGAATATAAGAATATGATGAAAAGTGTAAAATATTTAATATGACACACGTATATATTTGCCAGAAAAAATATATAATAAAGAACAAAAGACAGTGTAATTATGCCAAAATTTCATAACATTTTTATATTCTATTTTTTATATAATATAATTACATTGTTTCCATTGGGCAATATTTAATTAATAGTAAGTACCAGTATTAATACATAAAACGGAAATATAATAAATTTAATCGATGGAACGGGTGTTGATGGACCACCAAGCCAAACATTAGTAATTTTTGCTTTGGACGACGTGTAGAAGGGATTCGTCGTCCTCCATTGGATTCTTGAAGTTGCGGCAACCATTGGCCGCCACCTTGGTTGCTCACCTTCTCATCACAATCAACAAACAAATAAAAAGAAATCCTGAGAGGCTCATCGACAGAATGTTCATCGATTGATAGAAGTTAAGTTCTTGCTAAGAAGATGCGTGAAAACGAAGAGGCAGGATTTTCACATTTATGATGAAATCACTTAACTGCATTTCTGATATAGATCAAATTGATGTTATCGACCAGATAAAGTAGTATTTATTTGATCTGTCATCAAACCAAGATCTAATAAAGATTAAATAAAGCTCCATCATGCGATCTTCACCAACATGCACGTATTGACTCCCATAGTCAGAAGGACAAAAATAAGTCAAGAATACCTCATTTCACTCATAAACACCTCATGTGGATTTCACGGGATTTGATGTCACACTATCACAGGAAAAAATGTATCGTAGGTTTCATCGATGATTTTTTTAAATAATTTAAATAGTTTTTCTTGGCTCGTTTAACTGCATTGCAAGATTCCTTCAACTTGTAAAAAAAATATTTCAAAAATTTCTTATAAAAATAATTCTAATCAAATATTTGTTATTTTCAATTGTTCATTTGTTTTATTTCGTTGACATGATTACCGGATTTCAGTTAGAGGTGACAAAAATGACTTTTGGATTTTAATAAACAAGTTAATACTATAAATCTAGTTAATATTAATTATGTGGCAAATATAATATAAAAACGGAAAACAATGAGCTTAACAACAGCACAACAATAACAAATATATACAATGTAAAGTTCATATAATTTGGTAATGATAGTACATAGAATGCGATGTGAATTCAAAGAAAAAATAAAATTTAATTAAAATTAATGTTAATTATGTTAAAGAATATATATATATATATATATATATATATATATATATATGTTTCTAGTAAATATTGCATTTTAGTTCGAAAGTGTCATGTCGTCCAAATAATTTACCATGACATGTTACTTTTTGTATGTGTTATCATATATACTTTATAACTAAATATTTATATACTTTTATAATAAAAGTTTTAAATAATATTTACTATTGTTTATATAAATTGAGCGTATAATGCCAGAATATCCAATGATCCAATATGAAGATAATAACTATTAATAGTGAGTAAATAATAATCATTAAAGTTGAAGTTTTGATATGACTTGTGGAGTTAATTAAGTTGTCAACTGAAAAAAGTAATAAACCTAATTTTTATAAATTCATGTTAAAGCTTTTTTATAAAAATAATTGTTGACATATTACTTGTGGTTAATCAATAATATTATAAATACAATTTTCTCCATCAAGTGTATTCTGTGATGGATATGTCAATTAGAATTTTTGCCAAAATTTTGTAATATTCATAATTAACGGGTGGAATGAACTTTACAAAGTCTTTCATGTCTCTCAATTTTTTCTTTGTCTTAGTTTTAGCTTTAGAGTATATTAGAACTATAGTCAGAATTAAAAATAAAATCTGAATTATTTTCGATATACAAAAAATTAAAAAAAAAAAAATGAAACAATTTTTTTTTTCCAAAATCAATTATTTTGTTAGGACAAGCAGAAAGTTATTTGAATCAATTAAATCGGACGCTTAGTTCTCTCAAAAACTGCCATTTTTTGTACATTTAGCTCTGTATCTCCGTAACTGCTGAACCTGCCTTTGCCAAAAACTAATCAGCACATCTCCTTATCAATAGGAATCGAATTTATTTTTTACGAATCCGTACGCCCGAAAACGTGGGCGAAAAATTGTATCCATACATACATATATACACACACGCACACACACACACATCCATTTTTTCTGAAGTATGCCAAAATGTTCAGAAACCTTCAAAACGTCGAGAAATGTAAAAATTTTCAATTCCGATTTTTGGCCCATTACAATAACTTACCCTACGGGAAGTTAATAATAATAAATAAATATAAAAAATGAATTAATTAAAATAAAAGTTTTAATAATTTATATGAAAATTCTATGTTAATTATGGAATTTATAACATACACTTTAGATAATATCAAAACATAGAAAATCAATTTGTATACTAATGGATTATAAATAACATCTGAACACACCGGTTATCAAAAAATGTTGATACAAAAATTTGAACTATGCTTTTTTCACGTAATTTCTATTGTAGATTAAGGCTTGCTTATGAATAAATGAATAAATAAATAAATATTGAATTGAAGACTTTATATAAAGATATGATAAAAAATATAAGATATTTAACATGACACACGTATATATATTCTAGAAAAAATATATAATAAAAAAACAAAAGACAGTATAATTACGCCAAAATTTTATAACACATTTTTATATTTTATTTTTCGTATAAAATTTACATTGTTTCCTTTGGCCAATATTTTATTAGTATTGATAGTGATATATAAAATGAAGACTTTAATTAATGGAAAGTGTGTCGATGGACCTCGAAGCCAAGTTTTATTATTTATTTCTTTGGGCATCATATAAATGAAATTCGTCGTCCTCCATTGGATTGTTGAAGATGCGGCAACCATAGGCTGCCACCTTGGTTGCTCACCTCCTGGCTGATACCAATCAAATAAAAAGAAATCGTGAGAGGCTCACCGACAAAAAATTCATCAATTGATAGAAGTTAAGTTCTTGCTAAGAAGATGCGTGAAAACGAAGAGGCAGGATTTTTACATTTATAAAATCACTTGACTGCATTTTTGATATGGAGCAAATTGATGTAATGGACCAAATCAAGTAGTACTTACTTGATCTATTATGATTTCTAGGCCTCATCTTTAAATGTTCATGACAATAAATCCAAAGCAAGATCCAATAAAAATTAAACGAAGGTCCATTATTGGCTCAATAGCAACAGGCACGTATTGACTCCCATACCCAGAAGGACGAAGGACGAAGGTAAGTCAAAAATACCCCTTTTGACTACTTGTAACATTCTTCTGGATTTGATGGATATTCCTTCGGAGTGTTGCAAATCCTAATCCTCATCTTGGATTGTTCATGAATACATATATGCATAGCAAAATCTAGTATATATTGGATGAAGACCCATTAAGAGATCATGGTCAGCATGCACGTATCGACTACCGTAGTCAGAATTACAAAGATATGTTAAAAATACCTTATTTCACGGAATTTAATGTCACACTATCAGGAAGAAAATGAAGCGTAGAGTACACCAATCTATTTTTTAATAACTTAAATAGTTTCCCTTTACTGTTTTTTTAGTGTCATTGCAGGCTTATTTCAACTTGTAAAAAAATATTTCAAAAATCTCATAAAAATAATTCTAATAAAATATTTGTTATTTTCAATTGTTCATTTGTTTCATTTCGTTGACATGATTACCGGATTTTATTTTAGTTACAGGTGACAAAAATAACTTTTGAATTTTAATAAAATATAAAGAGTTACTACTATGAATCTAGTTAATATTAATTATGTGGCAAAAATAGTATAAAAACGGTAAAATGAGCTTAACAACAGCACAACATCAACAAATATATACAATGTAAAGTTCATATAATTTTAAGTCAGCTAACACTTGATCAAGCGGTTATGGACTCTAAATAAAAATAAGTTAAAAAAGTGTCATTTGGCAGTCAAAAATGTTTATTGGACATATGTACATCAAATTTTCAGATATTTTATAGAGATTCATTATTGTGTACACATCAAGGTTTCTAATTTTGAAGTTCATTTATATGATTCAAACAAATGTTTTCGACGTTTTCGCAAAAAGGCAAATTTGACGTTTCGGAGATATGGAGCGCAAAGAGTGTAAAAACGGTTATGCAGTTTTTGAGAAAACAAAACATCCCATTAGATTAATTCAAAAAACATTTTGCTTGAGTAGAAGGTACGAAAAAATTGCAGTTACAGAAAATTTAGTAATTTTGAAAATTTTCAAAAAAAAAAAACAAATTTTCAAAAAAATTAAAGTTAAAAAAAAATTCAAGTTTTCGGAATTTTTCATCATTTTCAAAAAAAAACTAGATTATGAAGAATTTGAAAAAAATGTCTTTACAAAAATTGGAGAAAAATTGGAAAATTAAAAATAAAATCGAATATTTCCAAAATATTTTCAAATTCTCAAAATATTTTAAAAAAACTCTTTAAATTCCAAAAAATTTAAAATTTCGAAAAAAAATTTAAAATTTCGAAAAAAATTTCAAAATTTTGAATTTTTTTTTGAATTATCAAAAAAATTAAATTAAAGAAATGGACTCTTGTAAACGTACACATAAGTTGATTATAAAATACGCTCATCGTCCAATTTAAAAAGCACTAATAAATTTACAGTATGTATTTATAATAAATAATCTATTTGAATTTTTTCAAAACAATTCTTGATTATTTTTATTCCTCGAATGTTTAATTACGGTATGGGAAGTTCCAGCAATTTGCCTTAAGGCACGATGCCATGCGCCCCACTAGTTCTGCTAGTAATTGGTTATTTAATGGTTTTGTTGATAAAACATCTTATGCTTAAATGCTGCTTTCTATTTTCGTTTTCATTATATTGTACCAATTATTTGGTGAAAAAACGTCTGGATTTTTTTTGCACGTGACTCAATTATGGCAAAATCCTGAGTCAATAGGTAAAGAGCTATTTCAACGAGACGAATTTTCTTGAGACCCACGAGAGCCTACTGTTCTTTTCTAATTTTCGTAACCATATGGATTACGAACTTTCCGTAGAGTAAGTTATAGTAATCGCAAAAAAAATCTAAAATAAAAATTTTTATATATCTTTACGTTTCAAAACCTTCTGAACATTTTGGCATACCTTAGAAATAATGGATGTATATATATATATATGTGTGTGTGTGTGTGTGTGTGTGCGGATACAAATTTTCGTCGACGATTTCGGGAACACGGATCAATTGATTTGAATAATTCAAAAAACATTCGATTCTTATTGATAAGGAGACGTGCTGATTAGTTTTTGGCGAAGGCAGGTCTAGCCGTTGCAAAGATACGGGGCAAAAAGTGCCGAAAACGGTAACTCAGTTTTTAAGAGAACGGAGCGTCCGATTTGAATAATTCAAAAAAAAAACATTTTACTTGCATTGATAGGATGAAGAATTGATAGTTTTGAAAAAGTGTAGTTAGTCAATGTGTGCACTGGGCGGCTCAAATGTCTTTTACCCCCGATGAGTGTGCAACAAGCAGAAGAACGGGCCAAGATTCAGTTTAATGTGCAGGAGTATTTAAAGCCGTCGTGTGTGTCTCCATGTTATCTGGAAAATGTTTTCAATTCATGCGACGAAGTTAGTTTAGCACCGCTACAGTTCATTAGTGTATTCATAAGCGAATGTCATTTTAGATCTTTGAATAATATTACATTAGTTTGCTTACATGTCAGCATAAATACACATATGCATAATTACTGCAAGTGAGAAATGTGTCTGAGAAATTGAAATGTTAGGTATACTCGTACGAAATTGCATTGTGCGTTAAATCATACGGAATTTATATTAAGGAGAATTCGACAAAATGTGTATGGATCAAATTTGTCGTCGACTGAATTTTGAGTTAGTTGTCGACAATAACAATGTTTTATTGAAATAAAACTTCTTTAGGCGCAACTAGGGTGTAAATCTGCACGAATGCAACGGAAGTGCGTTACGGCAAATAAGATAAGATAAGAGTCGAGTGCCAATGATTCTTCATTCGCTCTCGATGATATCATTTCTATACGGGTCGATTGTGATTAGTCGTCGCGTATGTGAATGGAGATCTGTCGTTGTATGCGTACCTGCATCAACAAGGAAATCGGCATAGATAAATAAACATCCTAAAGTTACATCGTAGTACAAGTCTTGATTTAATGAAAAATTCCTAAATCAGAAGATAATTTCACCCTGTCCCCCGTAAATAATTATAATGAAAATAATAAAACAAATGCAGCATTTGCGCCGTGTATGAAACGTAAGTTTATTGAAATAATTTCTATATTATTTGTAGTTTCTATAAATCTTTGAAGTTATTGAAATGGAAAATATTTCTTAGACAAAACATATTACAGCTGTTCAAAGCATGGAATTGTATCGCCAGCAAAAAAGTAAAAAAAATACCATCAGTCAATAAATGTATGTTAATTTTAATTATATGAAGTTCTTTAAACACAATTACATGATGAGTGAAGTTGCGAAAACAATATTTGTTTTGGCGTTGTTTAACATAATCCAATGTGTGAACGAATATCTTAGAATTTATTAATCAGCAATTACTTCATTTCTCTAATGAAGATTCAAGTCGTTAATGCAAATTACAATTATTATTCACAAGTTTCAACGGTTTAATTTGGTTAAGATGGCCAAAAATCTATCACTTGTCAAGACTAGATTACTTAGTTGACAACATTAACACTTTACCCCTGTGTCCATGGGTACAACTATTCATGAATTCAAATGATTTAACCGATTATATGGTCGAAAATTGTAAATTTTTATGCGCACATTTTTTCAGTGTGATAAAAAAAACTATATTCTATGTTCAAATTCTAAGATCAAATACTATAGCAGTTTGATAAATTCATTTAATTTAAGTGGTAATTCTGGTCTAGAGGCATAAATTTTAAACGATCGCTGTGAAGAAGACAACATTTTTAATTGAATAATATTTTGAGAATATAAAACATAAATAAAAATTAAATATATGACACTTGACCATGACCTTCATTTCAGCCCTCCAAATTTTTCAAAGAAAAAGAGAAATATAAATTAATAAATTTAGAATAATGTCGCTATTTTATGAACTACGGACATGTTAAAATAATTGTTTTTTACAGAATAGCGGCAGCTTGAAGAAAAAATATTTTTATTATTAACTTTTTTTATATTTTCTATATTAAAAGATAGTAAAAATCGGAATTTGTGGATGATTGTAGTTCATACTAAAAAAAATTTATTTAGAACACTCTGTGAAAACTTTCCTGTTAATCGTACTAGCTTGAGATCTAATTTTCATTTATTTACTAAATTTTTTTTTTATCATTGCATTTATAAATTAAATTAGAAAATTTGTTTGCCATAATTATATACTAAAATATTTGAAAATTTTATCAATTCTGCTATTCCTACCTACATAATTATCTACATAAAATAATATTTGAGTGAGTAAAACTAGGAACTTGAATATTAGACTAATAGTATAAACCAAAAAAGTGTTTTAAGTATTTCTATGTTTAAAATTACATCATAGTTTATGTTTATTTATTTATTATCTGGATGATTCTATAAATATAAAACTACTTGTCACTCTATTTAAAACTATATACTGTCTAATAATCTCATAAAAAATCAAATGATAAAACTAGAGTTTAATGGTAATACGAGTACTAAATGTAATAGTTTATAATAGGTTTATGAAAAAAAAAATATGATTTTGTCTATACACAATTTATTTTTTGCATATGATATGTATTTTTGATCTATAAATTTTAGAAAGCAATTATAAAAGATGTAAATAATAAATACTAATATTAAATTATGTAATAATATATTATATTATATATAACAAATTTTACTTTGCATTGAAAATTCAAACAAACCATAACTCTATAACTATCTGTATGTCATATTTACATTCAGTGATTCAATGAAGTATCGTTTTGTAAGAACTTTTGTATCCAAGTCTATATCTAATCCCAACAAATGCACACGTAGCTCGAGGATTGATATAAAATTTTTTACGATAAAATATAAAGTAAATCTATATATAAAACATTATAGCAAAGTACATCACTCGTGCATATACTCCATTTGTCAAGATTAGTGATGTCCATTCTGATTTATCACACAAAATTGAAAATTTACTTAGAAGACCAGAATTAGATCCACATAGTAACAGTAATTAAATGATGTAATTGATCATTCATATCAGAAACAAGACTTCCAGGAATAGTCAGAATAATTAAAAGCAAGATGAATAAACATTCTAATAAACAGGCAAAGCAATTGTTAGGACAAATTAATCACAAATTCATAATTCTATTATAATTGATTATGTACTAATAACGACATCATTATGAGTTAGGAATCATGAAAACCTTTATTACTGATATGTTAAGTAAAGCTGGTGCAATTTATTCCATGAATTTCTGATAACTTTATACCCATTGTTAAAAAAAAAAAATTCACCTTTTTCGTCGAGTATCAAATCGATTTATTTTGAAAAAATCAAGAATCCTTTATTCGAAATGAACAGCCCTAAATCGCTCCTCTATTCTATATGTAGCGCATTCTTGCTGGCGTTCAGTAAATACGGTTTTAACAACGTTATCTGTGGAAATAAAGCAGCGCGATGAAAATCCAATCACAGAGTTTCCCGTGACAGAGCAGTTTTCCTGTAGCTTAGCAGATAGAAAAGAAAAAGAAAATTCGCTTATTTGCATACACGTACTTACAAACACATGCAAACTGGTCCGTGTGGCCGTGTTATGTACACCGAGCCATACAACAGAGAAACTTTCATCATAGATTTTATACAGGGAACTAATGAATTTTAGAACACACTATGTACTATGATTTATTTAGTATTTTGTGTGAGAACAATGTCACTAATAATAGTTTTTATTTCTCATATCACTGGACAGAAATCAGAACAGGTCGTTATTAGACATGGTGGATGACCCTCCAGTGATGAGGTCTATTTCCTTGACCAAGTTCTACTGTTTGCTCTTTCTCGAGTTCCTCGTCATAATTCGACAGCAACGTTATAGCATGGTTATGTTTTTATAAAAATAATCAAATAGATGCTTCTTCATTGAAAAGCACTACTTCCTAAAAGAACATTTACTGATTACTACTTCTTGAGTCTTCTGACAAGTATTCAAAAGCAACTGTTATATATTATCATCTAAACGTGGTAGTTGATTCTCCAATGAAGGCAACTACTTTCTTGAACAATATTTACTGTTTGCTGTTTTTTTAATCTTTTGGTGAGTGGTTGATCCTTCAATGTACAGCGCTACTTCCTTAAAGAACATCAACTGGTTACATCTTCTTGAGTCTTCTATTATGACAATTTGACAGCAACGGTAATATGTTTATATTTCTATGAAAAACAATACTATGAAGAAGTCTATGAATAAGATTAGTTAATTGCTTCTCCTTGAGTCTTTTGATAAGTATTTGACAGCAACGGTAATATACTTATATTATCATGAAGACATGCTGGTTAATCCTTCATTGAATGAACACTACTTCCTTAAAAAGTATCAACTGGTTGCTTTTTTGCTGGAGCTACTAGTTGAGTCTTCTATCATAACAATTCGTCAGCAATGGTAGTGGGTTTATATTTCGATAAAGACATGGCAGTTGATTCTCCAATAAAAGACACTACTTCTTTGAAGAAGATCAACTCCGCAGATTATAGTAGTGTTGTGGTACTGGTCAATTAGATATTCATCCAATGGAATAAATGACAGTTTTGTCGGCAGATCCACCGTATGGCAGGTAATTCAACCTTCCATCATCTTCATCCTCTGCATATGGTAGTTCTGAATATAAATCACGTGGTAAATTTCCTGAACCTCGATGTCTTGGTAAACTTCGAAGATTCCGCCACAATCTATTTGGCTTCTATGGCCCTTTGAATCATACATCGGATTCTCGAATCATGATAGTGAATTCCAATTCATGACCCAAAGTCTAGGCTCCGAATTTATTTTTGTGTTAGCAATAAACACCGAGGTCTGGGTATACAAAATGGGTATACCAACAGAAGTCCGGTGTCAGTAGAGTAAATGGGTTAACTCGAAGTGACCCGAAGACTGGTAGTTTTTTTCTCGAGTCTCCTGTCGTAGGAATTTGATATCAATGGTAATATGTTTATATTTACATGAAGACACGGTAAATAGTCCTTCAACGAAAGACCCTACTTTCTGTAAGAAAATGTACTGGTTCCTTATTTTAAGTCTTTGCTTATATGAAGCAACGGTAATATGTTTTTATTTAACTTCCCGTAGGGGAAGTTATAGTGATTGCAAAAAAAAATGAAAATTAAAATTTTTGCACATATTTACGTTTAAGAAGTTTCTGAACATTTTGGCATACCTTAGAGAAACAATTGGATACAATTTTTCGTCCACGATTACGTGAACCGATCACGGTTCGTCCACAATTTCATGAACTGGACCAACCGATTTAAATGATTAAAAAAACATCTGATTCGTATTGACAGGGGTACGTACTGATCAGTTTTTGGCGAAAGCAGGTTCAACCGTTTCGAACATACAAGGCAAAAAGTGCCAAAATGGTAATTTAGTTGTTGAGGGAACCGAGCGTCTGTTTTGAATGATTCAGTGAACATTTTTCTTGAATTATGGAATAAAATAGTTGATTCAATTTTTGGAAAGGCAGGACTATCAGTTTCGGAGTTACAAAAAAAAAATCATTAGACATATGCACGTCAAATTATTAGATATTTCATGGATATATAAGTACAAACCAATGTTCATGGGATACACTGCGATACAGCGCTTTCGCGCTCCAAAGTTTCGTCTCTAAAACAGCTACGCAGCGCGGTTGCTTTAAAGAGAAGTTTAAAATTTTCTAGAAAAAATAACAAAAAACATGATGAAAAGTCAATTTTGTACAAAATTTCAAAATACTCGAAGATATATTTTCTTTTTTAAACTTAAATTTTCAGTACGGAATTTGCCTTATGGCACGATGCCTTGCTCATTTCAAAGTGTTTAGAACTTTTTTGATTTTCAAAATATGTAAATATATAAGATCGTCATAAGTTCCAGTTTGAATGTCCTAATACTTCGGAAACACGGTGCGAAATGAATTGATAGATAATATAAAAGTAAAAGAATAACTTTACGAGCTTCGGCAAGGGGGAAAGCTGATTACTTCGCAAAACTGTTTTTACCGAAATGATGTGTTTTTTCTCTCGTCATCCGCTGTTAAATTTTTTCCCCGTTCGATGAGAAACACAGAACTCCAATTTGGTACAAGTTCTCTCAGTAAGAGTATACGGGGGCAGGCACTTGTATTATGCGAAGATTCATAAATTGATTCATGTTTGAAGAAAAGTGTATGAAAAAGTTGAAGTTTACGGCGCGAAAAGTTTCCTTCTCCCGGTAAAGCTTTGTTTATGGAATACTATTACACTTTTATAGCTTATTTATGATGAACTTTAGATTAAACATATGAACAACTAACAACTTTTAGCCAACCAACACTAATATATTTAATCATAATTACTTATGACAGCAGCTAGCTTTCAAAATTATAATGCAAATTTCTTCAACGTTGTGGAACATTTTCTCTGGTGATGATAGATAAATATAATAGACTTGTCAGCGGGAATATTCAAATATGTATATATACCTATTGAAATAATACGGCTACAAACTGCATAAAAATTTTTCATTGATTATTTGGTTGAACTTGGAAAGATCTTACATTTCATACTCTTATATTTATAATATAAATTTCACAAAAGCAGTATCAACTAGTGGGGCGCATGTCATCGTGTCTTAAAGTAAATTGCTGGGACTTCCCGTATCAAAAATTATTTCTTTTAAAAAGATTAACATTTTTAAAAAAAATTTACTTTGAAAAAATTAGATTTTTGAGGAACTATAAATTTTTGGCACATCTTGTCAACAGCAATCGAATGTTTTTTGAGTTAATCAAATCGGTTGATCGGTTCCCGAAATTGTCGACAAAAATTTGTATCACACGCACACATACACACATACACACACACACACCTCTGAAACGTAAAGATATATAAAAATTTTCATTTTCGATTTTCTTGCGATTACTAGAACTTACCCTACGGGAAGTAAAATATAGTAAAAGCCCGTTAAAATTGACTTGTTAAAATTTTAGTAAGTCTGAAAGATATTGTTAACACTTTGTTGACCGGCTAAGTTACATAAAATGTAGCTCATGACACCGGCTATTATTTCGTAATATGATGTGAAATTAAAGCAATAAAATTAAATTCAAATACAATTTATTTGTTATTTAACTTTTAATGTTTTTTTTTTTGTAATAAGCGGTATTACAAACATCTACATATAATAGTACACAACAGCTTTTATAAATACAGCTAGTTTCGGTCAGCAACGTTTGATCATGAAAACGAGTTAACTCAAAGTGTTAAAAAAAATCGCTGCCAAGCAGTTTTTTTTTTCGAATTTTAGTTCATTGCATAATTTGACAAAAATCAGTTTTAAGCGTAAGCTTTTGATTTTAATTTAGAAATATTTTTGGAAGTCATTATTTAGTCTCATGCGACTAAAGTATCATATATAAATTTCATAAAAAAAATGTTATAAAAAAATTATCGAGTCGAGATATGGTCAGGAAGACTGAGAACTGCAGTGACAGTCTTCATATCAGCTAAACTATACTGATTTTGAGATAGGGTCCAAACAGAGAAAGACGAAGTAAGTTTGTTCGAACAAGTTTCCATTATTGTTTTGAGTCAACGCCCTAAATTAACACAATTCAAGCATTGCTTTCAAAGCGTTAAAAAAAGTTTTTTTTGTTCGATTTCTTTCATTAATAACTGCTACAGATAGATTACTTTGTTATTTTGTTTTAAGTTAAACATTAATAGTTAATTATCAGCAATTAGTTTTGTTTCATGTGACATGATATGCTGTGACATGGATTTTTTTGTTCATTTCGGGAAAAAATTAAGCAAAAAAAAATAATAACTAATTTTAAGACAAAATACGAAATAGAAAGTCAAAGCTAAATTCAATATAAGAAAATAAAAGATTTCAAAGATTTGTTGTTAAAAAAATGTTTTGTTATATATAGTTATTATTTATGAGCTGTGTGATAGTTTAAATAATTATGTTGTTTTGTGTTACATATTTCTGACTAATAACAGTCATTATAAACCATTTTGGTGTATATAACTATTTCTTTTTTTATATGTTTATGTGTGTCACAATTGCCCCTCAAGAGTGGACGGTTGTACCACTCGCCCTTTCTTTTATGATTAATCCATTGGACTTAAAAGGACAAGATTTCAGTATTTTCATGTACACAAATGTTCAAACAACCTCTTAAGATACTTTTTGATAGCTAACTGGTAAACTAACAAAAATATTACTGATCCATAGAAACTGGCACAACCCTAACTAGTTTCTATCATAACTCTGCAGATAAGATGATACAAAATAACATTACTTCCCTTTTTCCTAATGAAAACAGCAAATGAGATACAATTATCCTATACGATTAGAAATTATCAATTTAGTATCAACAAAAATATAAATTGTAATGTTACAATCACTTGAAAATAATTTACCACTTCCATACAATTTTACTATATTCCTTAAAATTTCATAATTAAACCGAGTCTGTCCCAAATCAGAGTAAAAAAAACAGAGAGTGAATTCCGAAGTTTCCCTCCACATTTTTCTTACATTGATAGAGCAAAAAAAACTTTTCCCCCGTCATAAATATATATTCCCGCTTTATTCGCGTAAATTAAATTAACAATCAAGTTAGCCCTTTCGCGCGAATTTCATTTTAAATTATGCATATTATGAACGCGACACAGATGTCTGACTGACGGAAGAAAAGAGACAGGCAGCAAGGAAAAGCGTCGTGAAGAGTGGAAAGCGGGTTTTCCTAATAAGATCCGTTCGAGCGTTCTGAAATTAAACAGTCCAGGCGCGACCCCCGCCTGATTTCGGCCTTCGGCGGAAGGTCAGATGTTGCGCAGGCCCGCGCGACGGCAAAAGGCCAACTTTGGAATGGAACGCATAGATAACGGATTTAGAAATAGATCGCCGGATTATGCACAAACCGAACCAACATTTATATATATATATATATATATATATATATATATATTGTTTTGAGTGGAATGAATACTAAACTTTAAATATGAACCACACTCAGATTTTTACAGATGTTTTGAGTCCATATTATGCCTCATCTTCAATGTAATTTCAAAACAGTAAAGATTATATACTAATACATTATTTAAATTATATACTAAAATATTATTTAAATTATATTTAAATTTTCAAAAAAAACTTTATTTCTTACAATGCCTGACACAGTACTAAACATGTAAATACGAGATATACAGTATCGTATATCGTATATCGTATATACAGAAATATTTGAAGATAAATCTTAAGTGTCGAAGATGAAAGAGACAGGAATGAATATTATTATAATGTAAACAAAAACGAGTGCGGGATCGCATACTAAAATCAACAAATGTGAAAACAAATTAATTTATTGAAGAGATAAATAAAAAAAATATAAATTATTAATTAAGTTTATATGAGAGTCGTATAAAATATTTGTGTTGGTTCTCAAATTTACGCTATTGCTAGTCCGAACTATTAACATTGATTTTGCCATGCTTCGTTTAAATAAGTCTTTCATGGAATAAAAGTCTTGGGGATTATCAAAATCAAACTTATGGTTGTTGTTCTCGATATTAGCATGATCCACAAGCGTACTTTTAAATTTTTGATTATCCATTTTTTGCATTAAAATCTATGCTGCATGAGTCTTTTATCTAACTTTTATTTGGAAGTCTGGCCAATATAAGAACGATTACAATCCAAACAATTTACTTTGTAACGTACATCTTTCTTCTTTGTTAAGTGTATCGTCTTTAAAGTTGGAATATAAAAAATTTAATTGTTTCAATAAAGAAAAAGTAATATGAATATTATGTAGTTTGAATAGTCTGTGTTGATAATATTTAACATTTGATATATGTATATATATAGAGTAAAGCAGGCACAAAGGTCCAATTTGAACATTTGGAAAATCAAAAATAATTATAAAAAAATTAATGTAAATTACAACATAATTGGCTCTGACACAACACTAAAACTATCAGTAATTGTACATTACAGTCTGCAGTGTATTACAACTTCAATCACTAATTAATCCACAATTAATTTAGTGGCTTTAGTATTATGTACATAATATTAATTATTATAGAAAATGTAATTTGTTATGCTTATCTTTGCATTTGTCAATATCTACTGATGATGATATAAGATTATATGTCAAAACAAGTCTAAAAATGAATGAAATGAAGTATGCTCGTATTTAGCCTTGAAGAAAAAAAAACAGACAAAAATTGTAGTGAGTATTTATTAGTTTTTCACATTTTGGGATTTCAATTTAAACGTATTTCCACACAAAGAAATGTCAGATTAATATTTAGGTCAGCAATTGAACTATTTGTATTTGAACTCTAATTTTAGGATAAGTGGAATAAACCGTAGTGTATTCCTTCCATCTTCTACTTAGAGTTAAACTGCAAACAGTTCTTTCATTGACTTAATTGTTTCTTTGTACTAAAAGACGTCAATGTTAAAATATATCTGAAGAATACTTGTTCCGCGACACTTATTGCACCTCAAAGTTTATTTTTAATATGGAGTAGGTACTTAATATATTAATAACTTCATAGCGTTTTTGATAATCAATAGTAATCATCCATTCACCAGTACAACAATTAATTATTCATAGTTAAATAATTTACAAATTAATGTGTAATATTTCTAAAAACTTACCATTTTTTGTGTTTTTAAGCTCATATTGTCTGAAAACGTAGAAAGCACTGGAACGCAAGCATATCTGAAAAAAATTATAAGTACTATAAACACAATTCTAAAAAATATTATGCTTTAATGCAAAATGCATCGTAAATTTAATTTCATGCATAATTACGTTGTTTCTTTATTCTGTGAATAAAAACGGCTATAGAAATAGTTTTACTAATTAATATAAACTTTAAAATGACATTCTCTTAAATAATATAATTATTGCAAATATTAGTAATTACAATTTATTGTGTATCTAGTGGCAAAAATTTAAGAATAGTTGCTGAAGATTTTTATGTATCAATCATTACCATATTTACATTTCTAACTAGAATTTTTTTTAGTAACATAATATACATTTTCATATCTCATCGTCAGTTAGGCAGGGGTGCCTGGTATAAAAGATTATAAAGTAAATTCTGCTTATTATCTCGATATATTTCACGTTTTCAGCTTTATTATTATTTTTTATTGAGCATTATATTTGAATTATGTACATATAAATCATATAAAATTTAAGCCATATAAAATATAAATAATATAAAATAATAACTAGTGCATAGGAAGTTGCTGGAACTTAAAAATTGGATTTTATTTTGAAAATTTTAAATTTTTTGGGCATTTTTGAAAATTTTCGAAAATTGTCGGTTGATTCGGATTATAAAAAGTATCTGATTTCGGACCAGCTAATGCTTTTTTTTTTAAGTAAACATAGAGAGATAAAAAATAATATTCTTTGTCGATTTTTTTGGCGATTACTATAACTTACCCTACGGAAAGTAAAAAGCAAAATAACGTGTAATAAAAAGTAGAGACAAAGTATAACCACGCACGTTTCATTAATATTTATAACATTTTTTCAATAAATAAGCTTTTATTTCTTCATGCAAACCAGAAACTAGTGTTGTAATTAATATGTAAATGATCAGCCCCATTAAAGACGCATATGCGTGCATTTACGGCGACCGCTTCGGATTAATATCGGAAAATCCCCAAGGTTTGCGGTTTTCTAAAAAAAAAACAACAAAGCATCGTGCAGCATGCGACCGACGATAGTGGTAAAAATGCTAAATGGGTCAGAAAACATTTCAATAATTCGCACAAAATGCACCGCGGCGAGCTTTCGCCGAGCGACCGCCCGCGCGTCCCCTGAGCGGTCGCTCGGGCCTTTCCTCATGGCGCGACGTCCGTATCATTATTTTATTTTATATTTAACCGCGTTTAGTATTCAGGGCACGAAGCGAAAATATACACCGAACGATATTATATATGCAAATTCGGAGAAATGTGTTGGTGTGCGAAAACGGTGGAAACTGATGTGTGCAGTGCCGATTTCGCACTTTGACAAGGGATACGAGGAATTAGAACTTCAGAAACTACTTCTACTCTAAACTATTATGGTTTTTAACTTACCATAAGGCATGTTATTGTAATCGTCCAAAAATCAAAAATATTTTTTTGCATAGCTTTACGTTTGAAAATTTTGACATACCTTAGAAAAAAATTGATGTGTGTATATGTGTGGATTAAATTTTTTGTCGACGATTTCGAGCGTACAAATTAACCGATTTGAATGATTGATTACTATTGAAAATTTTTTGGCAACCAGGTTCATCCGATCCAGAGATACGGAGCAAATAATGCAAAAATAGGAATTTTTGAGAATAGAGCATCCGACTTGAATGGATAAAGAAACATAATGATGGGAAGACGTGGTGATTAGTTTTTGGCAAAGACAGGTCAACCCGTTCGAGAAATGAAAACGGAGCACCCTATGAGAATGATTGAAAAAATATTTTGTTGTGTTGACAGTGTGAAGAAGCGATGCCATGCAGTTTTGTAATAAAAATACTAGTTTATATATTTTTTAGTTTTAGGAGAAAAAATATGCATACTAAGACCTGTATAGTAATTGTATTCATACTACCCAAAATCTCAAACTTATTTTCCTCTTCTATGAAATAAACTTGGTTTATTGTACCATATGAAATAGTTCAAAGTAAATCAATTACTACTTTAAAGATGCGGATATTTACTAGCAGCCATACCATTTTATTCCAAACGTTTTCATAAATAAGCAAAATTTTGATTTTACAAAGAAATGAAACAGTGTTATCTGTGAACTAAATACTATGGCATAAAGTATTAATACAAAATATATCATTAGAACAAGTGGCAAGGCAAGTAATGGTATTTAATAGCAAGCTCAAAAACTTTTTATTAGTTTTGAATAACAACATTGAAGATAGGACATGCATACATTTTAAATAGTAATCAGAACTTAATAGTCCTAAGTTTTAGTCTATTCTTGTAATAAGATCGATTTTGTTGATGTCAGCTCAATCATTTGTCCTATCTCTATATGTTATAAATTTTGTTATTACAATTTTTGTGATAGTCATAATTTCTTCATTGATGCAGCAATGGATAGCATTTTGTCTTCTCTATTCGTTTCCAGCACTACATTTACAAGCTCCCTAGATAGTTTCTGTTAGACTGCTATAGAGTCCATATCTCTGATCCGTGCAGAGTCAGGCTCTAGACATGACACTGTAATAGTTCATTCCACAAGTCGAGACTCAGGTTGCTCATCAGGAGCTTCCTCTTTGTGTTAAATGCCGTCTTGGTTCTTGCAATTCTTGCACCTGATCGCTCTCGTGCAGTATCAGTCTCTGGCCAATATGCTTTCCAAGTATTAGAAGTAATCAACATCTTCCAATTTTTGATTTTGTACCTTTATTGTCAGGGAATCATCTCAATTCAATATTCACATCACTTTCAATTTGTCGATGTACTACCCACGTCGTCTGCTCATTCTGCGCATCATGTTGTGTAGTTTGGTTTAGGTTTTGATATCAACACGAGATCATCTGCATGCAGTATAATGCTGATTCTCCGTGATTTAAATGCTATAATAATTTAAATTTATAATTGTTTCAGTCTCATCATTATCACGGTTTTTCAAAAATTTGGGTCTGTTTTTTTATTGTTTAGTGGCTAGATTTATTCTTTATATTTCACAATATCCAGTAGAATTCTCTTTACCACCACTCTGGACAGTACTTTATTCTTTACCTTGATGGTCACCTTTATTTTCTACATTTTTCTTTGGCGCTTCAATCACAATGTAGTTTTAGTTGGCTCTCTTTAGAGTCCTTATCTCTCGCCTGGAAAGAGCCATACCCCAAAAGTAGATTTTTTTTCAATATATATATATATATATATATATATATATATATGATTTAGTAGTTAATTTTGATGTTGAAATATATGAGTGAGTTCTTGAGGGCGATACATCAAACAAAGAAAAGCCAAAGATTTATAAAATAATCTTTATTTCCAAACGTTTCGACATTCAATTTAATGTCATCATCAGTGGATCTAAAAACAGTATGAAAATTAGCATATCTAGGTAATTATAATATATGTGGATTGGTAAAGTAACTATACAATAAGAGAAAAATTAACAAATAGCAACACTTAACAACAAATCAAATATAAAAGATAGGAAAGGTAGTAGAGACTAGAATTAAATAAATAATTAAAAAGTATAGGCAAAAATATTTAAGTACACTCATATAAACTTACGCATATATACATATATGTACGTACACATATACACACATATACATATATATATACATATATATATATATATACATGCATATATCCATATACACACATACAAACATATAATACACATATACATATACAGATACAACAATATATACCTATATATGTACACATATACATGTAAGACTATACACATATAAATATACGTATATACATATATGCAACGTGCATGCATATTCACAACGACGTACATGTACATGTATGAACCATACATATACTCATACCTATCTATGTAACTATAGCTATACACGTATACACATACATATACGCATAAACATGTA